>NC_079497.1:95451118-95766224 GCF_030052815.1 Hevea brasiliensis
TTGAAACCAATTGAATTAGTACAAATATTGAACTGAAATCATAATAATAACATGAAATATATGGTAGGTCCTTGAGGATATGCTGAGGAGTTGTGTCATTGAGTTTGAGGAAAGTTGGGATAGATACCTCCCACTGGCAGAATTCGCATACAACAATAGCTATCAAGCTAGCATCCAAATGGCTCTATATGAGGCACTGTATGGAAGGAAGTACAGAACCCTAGTGTGTTGGACTGAATTGGGTGAAGACAAGCTAGTAGGGCCAGACCTGGTGAAACAGATTGAGGAGAAGGTTAAACTGATAAAAGCTAATTTGAAGGTTGCCTTAGACAGACAGAAATCCTATCCCGACTTGAAGAGAAAAGAGATGGAATATGCAGTTGGCAATAAAGTGTTTCTCAAAGTATCACCGTGCAAGAAGGTACTAAGGTTTAGAAGTCATTGAATGTGTGGGACCAGTGGCCTACATGTAACACCCCTATTTGCATAGCCTGGTATATTTCACTGTTTTGGTGACCGGTTTCGGTCCGGACAATTAAGGGGATTAGAACCACACTTAAGACAACCAGAGAAGCCATAAACACAAATAATTAGTAATATTCAATTAGTTAAGTATAAATAAGAAAAACATAACATAAGAAGCTAAATGAGCTGAGAGTCACAGCGATGGGTGACCTTCTTGGGAAGGACTGCAAAGTCATTTTAAACTCAAATTTCGAACCGTCAAATGTGATGCTACGGTCCTTAGGACTATTATAAACACAGTGGAAAAGAGAAAATCATGAAAAAGAACTGTTAAGCCAGTCAAATAATTAGGTCAAGGAGCCGAAAGAAATATTGAATTAATTCCAAACCGGGCTAAACCGGTGAGGGGCAATTTGGTCAATTGACCCCGAGAGCTGACTCCTAGCCTAACTGTCAAATAAAATCAGAGAAAAGAAAATTTTGGAATCGAGAATTAAATTAAAGAAAAATATATGAAAAATATAACTGTGAGACTTGTGGCAAGATTCATTGGGGGGAATGCTATTGGGCCACTAGAGCCTATTTTAACTGTGGAGGCAAGGGCCATATATCTAAAGACTACACTAGTGCTCCATCTCCGAGATATGGTCCAGCTCCTACTACTGCCGAAGGATCTATTCAGAGTCTTACTCCCAAAAGTTCACAATCAGCTGTTAGAGGACGAGGCAGAGGTAGAGGCACTACTTCTGGCAGTCAGGGCACAGTTGGTCAATTAGCACAAGGGAGTGCATCAGCTAGAGTCTACACGATGAGACAGCGAGAAGAGGCTGAGACTTTCAATGTGGTAGCCAGTACATTCTGTATCTCTGATCACAAAGTATTTGTATTGTTTGATCCGGGTTCAACCTATTTATACGTTAGTGCTAGCATAGTCAGTTCACTTGCTGTTCCATGTGTGCAAATAGGTTTTGAAGTGCTAGTAACTAGTCCGTTAGGATAAGACGTCCGGGTCAACAGAATTTATAGAGACTATCCTTTAGTGATCCAAGGACATGTTTTTTCAGTCAGATTTGATTGAAATGCCCTTCAAAGAGTATGATATTATCTTGGGCTTGAATTGGTTAGCCAGGCATCATGCTATGATTGACTGTAGACTGAAGACAGTCACTTTTGGTCTCCCATTGTACGGTGATGTGGTAATACAAGGGGAGAGGCATTTACTGCCATCAAACATCATTTTCGGCCGCACTTGCCAGAAGGATGATCAGAAAGGGGTGTGAAGCATACTTGGCACATGTGATAGACACCCAAGTGGGGAGCCCAGCACTGAGGGACATCCCTACTGTATGTGATTTTTCCGGATGTATTTCCTGATGAATTGCCAGGATTACCTCTATAAAGAGAGGTGCAGTTTGAGATTGATGTTATGCCTGGTGTGGACCCAATCTCCATAACGCCATATAGAATGGCACCTGCAGAATTGAAAGAGTTGAAAGTGCAGTTGCAAGAGCTGCTTGACAAGGGCTTCATCCGCCCTAGTCTGTCACCGTGGGGAGCTCTAGTGTTGTTTGTCAAGAAGAAGGATGGCTTTCTCCGCTTGTGTATTGATTATCAGCAGTTGAATAAGGTGACAATAAAGAACAGATATCCATTGCCATGCATTGATGACTTGTTTGATCAATTGAGGGGTGCAGCTGTGTTCTCCAAAATTGACCTGAGATCAGGTTATTATCAGCTGAAAGTACAAGAGCAGAGTATTCCTAAAACTAACTTCAGAACCCGCTATGGCCATTATGAGTTCTTAGTCACGCCATTCCGGTTGACTAATGCTCCGACTGCTTTTATGGATCTGATGAACACTATCTTCAGACCATACCTCGACCAGTTTGTTGTGGTATTCATAGATGATATATTGGTCTATTCGAGGAGTGCAGAAGAGCATGATAGACATCTGCGGATTGTACTGCAGACTCTAAGGAAGAAATAGCTGTATGCCAAATTGTCGAAGTGTGAATTTTGGCTGAAGGAAATATCTTTTTTGGGGCATGTAGTATTAGAAGAGGGCATCAAGGTAGATCCAAGTAAGATTGAAGCTGTCCTTAATTGGAGGCCACCCAGAAATGTCACAGAGATTCATAGTTTTCTAGGTTTAGCTGGATACTACCGTCGGTTTGTGAAGGGATTGTCCATGT
Source organism: Hevea brasiliensis (assembly GCF_030052815.1). Taxonomy (NCBI): domain Eukaryota; kingdom Viridiplantae; phylum Streptophyta; class Magnoliopsida; order Malpighiales; family Euphorbiaceae; genus Hevea; species Hevea brasiliensis. The sequence goes on from NC_079497.1 coordinate 95,453,776, forward strand.
TGGCATCTCCGTTGACCAAGCTGCTTAGAAAAGATGTGAAATTTTAGTGGACGGATAAATGCCAACAGAGTTTTGATCAATTGAAGAAATGTTTAACTGAAGCTCCAGTCCTTACTTTACCTACCCCAGGTAAAGAATACATAGTTTACAGTGATGCTTCTCACAATGGGTTAGGCTGTGTGTTGATGCAAGATCGAAATGTCATTGCCTATGAATCACGCCAACTGAAACCGCATAAGAGGAATTATCTGACACATGATTTGGAGCTTGCAGCTATAGTGTTTGCTCTTAAGATCTGGAGACACTATTTGTGTGGGGAAAAGTGTTACATCTACACAGATCATAAGAGTTTGAAGTATTAAGGCACTCAGAAGGAGTTGAATTTCAGACAGAGGAGATGGTTAGAGTTGATAAAAGACTATGATTGTCTGATAGACTATCAGCCAGGGAAAGCTAATGTTATGGCTGACGCCTTAAGTCGCAAGACTACGGTAAGTCTACGAGTTACTCCTTTGTCTATGGTACATGAGTTGAGATCATTACATGCTAGCTTAGAGGTTAATGACAATGGACAGACAGCAGTTGCATGGCATGTACAGCCAGTATTGAGTGATCAGATTAGAATGGCTGCTCAAAATGATCAGAAGTATCAGAGACTGTTGGAAGAAGTCCAACAGGGCAAGAAACCAGAATTCTTAATAAGAGATGATGGTCTATTGCTACACTAGGGCAGAATGTGTGTTCCTAATGATGTAGATTTGAGGTAAATCATTTTGAAGGAAGCACATGAGTCTCCTTTTGCCATGCACCTTGGTGGCACAAAAATGTATAGAGGGCTAAAGGAGCATTACTAGTGGATGGGTATGAAAAGAGATGTGGCAGAGTTTGTTTCCAAATGCCTAACTTGTCAGCAAGTAAAGGCAGAGCATCAAGTACCTGCTGGGTTGTTACATCCACTACTAGTACCAGAATGGAAATGGGAGAGAATAACGGTGGATTTTGTGATGGGACTTCCGAGGAGACAGAAGAGTCATAATGCAGTATGGGTCATTGTTGATAGACTGACCAAGTCTACTCATTTTCTGCCAGTCCGGATGGACTATAGTTTAGAAAGATTGGCCAGGTTGTACATTGATGAGATTGTAAGACTGCATGAGTGCCAATATCCATCGTATCAGACAGAGATCCTAGGTTCACTTCTAGATTCTGGGGTAGTCTTCAAAGAGCCCTAGGAACTAGATTGAACTTCAATACTGCATTCCACCCACAAACAGATGGCCAGTCTGAGAGGGTAATTCAGATTTTGGAGGACATGCTACGGGCTTGTGTGATTGAATTTGAGGGCAGTTGGGATACACTCTTGCCTTTGATTGAGTTTGCTTACAACAACAGCTATCAATCAAGCATTGGGATGCCTCCATATGAAGCTTTGTATGGCAAAAAATGTAAAACTCCGTTGTGTTGGGATGATGCGGGTGAAAGAAAGATGATTGGACTCGAAATTGTTCAGCAGACTGAAGAGAAAATCAGAGTAATCAGAGATCGACTGAAGACTGCATCAGACCATCAGAAGTCCTACATTGATTTGAAAAGAAGGGATTTGAGTATGTAGTGGGTGAGAAAGTTTTGCTCAAAGTTTCTCCTTGGAAGAGAATTATGAGATTCGGCAGAAAGGGGAAACTGAGTGCTCGTTTTATTGGGCCATATGAGGTTCTGGAAAGAGTGGGTCCTTTGGCATATCGGTTGGCGCTAAGTTCAGAGTTAAAGAAGATACATAATGTCTTCCATGTGTCTATGTTGAGGAGGTATCGATCAGACCCATCTCATGTACTACCAGTAGAGGAAATTGAAGTGAATCCAGACCTCACATATGAGGAAGAACCCATAGTGATTCTGGCTTATAAGGTGAATTAGCTACGGAACAAGTAGATACCATTGGTAAAAGTGCTATGGAGCCATCATTTGGGCCAACAGGCTACTTGGGAACGAGAGGAGAACATGAGGAGACAACACCCACAGCTGTTCAGAGATTGATACCAGGTAAAATTTCGAGACGAAATTTATTTTAAGGGGGGGGGGGGGGGGGGAGAATTGTAACACCCCTATTTGCATAGGCTGGTATATTTCACTGTTTCGGTGACCGGTGTCGATCCACACAATTAAGGGGATTAGAACCACACATAAGACAACTAGAGAAGCCATAAACACAAATAATTAGTAATGTTCAATTAGTTAAGTATAAATAAGAAAAACAGAACATAAGAAGTTAAACGACCCGAGAGTCACAGCGATGGGTGACCTTCTCGAGAAGGACTGCGAAGTCGTTTTAAACTCAAATTTCAAATCGTAAAATGTGACGCTGCGGTCCTTAGGACTATTATAAATACAGTGGAAAAGAGAATCATGAAAAAGAACTGTTAAGCCAGTCAAATAATTAGGTCAAGGAGCCGGAAGAAATATTGAGTTAATTGCAAAATGGGTTGAACCGGCGAGGGGCAATTTGGTCAATTGACCCCAAGAGCTGACTCCTGACCTAACTGTCAAATAAAATCGTAGAAAAGAAAATTTTTGAATTGAGAATTAAATTATACAAAAATATATGAAAAAGAAAAAGAAAATTTAAAAAGTTAATACAATATGCTTATCTCACCTTTATGACATCATAATTGATTTTTTTATTTCCCACCAATAATGACCAAGTCAAAAATTGTTTAAAGAAGACAAATACATAAAAATTAAAAGAAAAACAGTCATTCTCCTTCCTTCATCAAATCGGTAGCCCCTCTCTCTCTTAAAGATCTCCATAGCCAACCTCCATTAACAAGCTTTTGAAGCTTGAATTTCTTGATTGTGTCCCATAAATCCCAACCCTAAATCTTAAAAAGCTTTTAACCTACACTAGAGAAGGTGATTTAGCAAGAAAGAAAGAAGAAAGAGGAGTAGAATTGAAGATTGAACTACAAAGTGTAAGGTTAGTGATTTAAGATACAAAATTAGTTTATTTGTTGTGTTTTTTACTTGATTAACTTGTAAATAAACTTAACATGAAAAGAAAAATTTGTTGAGGGACTAAACTGAATTTCGGCTAGCTAGGGTTACTATGTATATGTTTGAGTTTTGATTGAAATTAAATGGTAGGCAAGCTTGTATGGATGTGCTAATGAGTTTGGTATGCTTAAATATGGTTAAATGCAACAAGTTAGTAAATTAGGGTTTTGGGACACTTAGGGTTAGAGACAAAAATGTGAAAAACTTGTAAATGGTGTCTTTGACCTAAAGCGAAGTGAGAAATGGTCATTTGTGACCTAATTAAGTGTGTTAGAAGTTTTTGAATCAAAGCCAAATTCGGATTGAGTGTGGTCATGCTGCTGGCAGCATGACCAGGTTATCTTTGAAGGACCAAAAATGATATTTTACAATTCCAATTGGGAATGAAAATAGGCACTAAATGACACAATTTTCATTTAGAAAGCATGCCCAAAAAGTGACTAAAACATAGGGAACAAATTGACCAAACTTGAAAAATCACAGTCTGCCCTGTACAAACTAACCAAATGAACAGTGTTTGTTCATTTGTCATAACTTGAGCTAGGAAGGTCTAAATGACCTGAAATTTTGTCAGTGGTTAGATGAGATATATACCTAAAACTTTTATGAAGAACACAAACCCAAATTATGCGATTAACTAAGTCATTTGGCCACCCCAATTTGGTGACCCAAAACTGCCAGCACCAAAAATTGCCCAGATTTCTGGGTTGAATCCAATCTTGCAGCCATGGTTCAAATGGCTATAACTTGAGCTACAAAACTCTAATTGGAGTGATTTAAAAAGGAGAATAAACTTAAGTATGATAAGTTATTGAAGTATGGGGCTACTAAATTTAAGGGTACGGTGGACCCTTTAGAGGCAGAACAATGGCTTGAAATGATGGATAGAGTATTTAAGAAGCTGCACTGTCAAGATGAGCTGAAGTTTGAATATTCTGTGTCTTTACTACAAGGGGATGCGTATGATTGGTGGAAGACCATCCCCCACAGCTTGGCTGAACTACGATCTTGACACAGGATGACTTCATCGAGAGTTCGATGCAAATACATCCCAGATGCATATGTTGATCAGAAGTTACAAGAATTTTTAAGTTTGAAACAAGGGAACCGATCAGTGGCAGAGTATGAGAGGGAGTTCTCCCGCTTAAGTCAATATGCTGGGAGTCTCCTTTCCACCAGCAAGGCAAGGTGCAAGAGATTTGACAAGGGTTTGAAGCCCAACATAAGGATGCAAGTTGTGGGATTCGGACACAGCAACTTCTCAGAGCTCATGTCTCAAGCACTTGAGTTGGAAAGAATAGAATTAGAAGCAACCCCAGTGAAGGAAAAATAAGAGAAAGCTGAGAAATTAGAAAAAGACAAGGGGAAAAATTCAGTAGAACAGAGTTCTGGTGGGACTTCTGAGAAGAAGAAGAAATTTAGTGGACCCAGTAGAGGTCGAGGTGGAAGATTTAGAAGGGGCAGATTTTCCAGACAAATACTCCCTAGGTCTGGTCAACAGTCGAGAAGGGGTTCACATTCTACCCGCCCTTGTGAGACTTGTGGCAAGATTCATGAGCGGGAATGCTATTGGGCCACTGGAGCCTGTTTTAACTGTGGAGGCAAGGGCTATATAGCTAAAGACTGCACTAGTGCTCCGTCTCCGAGATATGGTCCAGCTCCTACTACTGCCGAAGGATCTATTCAGAGTTCTGCTCCCAGAAGTTCACAATCAGTTATTAGAGGAAGAGGCAGAGGTAGAGGCACTATTTCTAGCAGTCAGGGCACAGTTGGTCAGTCAGCACAAGGGAGTGCGTTAGCCAAAATCTACACGATGAGACAGCGAGAAGAGGCTGAGACTTCCGATGTGGTAGCCGGTACATTCTCTATCTCTAATCAAGAAGTATTTGTATTGTTTGATCTGGGTTCAACCCATTCGTATGTTAGTGCTAGCATAGTCAGTTCACTTGCTGTTCCATGTATGCAAATGGGTTTTGAAGTGATAGTAACTAATCCGTTAAGACAAGAGGTCCGGGTCAACAGAATTTATAGAGACTGTCCTTTGGTGATCCAAGGACATGTTTTTTTGTCAGATTTGATTGAAATGCGCTTCAGAGAGTATGATATTATCTTGGGCATGGATTGGTTAGCCAAGCATCATGCTATGATTGACTGTAGACTGAAGACAGTCACTTTTGGTCTCCCTTTGTACGGTGATGTGGTAATATAAGGGGAGAGGCATTTACTGCCATTAAACATCATTTCGGCTGCACTTGCTAGAAGGATGATCAGAAAAGGGTGTGAAGCATACTTGACACATGTGATAGATGTTAGTAGTATGCCCTAGAGCATATCATTTAGTATGTATCTTGTACATATTTTATTAATAAAAGGCATTTCCACTTTTTCGTTTACATAATATATTTATGTGTAATAGAAAAGGTCAATTGATATTTTGTTAGAAATATTATTCTTAAGTTGTTAAGCATATGAGTGACAATATTTCTAGCACAAAGTATCATAAATAGGTTCACAATTGAGGATACTTCATAATAAGGACATGACTTATCCAGAACGATTGTATTCATATTTGTTCCCAAGTTATTTATACAATATTATAAATAAGATGGAATGGTGAGTCTCATGCCATATGACAAACATGATAGGCACTTATAAATGATAAGTAGGCCGAGCCAGTGACACTTATAACAAGCACATGGAGTTTACTCTTGTCAATGTTTTGTCATAAATCATATCAGTGCATATAATCTTTAGACCTGAGATAGCACATTTATCTTGTATATAGGTAGTTTGAGTTTGATACTGCTTTCATACTTGTACTATGTATGGGTATATGGGCATCTGTTGGCTCCTACTAGTTATATATGGAGGTAGGTATTGATAAAGATGGAATTTGTTCCTCTAAGTAAATAGAGATAAAATCCTATGTTCATTTAATTGTTCTTGATGTTTCAAGTTCCAAGCCAAGACAGATATATTTATTAAGAAAAGAGTTTCTAATGAGAATTTCTTTTTAATCAAGAACTGGAATTAAAATAGAACATAATATTCATAGCAAATGGAGTTTGACATAAACCATGACTCCAGCTTGAGTTGGGATTTTCTAACAGAGAGATTCTAGTGCATGGCAACATATGATTATAGGTTCATTTAAGGTAAACCTTATTACTAATTGGGTGGCATGGCATGCTATGCTAGGTGTTAACCATGGTCTATGAGGTTCATAAAATGATTTAGAGAAATCATTTATGGTAAGAAAGAGTTCTGATGATATTAAGAGTTGAATCCCAAAACCCTAGGGGTTTTGAATCCCGAGATGGTTCCAAGGTATGCAAGCTAAAGCGATCCATTTATGGGTTGAAACAAGCTTCGAGGAGTTGGAACATCCGTTTTGATGAAGCCATTAAATCCTTTGGTTTTATCAAAAATGAGGATGAGCCATGTGTATATAAGAAGGTTAGCGACAGTGCTATCACTTTCCTTGTCTTATATGTGGATGACATACTGTTGATCGGTAATGACACAGGTATGTTGACAACTATAAAGGTATGGTTGTCAAATACATTCTTCATGAAAGACTTAGGGGAGGCAACCTATATTCTTGGGATTCGCATATATAGAGATAGAGCGAAAAGAATAATTGGTTTATCCTAAAGTCTATATTTGGAAAAGGTGTTAAAGAGGTTTAACATGCTTGATTCCAAGAGAGGATTGTTATCAGTGAGACATGGTATCCACCTTTCTAAAGAGATGTCTCCAAAGACACCTGAAGAAAGAGATAAGATGGCCAGGATTCCATATGCTTTGGCTATTGGAAGTTTAATGTATGCAATGTTGTGTACTAGGTCAGATATCGCATATGCTGTTAGTTTGACTAGCAGGTATCAATCCAATCTAGGTTTGGAACACTGGATAGCTATTAAGAATATCCTTAAGTACTTGTGAAGAACTAAGGATTTATTCTTGATTTATGGAGGTGGAGACTTGCAATTGGATGGTTATACTGATTCTGATTTCCAATCAGATATCGATGATAGAAAGTCTACCTTTGGATATGTGTTCATTTGTAATGGAGGTGCAGTCAGTTGGAAGAGTTCCAAACAGAGCCTGACTGCAGATTCCACTATAGAAGCTGAGTATATTGCTGCATCAGATGCTGCAAAGGAAGCTGTTTGGATAAAGAAGTTCGTGATTGAACTTACAGTAGTTCCTTCCATTGAGTCAGCTGTTCCACTACACTATGACAACAATGGAGCAGTCATACAGGCTAAGGAACCAAGGTCTCACCAGAAGTCCAAACACATAGAAAGGCGCTACCACATTATCAGAGAAATAGTTGGGCGAGGCGATGTAGCCATGCAGAAAATAGCATCAGCTAAAAATCCAGCTGATCAATTCACTAAGCCTATGTCACAGACTCATTTAGACCGACATCTTGAGAAGATAGGTCTAAGATATTATAATGAATGGCTCTAGTGCTAGTGGGAGATTGTTAGTAGTATGCCCTAGAGCATATCATTTAGTATGTATCTTGTACATATTTTATTAATAAAAGGCATTTACACTTTTCCGTTTACATAATATATTTATGTGTAATAGAAAAGGTCCATTGATATTTTGTTAGAAATATTATTCTTAAGTTGTTAAGAATATGAGTGACAATATTTCTAGCACAAAGTATCGTAAATAGGTTCACAATCGAGGATACTTCTTAATAAGGGCATGACTTATCCGGAAAGATTGTATTCATCTTTGTTCCCAAGTTATTTATACGAAATATAAATAAGATGGAATGGTAAGTCTCATACCATATGACAAACATGATAGGCACTTATAAATGATAAGTAGGCCGAACCAGTGACACTTATGACAAGCACATGGAGTTTACTCTTGTTAATGTTTTGTCATAAATCGTATCAGTGCATATAATATTTAGACGTGAGATAGCATAGTTATCTTATATATAGGTAGTTTGAGTTTGATACTGCTTTCATACTTGTACTATGTATGGGTATATGGGCATCTGTTGGCTCCTACTAGTTATATATGGAGGTAGGTGTTGATCAAGATGGAATCTGTTCCTCTAAGTAAATAGAGATAAAATCCTATGTTCATTTAATTGTTCTTGATGTTTCAAGTTCCTAGCCAGGACAGATAGATTTATTAAGAAAAGAGTTTCTGATGAGAAAATCTTTTTAATTAAGAACTGAAATTAAAAGAGAACATAATATTCATAGCAAATAGAGTTTGACATAAACCATGACTCGAGCTTGAGTTGGTATTTTGTAACAGAGAGATTCTAGTGCATGGTAACATATGATTATAGGTTCATTTAAGGTAAACCTTATTGCTAATTGGGTGGCCATGGCATGCTATGCTAGGTGTTAACCATGGTCTATGAGGTTCATAAAATGATTTAGAGAAAACATTTATGGTAAGAAAGAGTTCTGATGATATTAAGAGTTGACATCTTGTCTCATTGCCAATTAGTGATGAGCCTAGTAAGTCACACACATACACAAGTTATCACCTATTTAAATATGATTTAATTAATTAATTAAAGAGTTTAATTGATTAATTAAATAGGTTTGGTTTCCAATTAAATTGCAAAGTCCCTAGCATGACTTGAAACCAAATCTAGATTATTAGATGTATAGTATAAGTTAAATTTATATTTAAAGTGTTTAAATATGAATTTAATTAATGAGAAATTAATTTATAGAGATTAATTAATTAATTTTTATTGATATAAATTAGAAGAAGAAAAATAATTATTTTGGGTTAAGAACTCAAAATTATGACACAGGGGTATTTTGGTAATTTCACAGTGTGACACGTTGCACCATGAGATAGTGATACATGGGATTACGCATAAGCTTGCCAAATGTTTCTTAATCTTGTAAGATGATTAAAACCAAGATTAAATATAGGTTTGACACTTGGCACAATGTGATTCGGTCACTTAAACCTAGAGCTAATCAAAGGGTGACATGTGGTAAGGGTTTAATGTGTTAACCTAGCTATATAAGTGTTGTTATGAAAAAGAAAAACAACCAGCAGCCACTCCTCTCCTTTTTCATGCCATTTTGAGGCTCTCCATCTATTCTTTTTCATCTCTCATCAATTCAAAGAGATTAGCCATCAATCTCTCGAATTAAGAACACTAGAAATTGTTTCTAGTGTCCTGTTTACATCTCTAACTCTTAAAAGGCAGAACTTGAATTTCTAATTAATAGAAAAAGCTTTAGAAGCTGTTCAAGGGCTGCCATAGGTGTTCTTGGTGTGGATAAGCCAGAGGGACAACATTTGGTGTCCTGAAGACAAATCTCAAAGGCTCAGACACGCTGCAGTGCATTATGAGGTTAGTGTAATCGTTCTTGATTTAATCTAGGGTTCTAAAATTAATTTGATTAATTTTAAAATCTTAAATGGCAAATACAGATCTAAACACATATTAAAAGAATTTTAATATGTTGTTTATCATTGAAATCAAATAGATAAAAATAAATCTTGCATGATGCATGTGACCCTAGGTGAAAATTTTTGAATTCAATGGTATAAACTTGTGTTTTTCATGCTTCCGTTCCTTCAATAGACACCCAAGTGGGGAGCTTAGCACTGAGGGACATCCCTACTGTATGTGATTTTTTGGATGTATTTCCTGATGAATTGCTAGGATTACCTCCAGAAAGAGAGGTGCAGTTTGAGATTGATGTTATGCCTGGTGTGGACCCAATCTCCATAATGCCATATAGAATGGCACCTGCATAATTGAAAGAGTTGAAAGTGCAGTTGCAAGAGCTGTTTGACAAGGGCTTCATCTGCCCTAGTGTGTCACCGGGGGGGAGTGCCAGTGTTGTTTGTTAAGAAGAAGGATGGCATTCTCCGCTTGTGTATTGATTATCGGCAGTTGAATAAGGTGACAATAAAGAACAGATATCCATTGCCCCGCATTGATGACTTTTTTTATCAGTTAAGGGGTGCAGCTGTGTTCTCCAAAATTGACCAGAGATCAGGTTATTATCAGCTGAAAGTACAAGAGCAGAGTATTCCTAAAACTGCCTTCAGAACCCGCTATGGCCATTATGAGTTCTTAGCCATGCCATTCGGGTTGACTAATGCTTCGGCTACTTTTATGGATCTAATGAACACTATCTTCAGACCATACTGTAACACCCTAGGCAAATCCCACATCGACAAAACACAGGAGAGATGCTAGGTTTATAAGTTGGTGGTTCGCAACTCCTAGTAACGCATTTTAAAACCCTGAGGGCTTCGACCTAGAGCGAACAATATCACTAGTGGGCCGGGCCATTACATTTGTGGTATCAGAGCCGCTCCGCGTGCAACCTTGAACGATGGTGGGGCAAACCTCAGCGAGGACGCTGAGTCCCATAAGGGGGGTGGATTGTAACACCCTGGGCAAATCCCACATCGACAAAACACGGGAGAGATGCTGGGTATATAAGTTGATGGTTTGTAACCCCTATTGACGCGTTTTCCCTCACGGTTTTAAAATGCATCACTAGGAGTTACGAACCACCAACTTATAAACCCAGCATCTCTCCTATGTTTTGTCGATGTGGGATTTGCCTAGGGTGTTACAATCCACCCCCCTTATGGGACTCAGCGTCCTCGCTGAGGTTTGCCCCACCATCGTTCAAGGTTGCACACAGAGCGGCTCTGATACCACAAATGTAATGGCCCGGCCCACTAGTGATATTGTCCGCTCTGGACTAAAGACCTAACGGTTTTAAAACGCGTCAATAGGGGTTATAAACCATCAACTTATATACCCAGCATCTCTCCCGTGTTTTGTCGATGTGGGATTTGCCTAGGGTGTTACAATCTACCCCCCCTTATGGGACTCAGCGTCCTCGCTGAGGTTTGCCCCACCATCGTTCAAGGTTGCACGTGGAGCGGCTTTGATACCACGAATGTAATGGCCCGGCCCACTAGTGATATTGTCCGCTCTGGGCTATAGCGCTCATGGTTTTAAAACGCGTCAATAGGGGTTACGAACCACTAACTTATAAACCCAGCATCTCTCTCGTTTTTTGTCGATGTGGGATTTGCCTAGGGTGTTACACATTCCTAGACCAGTTTGTTGTGGTATTCATAGATGATATATTGGTCTATTCGAGGAGTGCAGAAGAGCATGATAGACATCTGCGGATTGTACTGTAGACTCTAAGGGAGAAACAGGTATATGCCAAATTGTCAAAGTGTGAATTTTAACTGAAGGAAATATCTTTTTTGGGGCATGTAACATCATAAGAGGGCATCAAAGTAGATCCAAGTAAGATTGAAGCTGTCCTTAATTGGAGGCCACCCAGAAATGTCACAGAGATTCGTAGTTTTTTGGGTTTAGCTGGATACTACCGTTGGTTTGTGAAGGGATTCTCCATGTTGGCATCTCCATTGACCAAGCTGCTTAGAAAAGATGTGAAATTTCAGTGGATGGATAAATGCCAACAGAGTTTTGATGAATTGAAGAAATGTTTGACTGAAGCTTCAGTCCTTACTTTACCTACCCCGGGTAAAGAATACATAGTTTACAGTGATGCTTCTCACAATGGGTTAGGCTGTGTGTTGATGTAAGATAGAAATCTCATTGCCTATGCATCACACCAGCCGAAACCGCATGAGAGGAATTATTCAACACATGATTTGGAGCTTGCAGCTATAGTGTTTGCTCTTAAGATCTGGAGACACTATTTGTATGGGGAAAAGTGTTACATCTACACAGATCATAAGAGTTTGAAGTATTAGGGCACTCAGAAGGAGTTGAATTTAAGACTGAAGAGATGGTTAGAGTTGATAAAAGACTATGATTGTCTGATAGACTATCAGTCAGGGAAAGCTAATGTTGTGGCTGACACCTTAAGTCGCAAGACTACGGCAAGTCTACGGGTTACTCCTTTGTCTATGGTACATGAGTTGAGATCATTACATGCCAGCTTAGAGGTTAATGATGATGGACAGACAGCAGTTGCATGGCATGTACAGCCAGTATTGAGTGATCAGATTAGAATGGCTGCTCAGAATGATCAGAAGTATCAGAGACTATTAGAAGAAGTCCAGCAGGGCAAGAAACCAAAATTCTCAATAAGAGATGATGGTCTATTGCTACACCATGGCAGAATGTGTTTTCCTAATGATGTTGATTTGAGGCAGATCATTGTGAAGAAAGCACATGAGTCTCCTTTTGCCATGCACCCTGGTGGCACAAAAATTTATAGAGGGCTAAAGGAGCATTATTGGTGGATGGGTATGAAAAGAGATGTGGCATAGTTTATTTCCAAATGGCTAACTTGTCAGTAAGTAAAGGCAGAGCATCAAGTACCCGCTGTGTTATTACATCCACTACCAGTACCAGAATGGAAATGGGAGAGAATAACGATGGATTTTGTGATGGGACTTCCGAGGACACAGAAGAGTCATGATGCAGTATGGGCTATTATTGACAGACTGACCAAGTCTGCTCATTTTCTGCCAGTCCGGATGGACTACAGTTTAGAAAGATTGGCCAGGTTGTACATTGATGAGATTGTAAGACTGCATGGAGTGCCAGTATCCATCGTATCAGACAGAGATCCTAGGTTCACTTCTAAATTCTGGGGTAGACTTCAAAGAGCCCTAGGAACTAGATTGAACTTCAGTACTGCATTCCACCCACAGATAGATGGCCAGTCTGAGAGGGTAATTCAGATCTTGGAGGACATGCTACGGGCTTGTGTGATTGAATTTGAAGGCAGTTGGGATACACACTTGCCTTTGATTGAGTTTGCTTACAATAACAGCTATCAATCAAGCATCGGGATGCCTCCATATGAAGCTTTCTATGGCAGAAAATGTAGAACCCCGTTGTGTTGGGATGACGTGGGTGAAAGGAAGATGATTGGACCCGAAATTGTTCAACAGACTGAAGAGAAAATTAGAGTGATTAGAGATCGAGTTAAGACTGCTTCAGACCATCAGAAGTCCTACATTGATTTGAAAAGAAGGGATATTGAGTATGCAGTGGGTGAAAAAGTTTTCCCTAAAGTTTCCCCTTAGAAGAGAAATATGAGATTCGGCAGAAAGGGGAAACTGAGTCCTCGTTTTATTGGGCCATATGAGGTTTTGAAAAGAGTGGGTCCTTTGGCATATCGGTTGGCACTACCTCCAGAGTTAGAGAAGATACATAATGTCTTCCATGTGTCTATGTTGAGGAGGTATCGATCAGACCCATCTCATGTACTATCGGTAGAGGAAATTGAAGTGAATCCATACCTCACATATAAGGAAGAACCCATAGTGATTCTGGCTTATAAGGTGAAGCAGCTACGGAACAAGCAGATACCGTTAGTAAAAGTGCTGTGGAGCCATCATTTGGGCAAGGAGGCTGCTTGGAAATGAGAGGAGGACATGAGAAGACAGCACTCACAGCTGTTCAGAGATTGATACCAGGTAAAATTTCGAGACAAAATTTATTTTCAGGTGGGGAGAATTGTAACACCCCTATTTGCATAGCTTGGTATATTTCACTGTTCCGGTGATCGGTGTTGGTCCGGACAATTAAGGGGATTAGAACCATACTTAAGACAACTAGAGAAGCCATAAACACAATTAATATGTAATGTTCAATTAGTTAAGTATAAATAAGAAAAATAGAACATAAGAAGTTAAACGAGCCGAGAGTCACAGTGATGGGTGACCTTCTCGGGAAGGACTACGAAGTCCTTTTAAGCTCAAATTTTGAACCGTAAAATGTGACGCTGCAGTCCTTAGGACTATTATAAACACAGTAGAAAAGAGAAAATCATGAAAAAGAACTATTAAGCCAGTCAAGTAATTAGGTCAGGGAGCCAAAAGAAATATTAAATTAATTGCAAACCGGGTTGAATCGGCGAGGGGCAATTTGGTCAATTGACCCCGAGAGCTGACTCCTGACCTAACTGTCAAATAAAATCAAAGAAAAGAAAATTTTAGAATCAAGAATTAAATTAAAGAAAAATATATGAAAAAGAAAAAGAAAATTTAAAAAGTTATTACATTATGCTTATCTCACCTTTATGACATCATAATTGATTTTTTTATTTCCCACCAATATTGACCAAGTCAAAATTTGTTTAAAGAAGACAAATACATAAAAATTAAAAGAAAGAAAGTCATTCTCCTTCTCTCTTAAATCCCAATCGTAAATCTTAAAAAGCTTTTAACCTACACTAGAGAAGGTGATTGAGCAAGAAAGAAAGAAGAAAAGAGGAGTAGAATTGAATATTGAACTACAAAGTGCAAGGTTAGTGATTTAAGATACAAAATTAGTTTATTTGTTGTGTTTTTAGCTTGATTAACTTGTAAATAAACTTAAAATGAAAAGAAAAATTTGTTGAGGGACTAAACTGAATTTCGGCCAGCTAGGGTTACCAGGTATATGTTTGAGTTTTGATTGAAATTAAATGGTAGGCAAGCTTGTATGGATATGCTAATGAGTTTGGTATACCTAAATGTGGTTAAATGCAACAAGTTAGTAAGTTAGGGTTTTGGGACACTTAGGGTTAGAGACAAAAATGTGAGAAACTTGTAAATGGTGTCTTTGACCTAATGTGAAGTGAGAAATAGTCATTTGTGACCTAATTAAGTGTGTTGAAGTGTTTGAATCAAAGCCAAATTTGGATTGAGTGTGGTCATGCTGCTAGCAGCATGACCAAGTTATCTTTGAAGGACCAAAAATGAAATTTTACAAGTCCAATTGATATGATACCAATTGGGAATGAAAATAGACACTAAATGACACAATTTTCATTTAGAAAGCATGCCCAAAAAGTGACCAAAACCTAGTGAACAAATTGACCAAACTTGAAAAATTATAGTCTGCCCTGTACAAACTGACTAAATGAACAGTATTTGTTCATTTGGTCATAACTTGAGCTAGAAAGGTCTAAATGATCTGAAATTTTACGATTGGTTAGATGAGACATAGACCTAAAACCTTCATGAAGAACACAAACCCAAATTATGCCATTAACCAAGTCATTTGGACACCCCAATTTGGTGACCCAAAACTGCCAGCACCAAAAATTGCCCAGAATTCTAGGTTGAATCCAATCTGGAAGCCATGGTTCAAATGGCTATAACTTGAGCTACAAAACTCCAATTTGAGTGATTCAAAAATTAGAATAAACTTAAGACAATAGAGAACATTTTCTATGAAGAAATTTTTGCAAAATTCTAACAGTTAAGTGACCAATGGAATAGTACAACCTAAGGCACTAAAAATGAAAATTTGCAATTTTGCCTAAAGGACTTAAGTTTTGAGAAAATGACCAAAACCAACAAGTTTGATGACCAAAATGTGGCATTTGGGTGAAGTTGGAGTTCCCATACCTATTAAGCCTTAGAAAGTCAACAAATTGACTTGAATAGTGTAGTGAATAGTAACCCAAAACACAAATTTTAAAGAACGTCGAGTTTAGCAGATATAAGCTAGATAAAAGTGAAATTGAATTTATTTTTTGATTTATGCTAAGTTATGGTACTGAAACACTGTGAAACTATATGTTTTAGCTAAAAAAGACTTGGAAGGTCTGAGAGACTTAGTCATAGCTAAAACTATGTGTTATGGCCTTATTATTCCTCCTCCATTTATGGGGTGAGATCGATTATTTTTCCTCCCTCTCTGGTTTACCAGTTGAGGTTGTAGATCGGATGAGTACTCATTAGCTAGCTAGCCACCTTCCTCATTGATTTCGATTAGTGGAGTCGTAGATTGCTTTATCGTGGTGTACAATACGGTATTGATTGGAAATTTTGTGTCATGGCTTAAGTTGTGTATGACTTGGCAACACTGTGTTTATTAAATTATTTGACTAAATTGTATTATTATGAGTTTTGATAATTTGTGAAATGTGATTGAGAAATATTTAAATTGTGTTTTGTTAATGAATGATTTATGTATTATATTTAAAATTTTTATTGTGCACCACTGAGTATTTTTATACTCAGCGATAGCTTATTTTGCTGTCGCAGATAAGAGCAAGGAGAAAGCAGTAGGGTGAGTTGCTACTGATATTGAGGACTACACTGATATTTTTGTATGGGTATTGTTTTTTACCCTTGTAGTTATTTTGATGTAAATATTGCAATATTTTATGTATCAATGTAAAGTTGAGCAGTTGTATAATAAATTGTAATAATATTATTTTTGAAATTTTTTTTGTAAATTAAGATTTGTATTTGTGAATTTCATGCATTATGCACTGTGAATGAAGTTATGAAATATTTTGAGATGATAAACTTTGATTGGATTGTGGAATTATTTTGAAGTGGATTGAATTGAGTTGACTTGAGATTGTTTGGAGGTTGAGAGTTTTGGAAAATTTATTGGAAGTGTTTTTCTCAGGTATTTGAAGAACTGTTTTCTCAAAATGTAGATGGAACTCTGTCAAAATTTTTATAAAATTTGCAGCAAAATTAAAATGGACAAAAATTTTTACTAGTATTTAAGCTTTGAATAAATAATTTTAATTCTTGCCAAAATGCTCACCACTTCCAAAATGTAAGAAAATTGTTTTAAAATCCCTTGTAGGGTACTTAATGAGTTATCGGCAGGTGAAGTTCGGTAGTTCATTAGGTAGTCTACGAGATCATGTTATGCCTTACAGAGGGGTAAGGTGTGACACTACAGGCTAGCTTTACCACTAGAGCATGACAAGATCCACAATGTGTTTCAGGTATCCATGCTGAGAAGATATAGATCAGACCCTTCACATGTCATCTCCATGGAAGAGATTGAAATTCAACCAGACTTGACTTATGAAGAAGAACCCATACGGATCCTGTTAGTAGTATGCCCTAGAGCATATCATTTAGTATGTATCTTGTACACGTTTTATTAATAAAAGGCATTTTCACTTTTCCATTTACATAATATATTTATGTGTAATAGAAAAGATCCATTGATATTTTGTTAGAAATTCTATTCTTAAGTTGTTAAGAATATGAGTGACAGTATTTCTAGCACAAAGTATCATAAATAGGTTCACAATCAAGGATACTTCACAACAAAGACATGACTTATCCAGAAAGATTGTAATCATGTTTGTTTCCAAGTTATTTATATGAGATGTAAATAAGATGGAATGATGAGTCTCATGCCATATAACAAACATGATAGGCACTTATACATGATAAGTAGGCCGAACCAGTGACGTTTATGACAAGCACATGGAGTTTACTCTTGTCAAAGCATTGTCATAAATTATATCAGTGTATATAATCTTTATACCTGAGATAGCACAGTTATCTTGTATATAGGTGGTTTGAATTTGATACTATTTTCATATTTGTACTGTGTATGGGTACATGGGCATGTGTTGGCTCCTACTAGTTATATATGGAGGTAGGTGTTAATCAAGTTGGAATCTGTTCCTCTAAGTAAATAGGGATAAAATCCTATGTTCATTTAATTATTCTTGATGTTTTAAGTTCCTGGCCAAGACAAATATATTTAATCAGAAAAGAGTTTCTGATGAGAAAATCTTTTTAATCAAGAATTGGAATTAAAAGAGAACATAATATTCATAGCAAATGGGGTTTGACATAAACCATGACTCCAGCTCGAATTGGAATTTTGTAACAGAGAAATTCTAGTGCATGGTAACATATGATTATAAGTTCAATTAAGGTAAACCTTATTACTAATTGGGTGGTCATGGCGTGCTATGCTAGGTGTTAACCATGGTCTATGAGGTGCATAATATGATTTAGATAAATCATTTATGGTAAGAAAGAGTTCTGATGATATTAAGAGTTGATATCATGTCTCATTGCCAATTAGTGATGAGCCTAGTAAGTCACACACATACACAAGTAATCACCAAATTAAATATGATTTAATTAATTAATTAAATAGTTTAATTGATTAATTAAATAGGTTTGATTTGCAATTTGGTTGCAAAGTCCCTAGCATGACTTGAAACTAAATCTAGGTTATTGGATGTATAGTATAAGTTAAATTTATATTTAAAGTGTTTATATATGAATTTAATTAATGAGAAATTAATTAATAGAGATTAATTAATTAATTTATATTTGATATAAATTGATTAGAAGAAGAGAAATAATTATTTTGGGTTGAGAACTCAAAATTAAGACATAGGGGCATTTTGGTCATTTCACAGGATGACATGTGGCACCATGAGATGGTGACACATGGCACTACACATAAAGCTTGCCAAATGTCTTTTAATCATGTAAGATGATCAAAGTCAAGATTAAATATAGGTTTGACAATTGGCGCAATGTGATTGGGTCAATTAAACCTACAGCTAATCAAAGGATGACATGTGGTAAGGGTTTTAAGTGGTGACCTAGCTATATAATGTGTTGTTATGAAAAACTGAAAACACAAGCTGCTACTCCTCTTATGTGACGCCACCCAAAAGAACATCTCCCCTCTCTTCTTCTTCATCTATCATCTATTCCAAGAGATTAGCAAACAATCTCTTGAATTAAAAATACTAGAAATTATTTTTAGTGTCCTGTTTACATCTATAATCTTTCAAAAGGCAAAACCTAATTTTCTAATCTATAGAAACAGCTTTAGAAGCTAGTCAAGGGCTGCCATAGGTGATCTTGGTGTGGACAAGCTAGAGGGACAACATCTAGTGTCCTAAAGATGCATCCCAAAGGTGTCAAACACACTGCAGTGCATCAAGAGGTTGGTGCACTTGTTCTTGATCTAATCTAGGGTTCTAAAATTAATCTGATTAATTCTAAAAACTTAAATGGCAAACATAGATCTAAAAACATATTAAAAGAGTTTTAATATGTTGTTTATCATTGTAATCAAATAAATAAAAATGAATCTTGCATGATGCATGTGACCCTAGATGGAAAATTTTTGATTTCAATGATCTAAACTTATGTTTTTCATGCTTTCGCTCCTTCAATTGGTATCAGAGCTACTATATTCACCGTTTAGATTGTTGATTATATGATTTAATTGTGTGATATAATCATGAGATGATAGATCCATTGCTGGTTGTAAGAAAGGTGGCGACTTGGGTGGTGAACACGATCAATGGTATCCAAAGTGGTGCACAAGGTTTGGCCTTGGAATATGCAATTGTTACATGTTCTAAGGTTCATCCTATGACTAATTAAAATGTTTAATTCGTTGTTTTAATTGCACAATTAAATTGTGATTCAGATCTGAATTTTTAAAATTTTTTTGAATGTGATTCAAATCTGAATTTTTAAAGTTGTTTGAATGTGATTCAAATCTAAATTTTAAAAGTTGTTTGAATGTGATTCAAATCTAAATTTTTTAAAGTTATTTGAATGTGATTCAAATTAAATTTTTTAAAAGTTGTTTGAATGTGATTCAAATCTGAATTTTTAAATTTGTTTGAATGTGATTCAAATCTAAATTTTCAAATTTGTTTGAATGAGATTCAAATCTAAATTTTTAAATATGTTTGAATTATATTCAAATCTGGATTTTTAAGTTGAGTATGAGATATTCAATTTAATTTAAGTATGCATGCTTTATTTAATTGTTAAATAGTGATATGCATGATGGATGATCATGGACTATAAAAGACCAATGTGATTGGATTTATTTTTTTATGTTTTTTTGGGTTGTAAATTAATTAATTAATTTTAATTTATTTTGGACATGTATTATTAAGGTTGTAATAATTTTGGGTTGTAATTTCATTTATTTAGTTCTTGTAAATTCGCCTTGGTATGCCAAGGATTACTATGTAATATTGGATTGCAAGAAGATCAAAGAGGTCAAGAGCTTTGATGGGACCTGTGGGAGGAATTCAATATCAAGTGTTGATTATGTACTCCTTCAGCAACTCTTGTAATATGAATGAATGAAATGCACCTAGGAATGCCCTGATTTAATTCTTGGTGGCTCAGAATTGAATCCCTTTAGAAAGTCCATGATCATGCCATATTTACTATTTATCCATGAATGAATGAGATGTATGGGAATGTATGCAACTATATGATATATGCATGCTGAATGGATAATATGCAAAGTAAGACCTTAATAGTAAGTAGGACAACCACAAAAATCTTCCAAACAAATGATTAAGTTGGAAATGTTATAATTAAAGTAATTATAACATGGGCCCTTTATTCAGATAATTATTTTAAGAAATTTTAAATATTTGCATAAGATTCAATTAATTTAAGAGATTTTCTTAAGAATAATTGTTAAACATGAGATATTATAAATATGTAAATGGTTTGGTGGCCAATATTGGATGTACCTGAGGATATTAAAATTATTTGCATAATTACTGGCTCAATGGGATCAACTTAACTAATGCAAGATAAGTCAATAATGGATGTACTTGAGATTTTGAGCATTAGAGGCTAGGTAAAGGATTAAACCTCACATGAGATGTGATAGGCAAGGAGTTGCTCACTTATAGTTTATTGTAATTCCAATAATGGATGTACCTGAGGATAATTAATAGAATTATAAGAATTCAATCACCCACTAGAAATCTATCCAACTAAGATTTCCATTTTCTACTTTGGAAGTGTAGGATTCGCTAAGTTAGTGGGAGGACCAATTTGATTAAAAGACCATAATCATTTTGGTTAATTACATAATACATTTACCAATTAATCTGGTTATTTTCTGCAGTTGATTTTCTGATAATAATGAGCACAGAATAACCACCACCATCCAATATTCTTGCAAGCATACTTGATCGCAATAGGTTGACAGGACCTAATCTGTCTAATTGGCTAAGAAATTTAAAACTTGTCCTGAACCTTGAACATATAGGATATGTTCTAGACTTAAATGTTCCTGGTCCCTTACCTCTAAAGGCCACTTAAGAAGAACATGAAACTTTGGACAAGTGGAAGGAGCATGATATGAGAGCTAAGTGTTACATACTTGCTTCCATATGTAATGAGTTACAGAAGCAGCATGAGAACATGCAGAGTGCGAGTGAGATCCTTTTTCACCTATAAGAGTTGTATGGTAAGCATAGTAGGAACGCTAGGTATGAGATATCTAGACAAGCTATTCCGTATGAGGATGTCTGAGGGACAGAATGTTGTGGATCATGTCCATAAGATGATTCAGCTGATTGAGCAGCTAGAACATTTTGACTTTAACATGGATTTCCAACTGCAGACGGATTTGATCCTTCAGTCCCTTCCTGAGTTATTTGGGAATTTTCTGATAAATTTCCATATGACTAAGCAAGAATACACCTTAGCTAGTTTACTGAACATGCTGGTTATTGCCCAAAAGAATATGCAGAGCAATAAAGGAAAAGAGGTAGCTTTGATTGCATCTTCTTCTATTGGAAAGTCCAACAAGAAGAAGGGCAATAAGAAAAAGAAATCTCTGATTCCTGGTCCTTCCAAGAAATAGCTAAATAGAAAGGGAAGACCAAAGCTGACAAAGTGAAAGGAAAGTGTTTCCACAGCCAAAATGATGGGCACTAGAATAGGAACTGCCCAAAGTATAGCTAATAATAGAAGCTTGCAGTAACGAGATATTAGACTCCAGATTGGCAATGGCTCAACTGTTGAAGCCTTAGTCATTGAATCTAAATCTTTATACATGTGTGGACATGTTTTGTATTTAAATAAAGTCTTGCATGTACCTGATGTTTTTAAGAACATCATTTCTATATCTAGTTTGACTAGAGGTGGTTATGAATTTCAGTTCATAAATGATGTTTGCAATATTTATTTTAGAAATAAATATGTTGATTTGGGTTATATGCATGACGGACTTTATTATTTAGATAATAAAGTTAAATACAAATCTAATGTAAGCAATATAAAAGAATGCAATGCCATGGTGAAAATCAACTCAACTTCAAAATATATTTAGCACTTAAGGTTATGTCATGTTGCAGAAGATAGGATTGCAAAACTGAAGAAAATGGGAATTCTATCCTCATTGGGCTCTGAGCCTACTCCAACTTGTGAATCCTGCCTTTAGGGCAAAATGGCTAGAACACCCTTTGTAGGACAATAACTAAAAGCTGAAAATATTTTGGAGCTAATACATAGTGATGTATGTGGTCCATTTAAGGAAATGGCTAGAGGCAGTTTTCATTACTTTATTATATTTACTGATGATAAATCATGGTTTGGGTATTTGTATTTGATGAAATACAAACATGAATCCTTTGAAAAGTTCAAAGAATTTAAATCTGAAGTAGAAAATCAAACAGGAAAGAGTATTCAAGATCTTCGATCAGATTGTGGAGGTGAATATTTAAGTACTGAATTTCATGAATACTTGAGAGAGCACGGCATTGTTTCTTGGCTGACTCCTCTAGGAACACCACAGTTGAATCGTGTATCTAAAAGGAGAAATCGTACCCTATTGGATATGGTACGTAGTATGATGAGCTATACTGATATGCCAATCTTCTTTTGGGGATTTACATTATAATCAGCTTTGTATATTCTGAATAGGATTCCATCAAAATAAGTTTCTTCCACACTTTATGAGATATGGCATGGAAGAAAACTAAGTCTTAAGCATGTTAAGGTTTGGGTTTGTCTAGCTTATATCAAAAAGCTGAACATTGATAAATTGGAAACCATATCAGAAAAGGGTCAATATATTAGATATCCAAATGATAGTTTTGGATATTATTTTTATTTGCCTACATCAGAAAAGGTTGAGATAAGTAGAGATGCCACATTTCTTGAACAATAGTTTGTTCAAGAAGGAGGCAAAGGAAGGCAAATATAGTTAGAATTGGAGAATTATGACCAACTAACAGATCAAATGGATATAGATCCATCTAGTCAACCTACACCTATTAATGAAACATCTACAGCTATTCCATGTAGAACAACTAGGGTATCTCACCCACCAGTGAGATATGGTTTCCTTCATGAAGAAGAGCAAGAGTTGTCTACTCATGAAGAAGTAGATCATGGAGATGATTCACTTACCTATGAAGAAGCTATATCAGATACAGACTCTTTAAAATGGATTGATGCTATGAAATCCGAGATTGATTCCATGTATAAGAATCAAGTTTGGGATCTTATTGACCCACATGAAGGTATTGTACCTATAGGGAACAAATAGGTTTTCAAGAAGAAAATTGGTTCTGATGGAAAGGTAGAGACCTATATGGCAAGGCTAGTAGCGAAAGGATTTCGCCAAAGGCAAGTAATCGACTATGAGGAGACTTTCTCGCCTGTTGCCATACTTAAATAAATTAGGATTCTATTAGCAGTAGCTGCATACTATGATTATGAGATTTGGCAAATGGATGTCAAAATAGCTTTTCTCAATGGGTACATTGAAGAAAACTTTTTCATGGAACAACCAAGGGGTTTTGAATCCCAAGATAGTTTCAAAGTGCGCAAGCTAAAGCGATCCATTTATGGGTTAAAACAAGCTTCGAGGAGTTGGAACATCCATTTTGATAAAGCTATTAAGTCATTTGATTTTATAAAAAAAGAAGATGAGCCATGTGTATATAAGAAGGTTAATAGCAGTACTATCACTTTCATTGTCTTATATGTGGATGACATTTTATTTATGGGTAATGACACAGGTATGTTGACAACTATAAAGGTATGGTTGTCAAATACATTCTCCATGAAAGACTTAGGGGAGGCAACCTATACTCTTGGGATTCGCATTTATAAAAATAGAACGAAAGGAATAATTGGTTTATCCCAAAGTCTATACTTGGAAAAGTAGTTAAAGAGGTTTAACATGCTTGATTCCAAGAGAGGATTGTTACCAGTTAGATATGGTATCCATATTTCTAAAGAGATGTCTCCAAAGACACCTAAAGAAAGAGATAAAATGGCCAGGGTTCCATATGCTTCGGTTATTGGAAGTTTTATTTATGCAATATTATGTACTAGGCCGGATATCGCATATGCTATTAGTTTGACTAGCAGGTATCAATCCAATCCAGGTTTAGAATACTAGATAGCTGTCAAGAATATCCTTAAGTACTTGAGAAGAACTAAGGATTTATTCTTGATATATGGAGGTGGAGACTTGCAATTGGATGGTTATACTGATTCTGATTTCCAATTAGATATCGATGATAGAAAGTCTACCTCTGGGTATGTTGTCACACCTTATCCCTGGTAAAGCATGACATGTTCCCATAGCATACCTAATAAATTACTGAACTCTACCTACCGATAACCCATTAGTTATGTTACAAAGGATTTTAAAACAAATCATAGCTTTTTATCTTATGAATTCTTTTGCGGAAAACTACATGAGAATAGTTAAAATTTCCTGTAAACATTCATTGAAAATAATGATAGACTAAATATTGCAAAAGTTACATTTTCATGAGTCTCAAAATAAAATACAAATAGTTACAAACTCAAAATACTTTAGTAATGCAGTACTTTTTAATACAAGCTGCTTAATGTCTGTACATCCATACACATAGGTACAAAATACATCCTAAGGAATCACAAGGGTATACCTAACGCAAATACCCACAATCAATACCAAAATGCTGCTTTCAAGTCTCTCACTCTACAGCTTTCTCCTTTCCCTTACCTGTGACAGCATAAAGAAGCTATCGCTAAGTATATCACTCAATGGTGCACAACTAATAACTTTAAAACTTAAGGTAAAACACAATTTGTCAAAGCATAATAAATCACATTTTTCTTATGCATGAAAACTTCACAATAGTTCTAAGTCCATAAAGGCCATTTATTGGAATAACATTTCAAATGAGAAATCACACTTCATAAATCACAATTCACAAAGCATTAGTGTTGCCAACATCAACACACAGTTTAGACCATGACACAAAATTTCACGATCAATGTCGTGTTGTACACCATGACAAAGCAATCTCAACCTCACTAACCGTTATTAATAAGGGAGGGGCTATCTAGTTAATGAGTACTCATGATGTCTTACCCCACTAATTATTATTAAGGAGAGACATAATCAATATCAATTATCAACCTCAAGTAGCTATTACTACTAGAGAGTTCTGGAAGGGACTGTCACGCTAACTGTGGTTTCAAAACAGTTTCCAAAAATTTCTCACTCAATAATCACATTTATAAACCAATAAACACATTTAAATTCATCATAATATTCATATAAAGGTGGCAACACCCAAATTTCTTAAATGCAAGAGAAAAACCATATTTCAGTCAAAGTAAACTTGTTCAAAGAAAACTCATTCAATTTAACACATTCCAAGCAATTTACAAGTTTAAAAACGAAGAAAAGTTTAGTTGTGCACAAACTTTCAATAATTCTCCTTCCTTGTTATCTACTTGTCCTTGTCCATTCCAACTTCTTTTTCTACTAAATATACACAAATAAAATACCTAAATACCAATCTCAATTGCTTCCAAAAACTCATTACATGCATGTCTAATGCATCCCAAGTTAGCTTTGAAAATTTTAGAATATTTTGGTTTTGGGACAACTTGGTGCCCTAATCTTTGAACCCAATTTTTACCTAGTTTTGATCATAATTTGATGAGGTGTTCTTCATGAAAATTGTTCATTTAGGTCTTAAATTTATTTTCTTTTTTGAATCACCTAATTTGGAGCTGTGTAGCTCAAGTTATGACCAAAACACGGTTACTGTTTATATCACTGTTCATCCTATAGATTTAGTTCTGGCAGATTTATCGATCCAACTTCGTTCAGCAATTTGATCAAGTTAAGTCTATAATTTGGTCTAATGTTCTTCATACAAAATGTTCTATTATGTATTAGGTTTCTATTGGTTCAAGAATCTCCTAAATAGGAGTTTTCTAGAGAGGGTTATGGCCATGCAAATTTTACTGTTCATATGGTAAATCTGCAGATTTCCAGATTTCTACAGATTTGGTAATTCAAATTTGCTCAGCAATTTGATTGTGGCCTCAAGTTCTTCATATGAAATGTTCTACTATGTCTTAGGTTTCCATCGGTTCAAGAATCACCTAAATCGGAGTTTTCTAGAGAGAGTTATGGCCATGCAAAGTTTACTGTTCATATGATCAAATTCTACAGGTTCCAGAATTTTATCTCCCATTTCAAGGCTCATTTTGGGTAGATAAGGTCATTTTTCGAGGCAGGGTATCTTCATAAAAATTCTAGCCCTATGTCTTAAGTTTCGTTTCCAATTGGTTTCACACCAATTGGAGTTGTGTAGCTCAAGTTATGGGCTTCCAAACACACTGAATTCAGTGTGCAAAATTTTACCCTAAGTTCAATTTTTCATTTCTTTAGTTGTTCCCTCTAACCAACCTCATTTCACATTTAATTCACCCAAAATGACTATAATTTGGCATTGACACATTAATGGCACTTCCTAACACAAAACCCATAATTTTCAAACACCAAAGTTTGTAATTTTCCCTAATCCTACCATTTTATTACTTTCATTCATCAACCCAATGTCAATTCAAATTAAATAAACCTCAAATGGTCATAATTTAACACTACACACACCAATTTCACTTTCTAGCACCAAGACCCAATTTTTCCATGAACCCTAATCTTCCATAATTTAATTTATGCAATACCATGGAATCTTACTACTCCCAATCATGCATATTGCCTCAATTTAACTTAGATTTATCATCAATTTAACTAAAATATATCAAAACCCTAATTTTCCCTAAGTTGGCCCAAACCCTAGTTTAGGTTCCATGCATGTTTCCTTTTCAATTTATCATGAAATTTCATCATAAGTTAACTTCCTTCAAGGCTTATACAACTAATCTAACATGAAAAGAAACTTACCTCAAGTGATTTCTTTCCAAGTTCAATTTTTCTTCCAATTTCTTTTGCTCTACTTGCTCCAATGCCTCAATCAAAGTTCTCCTTGATCTTTTCTTTTAGTGGGTTATGGGATTTATGAAGGAAATTTAAGGGAATTAAAAATTGGGAGGGGAAATCAATGAGGGGAAGAAGTGGAAGAAGAAGAGAAAAAAAGAGAGAGAGGAAGAGAGAGGAGTGGATGCTGGCATCTTATGAAAAAATAAAGATGAAGAAGACATTTGTCTTCTTATATATATATATATATATATATATATATATATATATATATATATATATATATATATATCAATGAGGGGAAGAAGTGGAAGAAGAAGAGAAAAAAAGAGAGAGAGGAAGAGAGAGGAGTGGGTGTTGGCACCTTATGAAAAAATAAAGATGAAGAAGACATTTGTCTTCTTATATATATATATATATATAACCCCAAAATTAGTTTATTAAAATTATAAATTTTAATTGTGTCATAAGGATAATTAAACTTAGATTTTTATTCCCTTTTTTTTTTACATTTACACTTAATTTTTTCCTTTTAATTAAATAATTAAATTTAATTATCAAAAGCTCATAAGTCCTTCATTTTAATTTTGTCATAATGAAAATGAAAGTTTAAGTTTTCATTTCTTAAACTTTTCCTTACATATTTTTACTTAAATTTTTCTTTAATTTTTACCTCATAATTCAATTCATTAATTTCATTTAATTTAATTGATATTTTGGTCAAAAGTCAACTCTTGAGTTGAATTGACCGAAATGCCCATCATTGGGTCATAATCCTTCTTTTTATAATACCTGATGAGTCCTTAGATTTTTTTTATTCACTTGAATTTTTATTGTATCTATCTCAATTAATTTTTCATTTATTTTTGGTCCTCAAGGTGTCTTTGAATAGTACTAGTCATAGACAAAAAATGGCACTATTCATAACTCGGAGGTTCGGGGTGTTACATATGTGTTCATTTGTAATGGAGGTGCAGTCGGTTGGAAGAGTTTCAAACAGAATACGACGACAGATTCCACTACAGAAGTCGAGTATATTGTTGCATAAGATGCAAAAAGGAGCTGTTTGGATAAAAGGAACCCCGGTCTCACTAGAAATCCAAACACATAGAAAAGGCACTACCACATTATCAGAGATATAGTTGGGCAAGGCGATGTAGCCATGTGAAAAATAGCATCAGCTGAAAATCTAGCTAATCCATTCATTAAGCCTTTGTCACAAGCACAGTTAGACCGACATCTTGAGAAGATGGGTCTAAGATATTGTAATGAATCACTCTAGTGCTAGTGGCAGATTGTTAGAAGTATGCCCTAGATAATATCATTTAGTATGTATCTTGTACATATTTTATTAATAAAAGGCATTTTCACTTTTTCATTTAAATAATATATTAAGAAAAGGTCCATTGATATTTTTTAGAAATTCTATTCTTAAGTTGTTAAGAATATGAGTGACAGTATTTATAGCACAATGCATCATAAATAGGTTCACAATCGAGGATACTTCACAATAAGGACATGACTTAACCAAAAAGATTCTAATCATGTTTGTTTCCAAGTTATTTATATGAGATGTAAATAAGATGGAATATAACAAACATGATAGGCACTTATACATGATAAGAAGGCCGAACCAGTTACGTTTATGACAAACACATGGAGTTTACTCTTTTCAATGCATTGTCATAAATCATATCAGTGCATAGAATCTTTAGACTTGAGATAGCACAGTTATCTTGTATATAGGTAGTTTGAGTTTTGATACTGCTTTCATACTTGTACTGTGTATGGGTATATGGGCATGTGCTGGCTCCTACTAGTTATATATGGAGGTAGGTGTTGATCAAGATGGAATCTGTTCCTCTAAGTGAATAGGGATAAAATCCTATGTTCATTTAATTATTCTTAATGTTTCGAGTTCCTAGCCAGGACAAATATATTTAATTCAAAAAGAGTTTCTAATGAAAAAATCTTTTTAATCAAGAATTGGAATTAAAAGAGAACATAATATTCATAGCAAATGGGGTTTGACATAAACCATGTCTCCAGCTCGAATTGGAATTTTGTAACAGAGAGATTCTAGTGTATGTTAACATATGATTATAGGTTCATTTATGGTAAACCTTATTACTAATTGGATAGCCATGGCATGCTATGTTAAGTGTTAACCATGGTCTATGAGGTGTATAATATGATTCAGAGAAATCATTTATGGTAAGAAAGAGTTCTGATGAAATTAAGAGTTGATATCATGTCTCATTTCCAATTAGAGTAAGTCACACACATACATAAGTAATCACCAAATTAAATATGATTTAATTAATTAATTAATTAAAGAGTTTAATTGATTAATTAAAAAGGTTTGGTTTGCAATTAGATTGCAAAGTCTTTAGCATGACTTAAAACTAAATCTAGGTTATTGGATGTATAGTATAAATTAAATTTACATTTAAAGTATTTAAATATGAATTTAATTAATGAGAAATTAATTAATAGAGATTAATTAATTAATTTATATTTGATATAAATTGATTAGAAGAAGAGAAATAATTATTTTGAGTTGAGAACTCAAAATTAAGACACAGGGACATTTTGGTCATTTCACAGGATGACATATGGCACCACGAGATGGTGACACATGGCACTACACATAAAGCTTGCCAAATGTCTTTTAAAGATGATCAAAGTCAAGATTAAATATAGGTTTGACACTTGGCACAATGTGATTGGGTCAATTAAACCTAAAGCTAATCAAACGGTGACATGTGGCAAGGGTTTTAAGGGGTGACCTAGCTATATAATGTGTTGTTATGAAAAACTAAAAACACAAGTTGCTGCTCCTCTTATGTGACACAACCCAAAAGAACATCTCCCCTCTCTTCTTCTTTATCTCTCATATATTCCAAGAGATTAGCAAACAATCTCTTGAATTAAAAATACTAGAAATTGTTTTTAGTGTCCTATTTACATCTGTAATCTCTCAAAAGGCAAAACTTGATTTTCTAATTCATAGAAAAAGCTTTAAAAGCTGTTCAAGGGCTGCCATAGGTGATCTTGGTGTGGACAAGCTAGAAGGACAATATCTGGTGTACTAAAGACGCATCCTAAATGTGCCAAACACACTGCAGTGCATCAACTGGTAAGTGCACTTGTTCTTGATCTAATATAGGATTCTAAAATTAATATGATTAATTCTTAAAACTTAAATGGCAAATATAAATCCAAAAACATATTAAAAGAGTTTTAATATGCTATTTATCATTGTAATCAAATAAATAAAATTGAATCTTGCATGATGCATGTGACCCTAGATGAAAATTTTTTTATTTCAATGATCTAAACTTATGTTTTTCATGCTTCCGCTCCTTCAGATCCTTGCTTAGAAAGTAAAGGAATTGAGGAACAAACAAATTCCACTGGTGAAAGCGCTTTAGAGGCACCACAACACTAAGGAGACAACCTGGGAAAGTGAAGAGACAATGAGGTAACAGTTCCCTCAATTGTTTGCATTAGGTAAATTTCGAGGACGAAATTTAAATTAGAGGGGAAGAGTTATAACACCCTCACTGTAGCAATTCCGTACATTCTACTGTTCCAGTGACCAATGTAGGTCCGGATAGCTAGAACGTCTGGAAAAATATTTAGCCTTGAGTGAGGAGTCATAAAAAACTCAAATAATAGTAAGAAAAATCTAAAAAAAATTTTAGAAATAAAATACAATCAAGTTAAATGAGCTGGTACCCTAATGATTGGTAACCTGACGGAAAGTTGCTGTTTTCACAGCTAGAAGCCCTAAACCCGGGGGAAAATTTTGTGAAATAATTTTTGGGACTTCAGAGAAAAGTCATTAAGGTTTTGATTGAAGGAGCATAAGCATGAAAAACACAAGTTTAGATTATTAAAATTGAAAAATTTTCTTCTAGGGTCACATGCATCATGCAAGATTTATTTTTATCTATTTGATTTCAATGATAAATACCATATTAAAAATATTTTAATATATTTTTGGATCTACATTTGTCATTTAAGATTTTAGAATTAACAGATTAATTCATTAGAACCCTAGATTAGATCAAGAACAAGTGCACTAACCAGTTTGATGCACTGCAGTGTGTTTGGCATCTTTGGGATGCGCCTAGGACACCAGATGTTGTTACTCTAGCTTGTCCACACCAAAATAACCAATGGCAGCCCCTTGAATAGCTTCTAAAGCTTTTCCAATGAATTAGAAAATCAGGTTTTGCCTTTTGAGAGATTATAGATGTAAACAAGACACTAGAAATGATTTGTAGTATTTTTAATTAAAGAGATTGCTGGGAAATCTCTTTGAATTGATGAGAGATGAAGAAGATGAAAGGGAGAGGTGCTTTGGGGCGGCACAAATGAAACAAATAGTAGCTTGGTATTTTTTTTTTCATCCTTTCCTTTATATAGCTAGGTCACCACTTAAAACCCTTACCACATATCACCTTTTGATTGGGGCTAGGTTTAATTGACCCAATCATATTGTGCCAAGTGTTAAACCTATATTTAATCTTGACTTTAATCATCTTACATGATTAAAAGACATATGGCAAGCTTATGTGTAGTGCCATGTGTCACCATCTCATGGTGCCACATGTTACCCTGTGAAATGACTAAAACACCCCTGTGTCTTAATTTTGAGTTCTCAACCCAAAATAATTATTTATGTTCTTCTAATCAATTTATATCAAATATAAATTAATTTATTAATCTCTATTAATTAATTTTTCATTAATTAAATTCATATTTAAACACTTTAAATATAAATTTAACTTATATTATACATCCAATAACCTAGATTCGGTTTCAAACCATGCTAGGGACTTTGCAATCTAATTGCAAACTAAACCTATTTAATTAATCAATTAAACTCTTTAATTAGTTAATTAAATCATATTTAATTTGGTGATTACTTGTGTATATGTATGGCTTATTAGGCTCATCACTAGTTGGCAATGAGACATGATATCAACTCTTGATATCATCAAAACTCTTTCTTACCATAAATGATTTCTCTAAATCATTTTATGCACCTTATAGACCATGGTTAACACCTAGCATAGCATGCCATGGCCACCCAATTAGTAATAAGGTTTACCTTAAATGAACCTATAATCATATGTTACCATGCACTAGAATCTCTCTGTTACAAAATCCCAACTCAAGCTGGAGTCATGGTTTATGTCAAACCCCATTTGCTATAAACATTATGTTCTCTTTTAATTTCAGTTCACGATTAAAAAGATTTTCTCATCAGAAACTCTTTTCTAAATAAATCTATCTGTCCTGGCTAGGAACTTGAAACATCAAGAACAATTAAATGAGCATAGGATTTTATCCCTATTTACTTAGAGGAACAGATTCCATCTTGATCAACACCTACCTCCATATATAACTAGTAGGAGCCAACACATGCCCATATACCCATACACAGTACAAGTATTAAAGCAGTATCAAACTCAAACCACCTATATACAAGATAACTGTGCTATCTCAAGTCTAAAGATTATATGCACTGATATGATTTATGACAATACATTGACAAGAGTAAACTCCATGTACTTGTCATAAATGTCACTGGTTCGACCTACTTATCATGTATAAGTGCCTATCATGTTTGTTATATGGCATGAGACTCACTATTCCATCTTATTTACATCTCATATAAATAACTTGGGAACAAACATGATTATAATCTTTCTAGATAAGTCATGTCCTTATTGTGAAGTCTCCTCGATTGTGAACCTATTTATGATACTTTGTGCTAAAAATACTGTCACTCATATTCTTAACAACTTAAGAATCGAATTTCTAACAAAATATCAATGGACCTTTTCTATTACACATAAATATATTATGTAAACGGAAAAGTGAAAATGCCTTTTATTAATAAAAATATGTACAAGATACATACTAAATGATATGCTCTAGGGCATACTATTAACAATCTCCCACTAGCACTAGAGCCATTCATTACAATTCCTTATACCCATCTTCTTAAGATGTCGGTCTAACTATGCTTGTGACAAAGGCGTAGTGAATGGATCAGCTGGATTTTTTAGCTGATGCTATTTTCTGCATGGCTATATCACCTTGCCCAACTATCTCTCTGGTAATGTGATAGCGCCTTTGTATGTGTTGGGATTTCTAGTGAGACTGAGGTTCCTTATATCCAAATAGCTTATTTTGCAGCATCTGATGCAGCAAGATACTCGGCCTCGGTAGTAGAATCTGCAGTCATACCCTGTTTGGAACTGTTCCAACTGACTGCACTTCCATTATAAATGAACACATACCCAGAGGTAGACTTTCTATCATCGATATTTGATTGGAAATCAGAATCAGTATGATCATCCAATTGCAAGTCACCACCTCCATATATTAAGAATAAATCCTTAGTTCTTCTCAAGTACTTAAAGATATTCTTGACAGCTATCCAGTATTCCAAACCTGGATTAGATTGTACCTGCTAGTCAAACTAACAGCATATGCGATATTCAGCCTAGTACACAGCATTGCATACTTCAAACTTCCAATAGCCAAACCATATGGAATCCTGGCCATTTTATCTCTTTCTTCAGGTGTCTTTGGAGACATCTCTTTAGAAAGGTGGATACCATGTCTCACTGGTAAGAATCCTTTATTGGAAATAAGCATGTTAAACCTCTTTAACACCCTTTCCAAGTATAGAGTTTGGGATAAACCAATTATTCTTTTTGCTCTATCTCTATAGGTTGCCTTCCCTAAGTCTTTCATGGAGAATGTATTTGACAACCATACCTTTATAGTTGTCAACATACCTGTGTCAGTACCTATCAACAGAATATTATCCACATATAAGATAAGAAAAGTGATAAGACTATCACTAACCTTCTTATATACACATGGCTCATCCTCATTTTTGATAAAATCAAATGACTTAATGTTTTCATCAAAATGGATGTTCCAACTTCTCGAAGCTTGTTTTAACCCATAAATGGAATGCTTTAGCTTGCGCACTTTGGAACCATCTTGAGATTCAAAACCCCTAGGTTGTTCCATGAAAATGTTTTCTTCAATGTATCCATTGGGAAAAGTTGTTTTGACATCCATCTGCCAAATCTCATAATCATAGTATGCAGCTATTGCTAATAGAATCCTAATTGATTTAAGCATGGCAATAGGCGAGAAAGTCTCCTCATAGTCGATTCCCTGCCTTTAGCAAAACCCTTTTGCTACTAGCCTTGCCTTACAGGTCTCTACCTTTCCATTAGAACCAATTTTCTTCTTGAAAACCCATTTGTTCCCTATAGGTATAATACCTTCAGGTTGGTCAACAAGATCCCAAACTTGATTCTTATACATGGAATCAATCTCGGATTTCATAGCATCAATCTATTTTTAAGAGTCTATATCTGATATAGCTTCTTCATAGGTAAGTGGATCATCTCCATGATCTACTTCTTCATAAGTAAACAACTCTTGTTCTTCTTTATGAAGGAAACCATATCTCACTGGTGGGTAAGATACCCTGGTTGTTCTACGAGGAACAGCTGTAGATGTTTCATCAATAGGTGCAGGTTGACTAGATAGATTTATATCCATCTGATCTGTTTGTTGGTCATAATTCTCTAATTCCAACTCTATTTGCCTTCTTTTGCCTCCTTCTTGAACAAACTATTGTTTAAGAAATGTGGCATCTCTACTTATCACAACCTTTTGTGATATGGGCAAATAAAAATAATATCCAAAACTATCTTTTGGATATCCAACAAATCGACCATTTTCTGATCTGGTTTCCAATTTATCAGTGTTCAGCTTTTTGATATAAGCTAGACAACCCCAAATCTTAACATGCTTAAGACTTGGTGTTCTTCCATGCCATATCTCATAAGGTGTGGAAGATACTGATTTTGTTGGAATCCTATTCAGAATATACAAAGCTAATTCTAATGTGAATCCTTAAAAGGAGATTGGCATATTAGTATAGCTCATCATACTGCGTACCATATCCAATAGGGTACGATTTCTCCTTTTAGATACATCATTCAATTGTGGGGTTCCTAGAAGAGTTAGCTGGGAAACAATGCCATGCTCTCTTAAGTATTCATCAAATTCAGCTGTCAAGTATTCACTTCCACGATCTGATTGAAGAGCTTTAATACTTTTTCCTGTTTAATTTTCTGCTTCAGTTTTAAGTTCCTTGAACTTTTCAAAGGATTCATGTTTGTATTTCATCAAATACAAATACCCAAACCTTGATTTATCATCAGTAAAGGTAATAAAATAATGAAAACCGTCTCTAGTCATTTCTTTAAATGGACCACATACATCACTATGTATTAGCTCTAAAATATTTTTAGCTCTTAGTCCTTGTCCAACAAAGGGTGATTTAGTCATTTTGCCCTGAAGGCAGGATTCACAAGTTGGAGTAGGTCCAAAACCCAATGAGGATAAAATCCTCATTTTCCCCAACTTTGCAATCCTATCTTCTGCAACATGGCCTAACCTTTGGTGCCAAATATATTTTGAACTTGTGTTTATTTTCATCATGGCATTGCATTCTTTTAGATTGCTTGCATTAGATTTGTATTTAACATTATTATCTAGATAATAAAGTCCATCATGCATATAACCCGAACCAATATATTTATTTCCAAAATAAATATTGTAAATATCATTTATGAACTGAAATTCATAACCATCTCTAGTCAAATTAGATATAGAAATGATGTTCTTAAAAGGTATCAGGTATATGCAAAACCTTGTTTAAATACAAAACATCTCTATACATGTATAAAGATTTAGATCCTATGGCTAAAGCTTTAACAATTGAGCTTTTGCCAACCCGGAGTCTAATATCTCGTTAGTGCAAGCTTCTATTATTGGCTATACTGTGGGCAGTTCCTATTTCTGTGCCCATCATTATGGTAGTGGAAACACTTTCCTTTTGCCTTTGTCAGCTTCGGTCTTCCCTATCTATTTAGCTTATCTTCTTGGAAGGATTAGGAATCTGAGGTTTCTTTTTCTTATTGCCCTTCTTCTTGTTGGACTTTCCAGCAAAAGAAGATGCAATCAAAGCTACCTCTTTTCTTGTATTGCCTGGCATATTCTTTTGGACAATAACCAACATGTTGAGTAAACCAGCCAAAGTGCATTTCTGCTTAGTCATATGGAAATTTATCACAAAATTCCCAAATGACTTAGGAAGGGACTGAAGGATCAAATCCGTCTACAATTGGAAATCCATGTTAAAGTCAAGATGTTCCAGTTGCACAATCAGCTGAATCATCTTGTGGACATGTTCCCCAACATTCTGTCCCTCAGACATCCTCATGCGGAATAGCTGTCTAGACATCTCATACCTAGCATTCCTGCTGTGCTCACCATGCAACTCTTGTAGGTGAAGAAGGATCTCACTCGCACTCTGCATGTTCTCATGCTGCTTCTATAACTCATTTCTCATGGAAGCAAGCATATAACACTTAGCTCTCATATCATGCTCCTCCCACTTATCCAAAGTTCATGTTCTTCACGAGTGGCCTTTGGAGGTAAGGGACCAAGAAAATTTGAGTCTAGAACATATCCTATATGTTCAAGGTTCAGGACAGGTTTCAAATTTCTTAGCCAATCAGATAGATTAGGTCCTGTCAACCTATTGCGATCAAGTATGCTTGCAAGAATATTGGATGGTGATGGTTGTTCTGTGCTCATTATTATCAGAAAATTAGCTGCAAAAAATAATCAGATTTATTAGTAAATGTATCATGTAATTAACCAAAATGATTATGGTCCTTGAATCAAATTGGTCCTCCCACTAACTTAGCTAATCCTACACTTCCAAAGTAGAAAATGGAAATCCTAGTTAGATGGATTTCTAGTGGGTGATTGAATTCTTACAATTCTATTGATCATCCTCAGATACATCCATTATCGGAATTACAATAAACTATAAGTGAGCAACTCCTTGCCCATCACATCTCATGTGTGGTTCAATCCTTTACCTAGCCCCTAATGCTTAAAATCTCAGGTACATCCATTATTGACTTATCTTGCATTAGTTAAGTTGATCCCATTGAGCCCGTAATTATGCAAATAATTTTAATGTCCTCAGGTACATCCAATATTGGCCACCAAACCATTTATATATTTAAAACATCTCATGCTTAACAATTATTCTTAAGAAAATCTCTTAAATTAATTGCTTCTTATGCAAGTGTTTAGAATTTCATAAAATAATTGCCTCAATGGAGGGCCCATATTATAATTACTTTAATTATACCATTTCCAACTTAATCATTTGTTTGGAAGATTTTATAATCGTCCTAATTACTATTAAGGTCTCACTTTGCACATTATCCATTTAGCATGCATATATCATATACTTGCATACATTCTCATACATCTCATGCATTCATGGATAAACAGTAAATATGGTATGATCATGGACTTTCTAAAGGATTCAATTCTGAGCCACCAAGAAGTGAATCAGGGCATTCCTAGGTGCATTTTATTCATTCATATTACAAGAGTTGCTGAAGGAGTATATAATCAATACTTGATATTGAATTCCTCCCACTGGTTGCACCAATGCTCTTAACCTCCTTGTTCTTCTTGCAATCCAATTACATAGTAATCCTTGCCATACCAAGGTGAATTTACAAGAACTAAATAAATGAAATTACAATCCAAAAATTATTACAACCTTAATAATACATGTCCAAAATAAATTAAAATAAATTAATTAATTTACAACCCAAAGAAACATAAAAGAAATAAATCCAATCACATTGGTCTTTTATAGTCCATGTCATCCATCATGCGTATTACTATTTAATAATTAAATAAAACATACATACTTAAATTAAATTGAATATCTCATATTCAACTTAAAAATTCAGATTTGAATATGATTCAAACAAATTTAAAAATTCAAATTTGAATCACATTCAAGCAAATTTAAAAATTTAGATTTGAATCACATTCAAACAACTTTAAAAAATCATATTTGAATCACATTCAAATAACTTTTAAAAATTTAGATTTGAATCACATTCAAACAACTTTAAAAATTCATATTTGAATCACATTCAAACAACTTTTAAAAATTCAGATTTGAATCAAAGTTTAATTGTGCGATTTAAAACTCTAATTAAACAATTTAATTAGACATAAAATAGACATAATTATGAGCATTAGATCATACAACAATTGCACAAACATTGCCCAAACAATGCGCACCATAAGAAATGTTCAAACCATGCGCATATATGGAGTCATCATCAAGCCGCCAGCTTTATCATTGCAACCAGCAATGGATCTATTATCTCATGATCAAACCACACAATTAAATCATATAATCAAGAATCTAAATGGCAAATATAGTGGCTTTGATACCAATTAAAGGAGCAGAAGCATGGAAAACACAGGTTTAGATCATTGAAATTCAAAATTTTTCTTCTAGGATCACATGCATCATGCAATATTTATTTCTATCTATTTGATTTCAATGATAAACAGTATATTAAAACTCTTTTAATATATTTTTGGATCTAGATTTTCCATTTCAGATTTTAGAATTAACAGATTAATTCATTAGAACCCTAGATTAGATCAAGAACAAGTGCACTAACCTGTTTGATGCACTACAGTGTGTTTGGCACCTTTGGGATGCGCCTAGGACACCAGATGTTGTCTC
Organism: Hevea brasiliensis; assembly: GCF_030052815.1. Lineage (NCBI taxonomy): Eukaryota > Viridiplantae > Streptophyta > Magnoliopsida > Malpighiales > Euphorbiaceae > Hevea > Hevea brasiliensis. The sequence goes on from NC_079497.1 coordinate 95,492,307, forward strand.
TCTAGCTTGTCCACACCAAGATCACCAATGGCAGCCCTTGAACAGCTTCTAAAGCTTTTCCAATCAATTAGAAAATCAGGTTTTGCCTTTTGACAGATTATAGATGTAAACAGGACACCAGAAATGATTTGTAGTATTTTTAATTCAAGAGATTGTTGGGAAATCTCTTTGAATTGATGAGAGATGAAGAAGATGAAAGAGAGAGGTGCTTTAGGGCAGCACCAATGAAACAAATAGTAGCTAGGTATTTTTCTTTTTATCTTTTTCCTTATATAGCTAGGTCACCACTTAAAACCCTTGCCATATGTCACCTTTTGATTGGCTCTAGGTTTAATTGACCCAATCACATTGTGCCAAGTGTTAAACCTGTATTTAATCTTGACTTTAATTGTCTTACATGATTAAAAAACATATGGCAAGCTTATGTGTAGTGCCATGTGTCACCATCTCATGGTGCCATATGTTACCCTGTGAAATGACCAAAATACCTCTGTGTCTTAATTTTGAGTTCTCAGCCCAAAATAATTATTTCTCTTCTTCTAATCAATTTATATCAAATATAAATTAATTAATTAATCCCTATTAATTAATTTTTCATTAATAAAATTCATATTTAAAAACTTTAAATATAAATTTAACTTATATTATACATCTAATAACCTAGATTTGGTTTCAAGCCATGCTAGGGACTTAGCAATCTAATTGCAAACCAAACCTATTTAATTAATCAATTAAACTCTTTAATTAATTAATTAAATCATATTTAATTTGGTGATTACTTGTGTATGTGTGTGACTTACTAGGCTCATTACTAATTGGCAATAAGACATGATATCAACTCTTAATATCATCACAACTCCTTTTTACCATAAATGATTTCTCTAAATCATTTTATGCACCTCATAGACCATGGTTAACACCTAGCATAGCATGCTATGGCCATCCAATTAGTAATAAGGTTTACCTTAAATGAACCTATAATCATATATTACCATGCACTAGAATCTCTCTGTTACAAAATCCCAACTCAAGCTGGAGTCGTGGTTTATGTCAAGCCCCATTTGCTATGAATATTATGTTCTCTTTTAATTGCAGTTCTTGTTTAAAAAGATTTTCTCATTAGAAACTCTTTTCTGAATAAATCTATCTGTCCCGGCCAAGAGCTTGAAACATCAAGAACAATTAAATGAACATAGGATTTTATCCTTATTTACTTAGAGGAACAGATTCCATCTTACTCAATACCTACCTCCATATATAACTAGTAGAAGCCAACACATACCCATATACCCATACACAGTACAAGTATGAAAGCATTATCAAACTCAAACCACCTATATACAAGATAACTGTGCTATCTTAGGTCTAAAGATTATATGCACTGATATGATTTATGACAATACATTGACAAGAGTAAACTCCAAGTGCTTGTTATAAATGTCACTGGTTCGACCTATTTATCATGTATAAGTGCCTATCATGTTTGTTATATGGCATGAGACTCACTATTCCATCTTATTTACATCTCATATAAATAACTTGGGAACAAATATGATTACAAGCTTTCTGTATAAGTCATGTCCTTATTGTGAAGTCTCCTTGGTTGTGAACCTACTTATGATACTTTGTGCTATAAATACTGTCACTCATATTCTTAACAACTTAAGAATAGAATTTCTAACAAAATATCAATGGACCTTTTCTATTACACATAAATATATTATGTAAATGGAAAAGTGAAATGCCTTTTATTAATAAAAACATGTATAAGATACATACTAAATGATATGCTCTAGGACATACTAACATTGATGGCATTAGAATGCCAAGAAAATACTTAGAAAAATTTATAGATTGGTACAGACGATTTTGGCTCAATAAGCCAAACTCATTTTGGTCATTTTATCTTTAGAGATGATTTTTGGCCAACTTGTCTAGTTAAATAAATAATTTATATGACATAAAATGTGAATAAATATTGCTATAAATTGAATTGAAAATTGGTAGAAAAGAAAAGAAAAGAAGATGTATGAAAACTTGAATTATGACATCATTATGATGTCATTAAAAAGGCTTCCACCAATGGCATTTCAACAAGGACTCTTAAACTAATTAAAAAGGAAAGAAAAGAGGTAAAAATGAAAAAAAATTTCTGTTCTTCTTCTTCCATAATTCAACAGCCTCTCTCTCTTCTCTCTTAACCTCCATTAAAGCTCCCTTGTGAGCTTGATTTCCCCCTTCATCCCACCATAAAACCCTATCATCCCTTCACAAAAATTGGTCTTCACCATTAGAGCAATACTTTGGCAGCAAAAAGAAGTGAAAATAAAGGAGTTTGTCAATCTTAGGTTGGCACACAACAAGGTTAGTGTCAATTAAACCTTTTAAATTTTGTGTAGGCATCATTTGGAGTGTAAATTAAGTATGAATTTGAGAGAAATTAAACAAATCGTGCATGTTTGAAATCCTTCAAATTTCGGCAACCTTGAGATACCATAGGATTTCAATGATTCAAGTGAATTATAATTGTGAATTGATGCCATTGAACATGAATTTGATGATTAGAACACTTGATTGTATGTTTATTGAGCAAATTGGAATTGTGGAATTAGGGTTTGAGGAAAACCTAGGGTTTTGCTCATGTGTTAGTGAATGGAAGTTCTAATGGTCAATTAGTGACCATTTGGCTGTGTATAATAAGGAACTGAAGTGAATTATGGCTTTGGATTTGAGGTTAGGTATTCTGCCTCATATGACATGCAGGGCTGGATGTGAGTCCAGCAAGTTTAGGCAGCTATAACTTGAGTTGTGTAGGTTCAATTGGTGCAACGCCAATTGACATGAAATTAGATACAAAATGGCACAACTTTGATAAAGGAACCCTACCCAAAAAACCACAATAGACTGATTAAAAATTGACCAAATTCGGGTACCATTCATTCTGCCTGGGCAAAATAACCAAATGAACAGTATTCATTCATTTAGTCATAGCTCAGTGTAGAAAGGTCCAATTGACCTAAAATTTATATCAATGAAAAGCTTAGACAATTTAGAACAACTTTCATATAGAACACAAACTCTAATTCTAGAGTTAACCAAATGAAATTGTTGGCCAAATTTGAGCTACCAAATCTGGCATAATGGGATTTTGCCCAGAAATTCTGGGTAGATACCATTCGGGCTAGCCTTGTTCAAATTGGCATAAATTGAGCTAGAAAACTCCAAATGAAGTGATTTAAAAAGGAAATTAAAGAAGATGCATAAAGGAATAACTTTCATGAAGACAATTTTTTCAAATTCCTACTGTACAAATGACCAATGGAACAGTAAACTTAGTGCTTGAAATCTAAAAATTGTAAATAACCTATACTAAGCTTTGAAATGGTATTGGCAACCAATACCAATAACTTTAGAATGCAAAATGTGGTATGTTGGGGATATTAGAACCAATATACCTATTATCTATGAAAAATTCAACATTTTAATTGACTAATGAAATAAATAGTAACAATTAAACTTCAATTTCAAAGAATTGTAAAATTTAAAAGTGTAACATGCCGTTATAGGCTTAGTGTGATTGGTTTGGATAGATTGGCATACCAATAGGGTTCTGTTAGCAGCACTGCATATGGCTTCATGCCATTCTATAATTCATGACTCAAATGGCTATTCTATGATTTTATGGCTTTTAGCCATTCGGACCTTATTGAGATACTTGGCCTTGTGCCTAATATTTATTACAGCTTGTTAGCTATTCTGTTGCACACGGGAGACACTATGTGACTGATGGTGTGATGGCCTGAGGTAGTTGGTACCTAGTGCCAGTTACCCATTTATCCAGTTCTGTCACTGTTATAGGTTACTTGGGCAACCAAAAATAAATATTGATAAATTTTAATCAAGTATTAAAGTAAAAAGTACCAAATAAATAATACTACAAATAATTACAAAAAAAATTTATCCGAATGAGAAATCAACATATACACTGCATGTTTTTTTTCTAGTTCATTTTATTTTATTATTGGCACCACTAAGTAGTATTGCTTAGCGCGTTGCTTTTGCTACGTGTAGGTACTGGAGATATAGAGCGTGATCCCAGTAGACCTCAGTCCAAGTGAGGATTAGATCTGCGAGTGTCCTGTGTCACTTCTCAGGCTACAGTGCATTTGGTAGGATACTAAGTTACATTTTGTATTTTGTAATTTTTGTAAACTTTATAATTATACTTTTATTTTATTATGTATATTTAAAACTTCTGTAATGTAATTTTGTGTTAATGTGATTATCTGAAAATTTGTGTTTATGGATAAAATTTGAGTATTTATTCATAATTTGAGTATGATTTTGATATGAAATGTGTGACACCTCGTACCCGTGTACAGTATACCCGAGTAAGTAATGCCACACGGTGTACCGGCACACTCTAATATACCCTAATTAATTTTTATCAAAGTTTTGAATATAGTTTGTGAAATATAACTCATTTAAGTCATTTATTGAAATCATAATTTATTTGAGGTTCCGTAAATTTTAAAGAAAATCCGGTAGAGTACCGGCTAAAAATGGAGAAAACAGTTCTTCGGAACCTGTGAAAAACACTTTCAATATTTGTATTCAATCATCTCAAACTCCAATATCCAAAATCTCAACAATATTCCTCAATTTCAGTTCTCAATAACCTTTTCATTTCTCAAACATCCATTTCTCATAATACTCATATACAAGCAATAAATAAATGCTCAAATTTTGCATTCATAGTCATAACTTTCATTATTTACATGAACATCAAAATATATTACATAAGTTCAAATACATATGAGAAAGTAAAATTAGCTACAAAATATCAAAATGACACCTAGCGTCCTACCAATGCACTGCAGAAGTTGAGGTGATAAGGACACTGTGCAGAACTGCAGGATGGACTCACCCAGTCTGTGGTCTACTGGGCTCACGATCGGGATCTCTAGTACCTGCGCATGGCAAAAGCAACGCGCTAAGCAATAATGCTTAGTGGTGCAATAATATAATAAAAGAAAATAGCAAGAAATTAAATGTGTAGTGAATGTGTAAGTTTTATTTGTTTGGTATTTGTATATCATTTACTTTGTCCACTTTTATTCATTTGGTTGCCCCAAGTAACCTACACTAGACGACTGGACTGGATAACGGGTAAACTGGCACTGGGTATCTAGTACCTCGGGCTGTCACACCATCGGTCACATATGCATCTCCCGGTGTGCAACAGAACAGCTAACAAGCTGTAAATACATCAGGCATAAGGCCAAATCTCAATACAAGGTTAGAATGGCTAAAAGTCATAAAATCACAGAATGGCATATTGCCATGTGCAGTACTGCTAACTGAACCCTATTGGTATGCCAAACTATCCAAACCAATCTTGTTAGGTATACTAGGGCATTTGAAACTTTTAAATTCTTCAATCTTTGAATTTCAAATTTTGGTATCACTATTCACCTCTTTGGTCAACTAATATGTTGACTTTTAGGTAGAAATTAGGTACATTGGTTTTGGCACTCCCAACATACCACATTTTGCCTTTAAAACTTGTTGGAATTGGTCACCATTACCATTTCTAATTTAAAACCAAGAGGGCAGAAAATTTCAGTTTTTGAAGCATATGTTTATTGTTCCATTAAACACTGTTGCAGTGGGAATTTGAAGAAATGACAAACATGAAAGTTGTTCCTTATTTTGTCTAGTTTAATTTCCTTTTTTGAATCACTCCATTTGGAGTTTTTTAGCTCCAGATATGGCTCAAAAACCATAGCTGGCCGGATTGCCAATCTGCAGAATTGACCATATCTACAGTAACATGAACAGTGACTGTGATTGCATTTTTGAATTGGTTCTGGCCATAATTTTGGGTAGGTTTCTTCATGAAAGTTGTTTGTATATGTCTTAAATTGTTGCTGTAAAAATTTCAAGTCAATTGACCAAATCTACAGTGAGTTATGGCCAAATGAACAGTTACTGTTCATTTGGTCATTCTGCAGAATCAGTTGCAGGGTATCTGGATTGGGGCCAAGTTTTGGTCCTCTTGCTTTGGTCTTTTGGGCATGGTTTCTTCAGCAAAAATGTTCCATTATAAGCCTAGTTTGATGTCCAATTGGCCAAACACCAATTGGACCAACACAGCCCAAGTTATGGCAGTTCAAGTGGACTGAATTTTCAGTCCCTCTGCTGCTGTCCTAGGGCAGCCTTCCCATTTCAGTTTACCATGCATTAACTCACTTCAAATTATGATTAACTTGCCTTAAATGGTCACCAATTGACCATTAAAATGTCCATTAATCACTTCATAAACCAAGTCCAATTCTTCAATCCCAAAACCCTAATTTCAAATTTCAAAACTTAATCAATTAAATTCCTATCACTTCTCATGCCTATAACCTCATCAATCATCATCACTAATCATGTATATATGCAGGAATTCATCAAACCCCATAAGGTTCCCAAGGCTTCTGAATTATGGATGTTTAATTCCTTAACTAATTCTTTCAATTTCTTGAATTTCCCACTTAATTTGGCATGCATACTACACCTAAAATTGAAAGAAAAGGTTTTAGTGCACTAACCTTTAAGGGACACTTCTTGGACTTGTGAAAAACTCCTTGTTTCCTCTTTTCTTGGCTGTCAATTGCTTTGTCTAGGTGTGAGATTAATTTTTTATGAAGGTAGCTTAGGGTTTTGGGGTAAGGTTAGAGGGATTTGCAAGCTTGAATGAAGGAGAAAATGAAAGCTTCCATGGGAGGATTCGGCAAGCTAAAAAAATGAAGAAGAAAACTGATTTTCTGTCTATTTTTTTTTCCCTTTTTAATTGTTTTAGTGTGTGCTTGTCACATTCCAATTGGTGGGAAAATTTAATTGCATCATGCTTACTTAAGCATGATGGCATATTTAAGCATTTACTTTCATTTTTCTTTTCTTTTCTTTTCTACTTATTTTCAATTAAATTTTTAGCAATATTTATTTATATTTTATGTCATAATAATTATTTACTCAACTGGACAAGTCGGCCAAAAATCACCTCTGAAGGCGAAATGACCAAAATGCCCTCCGTTTGGCTTAACGGGTCAAAATTTTCTGTACCGATTGAAAAATTTTTTTAGGTATTTTCTTGGCATTCTAATGCCATAGGAACCTCAATGACCCTTCTCTGAGGTCCCAAAAATTATTTTATAATTTTTCCCCTGGGTCTAGGGCTCCTCGTTGCGAGAACCGCAACTTCCCTCTGGTTACCCATCGCTAGGGCACCGGCTCGTTTAACTTGTTTGTATTTTATTTCTAAAATTTTTACTAAATTTTTCTTATCAATATTTGAGTTAATTATAGTTCCTCACTTTAGTTTAAATATTTTTCCGGACATTCTAGCTGTCCGGACCGACACCGGTCACCGGAACAGTAGGATGTATGGAGTAGTTACCGGGAGGGTGTTACAAAATGAATGAATGATAAATTGAGGAATTATTGAGAATTTAATGAGAAATTTATTGAGAAATGATGATTATTTGGAGTTGTGGGTTGAGAAAATTATTGGAAGTGTATTCTACAGGTTCCGAAGAACTGTTCCTCCATTTATAACTAGCACTCTACCAGATTTTCCACAAAATTTACAGAAATTTATATTAATGAAATAAATTTGAAAAGAAAAAGAAAAAAAAAATAAAGGACTTATGTATTTGCATTTTTCATAAAAGGCATTTTAATTAATAAAATCAAGAACGAAAATAAATTGAGATAAAGGGAGTGCTCTGGCACACTATGTGGCATGTTTTACTCGACTACACCGTAAACGGGTAAGGGGTGTCACAATGGATGTGCTTAAGGACATTAAAAATATTTGCATGTTTGCTGGCTTAATGGGATCAACTTAGCTAATGCAAGATAAATCAATAATGGATGTGCCTGAGATTTTGAGCATTAGGGTCTAGATAAATGATTGAACCTCACATGAGATGTGATGGGCAAGGAGTTGCTCACTTATTATTTATTGTAATTCCAGTAATGGATGTACCTAAGGATGATCAATAAGACTATAAGAATTCAATCACCCCCTAGAAATCCATCCAACTAAGATTTCCATTTCCTATTTTGGAAGTGTAGGATTCGCCAAGTCAGTGGGAGGACCAATTTGATTAAAAGACTATAATCGTTTTGGTTAATTACTCGATACATTTACTAATTAATCTAGTTATTTTCTACAGTTAATTTTCTGATTATAATGAGCACACAACAACCACTACCATCCAATATCCTTGTGAGCATACTTGATCACAATAGGTTGACGAGACCTAATCTTTCTGATTGGCTAAGAAATTTAAAACTTGTCCTGAACCTAGAATGTATTGGATATGTTCTAGACTCAAAGGTTCCTGTTCCCTTACCTCCAGAGGCCACTTAAGAGGAACATGATACTTTAGATAAGTGGAAGGAGCATGATATGAGAGCCAAGTGTTACTTGCTTGCTTTTATGAGTAATGAGTTACAAAAGCAGCATGAAAATATGCAAAGTGCTAGTGAGATCCTCCTTCACCTACAAGAGTTGTATGGTGAGCATAGCAGGAATGCTAGGTATCAGATATTTAGACAGCTATTCCGCATGAGGATGTCTGAGGGCCAGAATGTAGGAGGTCATGTCCACAAGATGATTTGGTTTATTGAGCAGCTAGAACATCTTAACTTTAACATGGATTTCCAACTGCAGATGGATTTGATCCTTTAGTCCATACCTGAGTCAATTGGGAATTTTCTGACAAATTTCCTTATGACTAAGCAGGAATACACCTTGGCTGGTTTACTTAACATGCTGGTTATCGCCCAAAAGAATATGCTGGGCAATAAAGGAAAAGAAGTAGCTTTGATTGCATCTTCTTCTGTTGGAAAGTCCAACAAGTAGAAGGGCAATAAGAAAGTGAAGACCAAAGCTAATGGAGGCAAAGGAAAGTGTTTCCACTGCTAGAAGGATGGGCACTGGAAAAGGAACTGCCCAGAGAATCTTGCTTCTCTGAAGGATAAGAAGGATACACCTTTAGAAGGTATGTCTATATCTTGTTATTTAGATTCTGATGATACTCATAATTCATCTACAGCTTGGGTTTTAGATACTGGTGCTAGGTCTCACATTACTTATGATATGTAGGAACTAGCAAATAGTAGCAACTTGCATACTCGAGATGTTAGACTCCGGATTGGCGATGGCTCAACTATTGAAGCTTTAGCCATAGGATCTAAATCTTTTTACATGTGTGGACATGTCTTGTGTTTTAATAATATTTTGTACGTACATGATGCTTTTAAGATCATTTTAATATCTAGTTTGACTAGAAATGGTTATGAATTTCAGTTCACAAATGTTGTTTGCAATATTTATTTTAGAAATAAATATGTTAGCTCGGGTTATATGCATGATGGTCTTTATTATTTGGATAATAATGATAAGCATAAATTGAATGCAAGCAATCTAAAAGAATGCAATGCCATGATGAAAATCAACTCAAGTTCAAAATATCTTTGGCACTTAAGATTAGGTCATGCTGCAAAAGATAGATTGCAAAGCTGGAAAAAATGGGGATTTTATCCTCATTGGGTTCTGAACCTACTCCAACTTTTGAATCTTGCCTTCAAGGCAAAATGACTAAATCACCCTTTGTTGAACAAAAATTAAGACCTGAAAATATTTTAGAGCTAATACATAGTGATGTATGTGGTCCATTTAAGGAAATGGCTAGAAGTGGTTTTCATTACTTTATTACCTTTACTGATGATAAATCAAGGTTTGGGTATTTGTATTTGATGAAATACAAACATGAATCCTTTAAAAAGTTCAAAGAATTTAAATCTGAAGTAGAAAATCAAACAGGAAAATGTATTAAAACTCTTCGATCAGATCATGGAGGTGAATACTTAAGTACTGAATTTGGTAATACTTGAAAGAGCACGGCATTGTTTCCCAGCTGACTCCTCTAGGAACGCCACAGCTGAATGGTGTATCTAAAAGGAGATATCGTACCCTATCAGATATGGTACGCAGTATGATGAGCTATACTAATACGCCAATCTCCTTTTTAGGATTTGCATTATAATCAACTTTGCATATTCTGAATAGGATTCCATCAAAATCAGTTTCTTCCACACCTTATGAGATATGGCATGGAAGAAAATCAAGTCTTAAGCATGTTAAGATTTGGGGTTGTCCAGCTTATATCAAAAAGATGAACACTGATAAATTGGAAACCAGATCAGAAAAAAGGTCGATTTGTTAGATATCCAAATGAGAGTTTTGGATATTATTTTAATTTGCCTACATCACAAAAGGTTGTGGTAAGCAGAGATGCCATATTTCTTAAACAACGGTTTATTCAAGAAGGAGACAAAGGAAGGCAAATAGAGTTAGAATTAGATAACTCTGACCAACCAATTGATCAAATGAATATAGATCCATCTAGTCAACCTACCCCTATTAATGAAACATTTGAAAGAGCGGAAGCATGGTGATTAGTTCATTAGAGTATTGAATTTCAAAAATTTTCTTCTAGGATTACATGCATCATGCCACATCTCTTATGTGCCTAATTAATTTCAATGCTCAATTATATACTAAAACACTTTTAATATATATTAGGAACTATGTTTGCCATTTAAGATTGTGAATTAATAAATTAATTCATTTAAACCCTACTTTAAAAGAGGAGTTAGAGCACTAACCTCTTTGATGCACTGTAACACCCTAGACAAATCCCACATCGGCAAAACACGGGAGAGATGCTGGATTTATAAGTTGGCAGTTCGTAACTCCTAGTGACGCATTTTAAAACCGTGAGGGCTTTGGCCCAGAGCGGACAATAGCCCTCACGGTTTTAAAACACGTCACTAGGGGTTACAAACTGCCAACTTATAAACCCAACATCTCTCCCGTGTTTTGCCGATGTGGGATTTGCCTAGGGTGTTACAATCCACCCCCCTTATGGGACTCAATGTCCTCACTGAGGTTTGCCCCACCACCGCTCAAGGTTGCACGTAGAGTGGCTCTGATACCACTAAATCTGACACCCCTTACCCGTCTACAATGTAGCCGAGCAAGATAGGCTACGCAGTGTACTGGAACACCCTATTTTAATTCAATCATTTTTTTTATTCTTCTTAATTTTTTTTTTCATAGTTATGAAGTACAATTTATGAAATTATAATTTCAATAAATGACTTAAATGAATTATATTTCATAAATTGTACTTCATAACTATGAAAAAAAATAAATTAGGAAGAATAAAAAAAAATGATTGAATTAAAATAGGGTGTTCCGGTACACTGCATGGCCTATCTTGCTCAGCTACACTGTAGACGGGTAAGGGTGTTACATGCACTATGGATGTAATTAGCACCTTTCGGAAGCACCTAAGACCCCAAATTGTTATCCCTTTAGCTTGTCCACACCAAGATCTCTAATGGGTAGCCACTAATTTGCTTCTCAAGCCTTTGCCAATCAATTATAAATTGGGTTTTTACTTTTAGAGAGGTAGTATGTATGTATAGGACACTAGAAACAATTTTTAGCAATTTTAATGCATAGGATTTTGCGTTATTCTCTTTGAATTGATAAGAAAACAAGAAGAGGAGAGGGAGATAAAAGGTGCCGCCACCTTGGAGAGGCTAGAGAGAAAATATCTTATTTCTTCTTTTCTTTTCCCTTTTATAATTAGGTCAAGCAATCACTTAAACCCTTTACCATATGTCATCACCACATTGCGTCTTATTTTTAATTGACTTAATCACATTAAGCCAAGTGTCAAAGTTGACTTAATCTTGACTTTGATCACCTTGCATGATAGGAAGACAAATGGAAAACTTATATGATGCCATGTGTCACCATCTCGTGGTGCCACATGTCACCATGTGAAATGACCAAATTACCCTTATGTTGTAATTTTGAGTTCTCAACCCAAAATAATTATTTCTCCTCTTCAAATCAATTTATATCGAATATAAATTAATTAATTAATCTATATTAATTAATTTCTCACAATTAAATTCATATTTAAACACTTTAAATATAAATTTAACTTATACTATACATCCAATAACCTAAATTTGTGTTTCAAGTCATGCTAGGGACTTTGCAATCTTATTGCAAACCAAATCTATTTAATTAACTAATTAAACTCTTTAATTAATCAATTAAATCACATTTTACTTGGTGATTATCTTGTGTATGTGTGTGACTTATTAGGCGTATCACTAATTGGTAATGAGATATGATATTAACTCTTAATATCATCAGAACTCTTTCTTACCATAAATGATTTCTCTAAATCATTTTAGGCATCTCATAGACCATGGTTGACATCTAGCATAGCGTGCCATGGCCAACCAATTAGTAATAAGGAATACCTTAAATGAACTTTTAATAATATGTTACCATGCACTATAATCTCTCTGTTATAAAATCCCAATTCGAGCTGGAGTCATGATTTATGTCAAACCCCATTTGCTATGAATATTATGTTCTCTTTTAATTCTAGTTCTTGATTAATTAAACTTTCCCATCAGAAACTCTTTTTTAACTAAATCTGTCTGTCTTGGCCAGGAACTTGAAACATTAAGAACAATTAAATGAATATAGGATTTTAACCCTATTTACTTAGGGCAATAGATTCCATCTTGATCAACACCTATCTCCATATATAACTAGTAAGAGCCAACACATGCCCATATACCCATACACAGTACAAGTATGAAAGCAGTATCAAACTAAAACCACCTATATACAAGATAACTGTGTTATCTTAGGTCTAAAGATTATATGCACTGATATGATATATGACAATGCATTAACAAGAGTAAACTCCATGTGCTTGTCATATGCGTCACTGGTTTGGCCTATTTATCATGTATAAGTGCCTATCATGTTTGTTATGTGGCATGAGACTCACCACTCCATCTTATTTATATCTCATATAAATACCTTACGAACAAGCATGATTACAATCTTTCTAGATAAGTCATGTTCTGTGCAAAGTATCCTCGATTGTGAACTGATTTATGATACTTTGTGTTAGAAATACTGTCACTCATTTTCTTAACAACTTAAGAATAGAATTTCTAAAAAAATATCAATGGACCTTTTCTATTACACATAAATACATTATGTAAATAGAAAGTGAAATTGTCTTTTATTAATAAAATATGTACAAGATACATACTAAATGATTTGCTCTAGGGCATACTACTAACAATCTCCCACTAGCACTAGAGCCATTTATTACAATATCTTAAACCCATCTTCTTAAGATGTCAGTCTAACTGAGCTTGTGACATAGGTTTAGTGAATGGATCAGCTGGATTTTTAGCTGATGCTATTTTCTGGATGGCTACATCACCTTGCCCAACTATCTCTCTAATAATGTGGTAGCGCCTTTCCATGTGTTTGGATTTCTCGTGAGACGGGGGTTCCTTGTAACACCCTCCCGGTAGCAACTCTGTATATTCTACTGTTCCAGTGACCGGTGTCGGTCCGGACAGCTAGAACGTCCAGAAAAATATTTAAACTAAAGTCAGGAACCAAAATTAACGCAGATACTAATAAGAAAAATTTAGTACAAATTTTAGAAATAAAATACCACCAAGTTAAACGAGCCGGTGCCCTAGCGATGGGTAACCAGAGGGAAGTTGCGGTTCTCGCAACGAGGAGCCCTAGACCCGGGGGAAAAATTATAAAATAATTTTTGGGACTCCAGAGAAGGGTTATTGAGGTTCCCATGGCATTAGAATGCCAAGAAAATACTTAGAAAAATTTTTCAATCGGTACAGACAATTTTGACCCGTTAAGCCAAACGGAGGGTATTTTGGTCATTTCGCCTTCAGAGGTGATTTTTGGCCGACTTGTCCAGTTGAGTAAATAATTAATATGACATAAAATATGAATAAACATTACTAGAAATTAAATTGAAATTGAGTAGTGATGAAAAGAAAAGAAAAATCAAAGAAAAGCTCATTTATGACATCTTGATGATGTCATTTATAAATTATGACCAATCACAATTGAGCTATCCTTTGACTAACAAATAAAAGAGACTAAACAAGACCAAAATAAAAAAATTGCAGCAGCCCTCTCCCTCCCCAAAAAGCCAGCCGAAACCTAGCTCCATGGCCACCCTCCATTGAAGCTTTTTCAAGCTTTAGATTTTCCTCACTTCCACCATATTTCTATAACCTCTCTTCATTAAAACTTTACCCCACATCTTAAACAAGCTTTTGGCAGCCAACAAGAGGAAAGAAAGTGAAGTTTGGGGCTTTGGAAATTCTGCCCATTCAAGGTTAGTGCTACACTTTCATTTTCACTCTTTTAATCTTAGTTGGAACATCATTTTGAGCTAAGAGATTTTAAGAAATTGAAGTAAATTACATGTGTTAAGGGTACCTTCAATTTTTGGCAGCCCTATGGAAGGATGAGTTTGATTGTTTTAATAAACTTAGAGTGGCTAGAAATGATGGATAAGGTATTAATATGCATGGATATTGAACTAAGTATGTTAATTAAGGTTTATGAGTAAATTGATTTGGACATCAGGGTTTGGAAAGGTAAAAATGTGACTTGGCTTAGGAAATTGTTAGATAACTTTTTAATGGTCAGTTAGTGACTATTTTAGGTAAGTTGACCATAAAATGGACTGAAAAATAGGATTGCAAATTGAAGTTGCAGGCTGCCCTAGGACAGCAGCAGAGGGGCTGAAAATTCAGTCCACTTGCACTGCCATAACTTGGGCTGTGTTAGTCCAATTGGTGTTTGGCCAATTGGACATGAAATTAGGCTTATAATGGCACATTTTTGCTGAAGAAACCATGCCCAAAAGACCAAAGAAAGAGGACCAAAACTTGGCCCCAATCCGGATACCCTGCAACTGATGCTGCAGAATTGACCAAATGAACAGTAACTGTTCATTTGGCCATAACTCACTGTAGATATGGTCAATTGACCTGAAATTTTTACAGAAACAATATAAGATATAGAAAAACAACTTTGATGAAGGAACCTACCCCAAATTATGGCCATAACCTAACCCAAATGGCAGTGGCAGTCACTGTTCATGTTACTGTAGATATGGTAATTTCTGTAGAATGCAATTCCATCCAGCTGTGGTTTTTGGACCATATCTAGAGCTACAAAACTCCAAATGGAGTGATTCAAAAAAAGAAATTCAACTAGACAAAATAAGGAACAACTTTCATGTTTTATATTTCTTCAATTTCCCACAGTAATAGGGTCCAATGGAACAGTGAATTTGACTCACAAAAACTGAAAATTCTGCTTGTGTTGGTTTAAACTTTGAAATGGTATAAATGCTTAATGCCAACAAGTTTGGAATGCCAAATGTGGTATATTTGGGGTGTTAAAACCAATACACCCATTTTCTATCAAAAAGTCAACATTTTTGTTGACCAATGAGGTGAATAGTGACACCAATACTTGAAATTCACAAATTAAAGAATTTAAAAGTTTCAAATGCCCTAGTATACCTAACAAGATTGGTTTGGATAGTTTGGCATGCCAATAGGGTTCAGTTAGCAGTACTGCACATGACAATATGCCATTCTGTGATTTCATGGCTTTTAGCCATTCTGACTTTGTATTGAGACTTGGCCTTGTGCCTGATATTATTCTGACTTGTTAGCCATTACATTTGCCTGCCGGGAGATGCATATGTGACCGATGGTGTGACGGCGAGGTACTAGGTACCCGGTGCGGTTACGTTATCGATCCAGTCATCTAGTATAGGTTACTTGGGCAACTACATGAATGAAAGTGGACAAAGTAACGAAATGAATGGATATACAAAAACAAAACAAACAAAACATCCACATGCAATACATATTTACTTCATGTTATTTCTTCTATTATATTATTGCACCACTAAGCATTATTGCTTAGCGCGTTGCTTTTGCCACGCGTAGGTACTGGAGATCCCGATCGTGAGCCCGGTAGACCACGGTGGGTGAGTCCATCCGCGATTACGCTCGATGTCCGTGTCACCTCAACCTTTGTGCATTGGTAGGACAATAGGTGTCATTTTGACATTTTGTAACTTAAATTTTGATTTTTCTTCATATGTAATTAAACTTGTGTAATGTATATTGATGTTTATGTAAATTATGAAAATTGTACTTGTGAATGGAAAAGTGAATGTTTACTTGTGATTTATATGTGATCATCACATGTGATGGATGATTGAGTACTGGAATTGAAATGTTGTTGAGATCCTAATACTGAGATTTTGTTGATTAATTGAAGTTGGGATTGTTTGGAAATTATTGGAAGTGTTTTTAACAGTTCAGAAGCTATTTTCTCCATTTTTAGCCGGTACTCCGCCGGATTTTCTTTAAAATTTTCGGAACCTCAAATAAATAATAATTTCGATAAATGGCTTAAATAAATCATATTTCATAAATTAGCTTCAAAAGCATGATACAAATTAAGTAAGGTATATTAGAGTGTGCCAGTACACCGTGTGGCATTACTTACTCGGGTATACTGTACACGGGTAAGGGGTGTCACATTTAATGGTATCAGAGCACGGTTTAGGAGTTTCTAGGCCTAGATTGAGTCCATACCATGCATTGCATTTGTAAGAGTCGAGGTGACACTAACGCAGATCTGTTTATCTTTCTTATTTTGAATAGGATATGGATCCTTCATCTCAGAGAGTCGTTGAGGAGGAAGTGGAGAGTCATGCTCCACTGCGGCAGTGAGGCCCGGGGGCATGAGAGAATGCTGCTCCGCCCGGCTCGAGCGAGCACTGCTCAGCCTCCACAGGCCATGTTCCAACAAATGGCCGACTTCTTTAGACAAATGGCCTGAGTAATGCCAGCACCACCACCACCACCAGCTCCACAGCAGAAATCACACCTGGAAAGGCTAAGAAAGTTTGCGGCGGTGGATTTCTTCGGCAACAACTCCACTGCACCCCAGAGCAGAACTTAGAAGCTGCTGTATCCTTGTTACAAGACGATGCCTACGAATGGTGGGACACGGTGTCTAGTGAAGTGCAGATAGAAGCTGTAACTCGGGACTTCTTTCTTTCAGAATTTAAGAAGAAATTTGTGGGTACTGTATATCTGGAAGAGAGAAGAAGAGAGTTTATTAACCTGAGGCAGAGACATCTGTCAGTGGCCGAATATGAGAAGGAGTTTGTTCGATTAAGCCGTTATGGAAGGGAGATAGTCCCTAATGAAGCTGAAAGGTGCAAGAGATTTGAAGAGGGACTGAATGACAACATCAAGATCCAGCTCACAGCCTTGGGAATCACAGAATTTAGCAAGCTAGTGGAAGCTGCAATAAGAGTTGAAAAAGTGAGAATCAGTGAGCAGACTAGAAGGGAGAGACAGCAGAAGAGGGGACCCGGTCAGTCTAGCTCAGCTCCTGCATTTGGAAAGAAGTTCAAGGGTCCACCTGCACAGAGTTCAGCCCAGCCACATGGTAAGGGTCAGTCTCAGGGGCCCAGGCCACAGTTCACCCCTAGGAGAGGTCAGTCCACACCATCAGTGGGCAGCTCTCCAGGGATGGGGTTGAGGACCAGCCCCAACATCTTCGCATGTCCACACTACCTTAAATGGCACAAGGGAGTGTTGGAGAGTGGCAGTGCTGCTTGAGATGTGGGTCAGCGAGCATCGGTGAGAAATTGTCCACGCAGAACCACTACAAGCTGCTCCAACACAAGCGAGCGGACACGCTCTGTACCACGAGAGGTAGAAAATCGCCAAATCTGACGCGGTGGGACCATCACAGAGGCCTGCATCTGAGCCAGCAGAGAGGCCAGATAACAAACCACCTGCCAGAAATTATGCCTTGAGAGCTCAGGAGGAGCAAGATGCCCCGGACGTCATCAGGGGTACGTTCTCCCTCTACACTACACCTGTGCATGCATTGGTGGATCCAGGATCCACTCATTCCTACATTTGCATCAACCTACCTGTAGAAAGGGGGATACTAGTAGGGGAGAGTGACCAAGACATTCTGGTCACTAATCCATTGGGCCACAGTGTAGTGGTGAATAAAGTATACAAGGGTTGCCCGTTAAGGATTCAAGGGTATGAATTCTCGGCAGACCTAATTGAGTTGCCCTTCCACGAGTTTGACGTGATTTTGGAAATGGACTGGTTGTCACATCATCAGGCAATAGTTGATTGCAAATTGAAGAGGATTTCTCTGAAAACTTCTGAGGATAATGAGATCACTGTTGTGGGGGAAAGGATAGATTTTTTGTCCAATGTTATCTCAGCCATAGTTGCAAGAAGAATGATGAGAAAAGGCTGTGAAGCCTACCTAGCACATGTGGTGGATACTAGGCAGGCTAAGCCAAACCTGAGTGACATACCCACGATGAGGACTTCCCAGGTATTTCTGAAGAATTGCTGGTTTGCCACGAGAAAGGGAAGTCGAATTTGCTATTGAGACAACTGCAAGATCTGACACCCATTTCCATTGCTCCTTATAGGATGGCACCCACTGAATTGAGGGAGTTGAAGACTCAGTTGCAAGAGTTGCTTGATAAGGGGTTCATACGCCCCAGTGTGTCACCATGGGGAGCTCCAGTGCTGTTTGTGAAAAAGAAGGATGGGACTTTGAGGCTATGCATCGATTACCGGTAGTTGAACAAAGTGACTGTGAAGAACAAATATCCGTTGCCTAGAATTGATGATTTGTTTGATCAGTTGAAGGGAGCAGGAGTATTTTCTAAGATTGATCTCATATCAGGGTATCATCAGTTGAGGGTGAAGGATGTAGATGTGCCCAAGACTGCATTCAGGACCCGGTATGGGCATTATGAGTTCCTGGTGATGCCCTTTGGCTTAACAAATGCACCAGCGGCATTCATGGACCTTATGAACCGTATCTTCCATCCATACCTAGATCGGTTCGTAGTGGTTTTTATTGATGATATTCTGGTGTACTCCAAGACCAGGGAAGAACATGATGAACATTTGCGGATTGTTCTGCAAACCCTGAGAGAAAAGAAACTGTATGCTAAGTTGTCCAAGTGTGACTTTTGGCTGAATGAGATTGCATTTCTCGGACACGTAGTGTCAGCTGATGGGATTAGGGTGGATCCCAAGAAAATAGAAGCAGTGATGGAATGGAAGCCTCCCAGGAATACAACTGAGGTCAGAAGCTTCTTGGGGCTAGCTGTGTATTACAAAAGATTTGTGAAGGGATTTTCCCTAATAGCTGCTCCAATGACCAAGTTGTTACACAAGAATGTCAGATTTGACTGGAATGACAAGTGTCAGACCAGTTTTGAGAAGTTGAAGGCTATGTTGACAGAGGCACCCGTGTTAACACAAAGGTGTCGAGAAAGGACTTCGTGGTCTACAGTGATGCCTCTCATAATGGGTTAGGGTGTGTATTGATGCAAGAGGGGAAGGTGGTCACCTATGCTTCCAGGCAGTTAAGGCCACATGAACAGAACTACCCTACCCATGATCTAGAGCTTGCAGCAATTATCTTCGCACTGAAGATATGGAGGCATTACTTGTATGGTGAAAAGTGCTACATTTACACAGACCACAAGAGTCTAATATATTTGCCAACCCAGAAGGAGCTCAACCTTAGACAGAGGTGATGGATTGAGTTCCTGAAGGATTATGACTATGTAATTGACTACCATCCTGGGAAGGCAAATATAGTTGCTGATGCTTTGAGCAGAAAGTCCATCACAGCTTTGAGATCATTGAATGCCCGTCTATCTTTGATTCGAGATGGAGCTATTTTGGCTGAGTTGCAAGTGAGGCCAAACCTGCTACAGCAGATTTTAGATGGGCAAAAGGCAAATGGGAAGTTAACGGCCATTATGAGCAAAATCCCATAAGGAAAAGTAACTGACTATGAGGTAAAAGCAGATGGGTGTCTCAGATTACAAAGGAAGGAAGGCTGTGTACTGGAAGATGGGGAAGTGAAGGCGGTATTCAAAGAGGCGCACACTAGTGTATATGCTATGCACCGGGAAGTACAAAGATGTATCATGATCCAAGCTTGATATTGGTGGCACAGTATGAAGAAAGACATAGGACTATGTGACTAAATGCTTGACATGTCGGACAAGTCAAGCGAACATCAAGTTCCATCGGGTTTGCTACTGACTATCGCATACAGAATGGAAATGGGATCGGGTCACCATGGATTTTGTAAGTGGTCTACCTCTCACCCGAAAGAAACATGATGCAGCATGGGTGATAGTTGATAGATTGACAAAGTCAGCACACTTTACGCCGATTAGGGTGACTACTCCTTTGGAGAAGTTAGCGTAGTGTATATCGATGAGATAGTTAGACTACATGGAATTCCACTTTCCATCATATCGATCGAGACCCAAGGTTTACATCGAGATTTTGGAAGAAGTTGCATGAGTCCTTGGGTACACAACTCCACTTCAGCACAGCTTTCCATCCTCAGACGGATGGGCAATCAGAAAGAGTAATCCAGGTAAACAATTGAAACCAATGGAATTGATACAAATATTGAATTGAAATGATAATAATAACATGAAATATATGTCAGGTCCTTGAGGATATCTTTGAGGAGTTGTGTCATTGAGTTTGAGGAAGTTGGGATAGATACCTCCCATCGCGGAATTTGCATACAACAATAGCTACCAAGCTAGTATCCAAATGGCCCCGTATGAAGCTACTGTATGGGAGAAAATGTAGAACTCCAGGTGTCTTTGGACTGAATTGGCGAACAAACTAGTAGGGTGGACACAGTGAAGCAGTGAGGAGAAGGTAAAATCAATCAAAGCCAACTTAAAGGTGGCCTCAGACAGACAGAAATCTTATGCCGACCTAAAGAGGAAAGAAATAGAATATGTGGTTGGCGACAAAGTGTTCCTCAAGGTGTCACCATGGAAGAAGGTATTGAGGTTTGGAAGGAAAGGTAAGTTAAGCCCTAGGTTCATTGGCCCATATGAAGTTATTGAACGTGTGGGTCCAGTGGCCTATAGGCTAGCTTTACCACCAGAGCTGGACAAGATCCACAATGTGTTCCACGTGTCTATGCTTAGAAGATACCGCTCAGACCCTTCACATGTCATTTCCAAAGAAGAAATTGAAATACAACCGGATTTGACATATGAAGAAGAACCTCTACGGATCCTGGCTCGGGAAGTAAAAGAATTGAGGAACAAGCAGATTCCACTGGTGAAAGTGCTTTGGAGGCACCACAACACCGAGGAGGCAACTTGGGAAAGTGAAGAGACGATGAGGCAACAGTTCCCTCAACTGTTTGCATCAGGTAAATTTCGAGGACGAAATTTAAATTAGAGGGGAAGAGTTGTAACACCCTCCCTGTAGCAACTCCGTACATTCTACTGTTCCAGTGACCGGTGTCGGTCCGGACAGCTAGAACGTCTGGAAAAATATTTAAACTAAAGTCAGGAAGCAAAATTAACTCAGATACTAATAAGAAAAATTTAGTACAAATTTTAGAAATAAAATACCACCAAGTTAAACGAGCCGGTGCCCTAGCGATGGGTAACCTGAGGGAAGTTGCGGTTCTCGCAACGAGGAGCCCTAGACCCGGGGGAAAAATTATAAAATAATTTTTGGGACTCCAGAGAAGGGTTATTGAGGTTCCCATGGCATTAGAATGCCAAGAAAATACTTAGAAAAAGTTTTCAATCGGTACAGACAATTTTGACCCGTTAAGCCAAACGGAGGGCATTTTGGTCATTTAGCCTTCAGAGGTGATTTTTGGCCGACTTGTCCAGTTGAGTAAATAATTAATATGACATAAAATATGAATAAACATTACTAGAAATTAAATTGAAATGGAGTAGTGATGAAAAGAAAAGAAAAATCAAAGAAAAACTCATTTATGACATCTTGATGATGTCATTTATAAATTATGACCAATCACAATTGAGCTATCCTTTGACTAACAAATAAAAGAGACTAAACAAGATCAAAATAACAAAATTGCAGCAGCCCTCTCCCTCCCCAAAAAGCCAGCCGAAACCTAGCTCCAATGCCACCCTCCATTGAAGTTTTTTCAAGCTTTGGATTTCCCTCACTTCCACCATATTTCTCTAACCTCTCTTCATTAAAACTTTACCCCACATCTTAAACAAGCTTTTGGCAGCCAACAAGAGGAAAGAAAGTGAAGTTTGGGGCTTTGGAAATTCTGCCCATTCAAGGTTAGTGCTACACTTCCATTTTCACTCTTTTAATCTTAGTTGGAACATCATTTTGAGCTAAGAGATTTTAAGAAATTGAAGTAAATTACATGTGTTAAGGGTACCTTCAATTTTCGGCAGCCCGATGGAAGGATGAGTTTGATTGTTTTAATAAACTTAGAGTGGCTAGAAATGATGGATAAGGTATTAATATGCATGGATATTGAACTATGTATGTTAATTAAGGTTTATGAGTAAATTGATTTGGACATTAGGGTTTGGAAAGGTAAAAATGTGACTTGGCTTAGGAAATTGTTAGAGAACTTTTTAATGGTCAATTAGTGACTATTTTAGGTAAGTTGACCATAAAATGGACTGAAAAATAGGATTGCAAAGTGAAGTTGCAGGCTGCCCTAGGACAGCAGCAGAGGGAC
This sequence comes from Hevea brasiliensis, assembly GCF_030052815.1. Classification (NCBI taxonomy): domain Eukaryota; kingdom Viridiplantae; phylum Streptophyta; class Magnoliopsida; order Malpighiales; family Euphorbiaceae; genus Hevea; species Hevea brasiliensis. The sequence goes on from NC_079497.1 coordinate 95,514,916, forward strand.
TGAAAATTTAGTCCACTTGCACTGCCATAACTTGGGCTGTGTTAGTCCAATTGGTGTTTGGCCAATTGCACATGAAACTAGGCTTATAATGTCACATTTTTGCTGAAGAAACCATGCCCAAAAGACCAAAGCAAGAGGACCAAAACTTGGCCCCAATCCGGATACCCTGCAATCGATCTTTGAAATTGACCAAATGAACAGTAACTGTTCATTTGGCCATAACTCACTGTAGATATGGTCAATTGACCTGAAATTTTTACAGAAACAATTTAAGACATAGAAAAACAACTTTCATGAAGGAACCTTCCCCAAATTATGGCCATAACCTAACCCAAATGGCAGTGGCAGTCACTGTTCATGTTACTGTAGATATGGTAATTTCTGCAGAATGCAAATCCGGCCAGCTGTGGTTTTTTCACCATATCTAGAGCTACAAAACTCCAAATGGAGTGATTCAAAAAAAGAAATTCAACTAGACAAAATAAGGAACAACTTTCATGTTTTATATTTCTTCAATTTCCCACAGTAACAAGGTCCAATAGAACAGTGAAGTTGACTCACAAAAACTGAAAATTCTGCTTGTGTTGGTTTAAACTTTGAAATGGTATAAATGCTTAATGCCAACAAGTTTGGAATGCCAAATGTGGTATATTTGGGGTGTTAAAAACAATACACCCATTTTCTATCAAAAATTCAACATTTTTGTTGACCAATGAGGTGAATAGTGACACCAAAACTTGAAATTCACAAATTAAAGAATTTAAAAGTTTCAAATGCCCTAGTATACCTAACAAGATTGGTTTGGATAGTTTGGCATGCCAATAGGGTTCAGTTAGCAGTACTGCACATGGCAATATGCCATTCTGTGATTTCATGGCTTTTAGCCACTCTGACTTTGTATTGAGACTTGGCCTTGTGCCTGATATTATTTACAGCTTGTTAGCTGTTACATTGCCTGCCGGAGATGCATATGTGACCGATGGTGTGACGGCGAGGTACTAGGTACCCAGTGCGGTTACGTTATCCAGTCCAGTCATCTAGTATAGGTTACTTGGGCAACTACATGAATGAAAGTGGACAAAGTAACGAAATGAATGGATATACAAATACAAAACAAACAAAACATCGACATGCAATACATATTTACTTCATGTTATTTCTTCTATTATATTATTGCACCACTAAGCATTATTGCTTAGCGCGTTGCTTGCCACGCAGCGTAGGTCTTGGAGATCCCGATCGTGAGCCCAGTAGACCACGGTGAGTGAGTCCATCCGCGATTACGCTCGATATCCGTGTCACCTCAACTTCTGTTGTGCATTGGTAGGACAATAGGTGTCATTTTGACATTTTGTAACTTAAATTTTGATTTTTCTTCATATGTAATTAAACTTGTGTAATGTATATTGATGTTTATGTAAATTATGAAAATTGTACTTGCGAATGGAAAAGTAAATGTTTACTTGTGCTTTATATGTGATCATCACATGTGATGGATGATTGAGTACTGGAATTGAAATGTTGTTGAGATCCTAATATTGAGATTTTGTTGATAAATTGAAGTTGGGATTGTTTGGAAATTATTGGAAGTGTTTTGAACAGGTTCCGAAGAACTGTTTTCTCCATTTTTAGCCGGTACTCCGCCGAATTTTCTTTAAAATTTTCGGAACCTCAAATAAATAATAATTTCGATAAATGGCTTAAATAAATCATATTTCATAAATTAGCTTCAAAAGCATGATACAAATTAAGTAAGGTATATTAGAGTGTGCCAGTACACCGTGTGGTATTACTTACTCGGGTATACTGTACACGGGTAAGGGGTGTCACATTCCTTATATCCAAACAGCCTCTTTTGCAGCATCTGATGCAGCAATATACTCGGCCTCTATAGTGGAATCAGCAATCGTACTCTGTTTGGAACTCTTCCAGCTGGCTGCACCTCCACTATAAATGAACACAAACCTAGAGGTAGACTTTCTATCATTGATGTTTGATTGGAAATCAGAATCAGTATAACCATTCAATTGCAAGTCACCACCTCCATAAATCAAGAATAAATCCTTAATTCTTCTCAAGTATTTAAGGATATTCTTGACAGCTATCCTGTAACGCCCTCATTTTACGTAGTCCGCACATTCGACTTCTCCGGTGACCTAATATCAGTCCGGACAAGTCAGGATGTCTGGAACTACACTTCAATGATAATAAACAGGCATAAAGTGATGAAATAAATACAAAAGAAAGTACAAGAAAAATTAAAGAAAAATAAAAGAGAAAGTGAAACTAAGTTAAACGAGCCGACACTGTAGTAATGGGTAACCGTACTGGGAAGTTACAGCGCAGGCAATAGCTGACCTTGGGATCGCGGGGAACCCTCAGAATTAAATTTTGAGACATAATTAAAGACTTATTGAAGTATAATTGACATTATAAATGTTAAAGAAAATTAAAGAATTAGTACAAAGAAAAACGAAAAATTCAAGAAACCGATAAAAATCGGTGTTACAGAAAATTGGAAATGTAACCCGAATAAGGGCATTTTGGTTATTTGACACCAAGAGTTAACTTTTGACCTAAATGTCCATTAAAAATAAGTAGTATTAAATTTTGAAAATTCCATGAAAATGAGAAACTTGACATATAATGTAAATAGTGAGAAATTAGGGTGTTAATTGCAATTAGGAAACTTAGGATTATTTAAATGAATAATTAAGGTTAAGTGGAGCACTAAGTGGACAATTTAAACATTAGTGGACAAGAAGGGCAGCACTAACCTTCATCTTCAACATTGCCGAATTGTTTTCTCTCCATTTTCCACCATTGCCATCCCTTCATGCAAGCTTCAAAGGTCCATCTTCAAGCCATGATTTGCATAAATGGTCTTCATTAAAGTTAATCCTCACTTTGCAAGGATGAAGTTGACACTAAATTCAAGAGATGTTGGTGAAGATTTAACAAGCTCCAACAATAGGTAAGTGTTTAAATTCCTTTCCTTCTTAAGTAAAGTTTGTGGGAAGCTTGAGGTAAGTAATTTGATGAAGAAATTTTGAGGTTTTGATGAGTTATTATTATGTACTAATTTTGGCAGCCATGGTGAACTAAGAAGAGTGTTAAACTCCATGAATTAAATTAGTGAATATTGGCATTAATAGATTCATGGAAGTGTATAGTAAATTATTGGTTGGAATTCCATGTAATTATTTGGTATAATCATGTATACTATGTTGATTTTGACTTTGTGAATTAAGATTGTATTTGGTGTACTAAGGACTTGTATATACTGCTCCAATTGACCATAATGAGATGTGATAAATGATATTAGTACATTATAATTCTAGAATTCAAGTATGGGAGTTAAGGATTAGGGCTTTGAATGTGTAATGGTTGTGAAATTGAAAAATTATATAAGGGCAGTATGCATTTGGGGCTATAACACTAATTGTGTGATCCCAATTGGTAGAAGGCCAATTGAAGGTAAGACTAGACTCAATATAGACCAACTTTTATGTAGAGAGCTTGTCCAAATTCTGCCTAGAAGTGACCTAAAAGAATGTCCAAATCCATAATTGCATGACATGAAAACCTAGAATTTTGACCATATGAACAGTAGTCAGTATTTTGGCCATAACTCACTCAAAACAAATCCAAATGACCTGAAATTTATTCCATGGAAAGCTTAGACATATAGCTACAACTCTTATGAAGACACAAAAGCCCAAAAATGACCAGAACCAAGTCAAAATGCTTTTCACAAATTGGGTTACAAAAACTTGACCTAAAAATGACCTAAACTTTGCAATATAAGTGCAACTTGACCAGCAATAGTAAAATGACCATAACATGGTCCATATAACTCCAAATGCCTTGAAACCAGTGCCAAATTTTCACTAAGACATAGGCCTACAATAATGGTATGTTGACCCAAACCCATAAACTTAGGGAACTAGGTCAATTAACTTGATTAAGTTGGCATACCAAATCTGGAAATGGTTCAAATGACTATTAACTCCAGGAAAGTTTTTTAAGTATAACTCCCACTAGAAGTCTTCAAACAAAATGAGCCATACCATTCTGAAAATAGACCTTCAACTTTGTTTTAGACCTCTGGCTCACCTTATGAATGTAAGAAGCTCAAATGTTGGGTCAAAACTACTGCCCTAGTTGAACATCCTGTCACTATAAGACCATTGAGTCTAGTCCAATAACTTGATAATAAGTAACTCTACAAGACTTTAAAAATTACAATAAAAAATTCTTAGTGACCATAAGATATAGGGTAACATATCCTATGAAGAGTAATAGAACTAAATATGGCAGCAACCTACTTAAATAAAATTGGGAAAGTGTAATACTAAAACTGCCTAGTAAGGGAACCAAAATTCAGAATTGACCTAGTTATGGTCAATTGACCATAACTTGAGTTATACAAATCCAAATGTCATGATTCAAAAAGGAAATTAAAGAAGACACAATGAGAAACAATTTAATGAAGAGAAATCTGTTAAATTTACACTGTAGCTTAGTCCAATAGACAGTAAACATTGGCTATGAAATCTGAATAATTACAGTAAAATGCAATAAGCTTTGAAATGAAATTGGCAACATATATCAACATGCGAGGAATGAAAAATGGAACATATTAGTGACATTAAAACTAATTCACCTAGTGTGCATTAAAGGTTAACATTCTATGTTGACTAATGAAAGGAATAGTATTAATAAAATTTAATTATTGAACCTTAGTATTAGAAATAATTTAAATGAGTACTGAAACACTTTAAATTGTGTGTTTCAGTTAGAAAAGACACTAGGAAAGGAAAAGACCCACTGAGTCAAGGCCAAGAGGTGACTCATTAGAGGTTTGTGCACAACCAGTTTTTAATTGCTTTTGTTTATAATATTTCATATGACTAAATGACATATTTTCCTTATGTATTATGTTTATCAAGTATTGGATTTAATTCAATGATTATTGAAATTGTTATGGTATGCATGAATTTAGCTTTGTGAAATGGTATTTCAACAAGTATAAAGCATTGTTGTGGATTGAATAAATTATGCTTTAGAAAATTTTGATAGAATATATTTTGAATTGTGATGGGAAATTTCATGGAAAAATGCAAATTTATGTTTTGAATTGTGATGAGCATAAAAATTATTGGATATTGGAATTGACTTTGAATCGAATTGTGTTGTGATTTATGCTCATTAAAAGGACAAAGAGATTCATTATATTATTTTATATCTCACTATAGATGCTTCACTAGGTTATTACCCATCTCTCTCATTTGTTGAGGAGACAATGGAGTTAGCTTTGTTTTGATTACCATGGTATGTGCACAGGCTTAGATTCTCCTCTTATTAGAGGTTAGATCTAAGTTTTTATTTGTTATGGCCCTTTCGGAAGTTTCATTATTGTGGTGTGTACTGTGCATGATGATTCGACCTCCCCGACCATAGGGAGTTAGAATCACCCCGAAGATGGCCTTTGCGGATTAGTGTTGCATAGTTAGTGAGATAAAGAATGGTTTTTGAATTGTAAAGAATTTCGATTTCAAATGGGATTTATGTATAATTGATTTTTTTTGGAATTAATCTTTATTTCCATGATTGCTGGAATTACTTTAAATGTCCAGTTGTGATTTGATAAATTGAATTTCTTGCTCAAAGTCATTTTAACTAATGATTTATATTATTGGCAATGAAGATTTTGACTTTTGGAATTTTGTTGAATTTCTAGACTTTCAAATTAATTGTTATAATGTTGTTAATATATATTGTACTATGTTTTAAATTATAGTTGTGCACCACTGAGTTCACCACTCAACGATAACTTTGCATGCTATCGCAGGTGAAAAGAGCATAAAGCAGTTGAGTAAGCTTCTTTGAAGACACTTTCAGATCAGCTCACGGTATATCATAGGTATACCCATGTACATAGGTTTTGATGTATGCATGTAAATATATGTATGTAAATTATTTGAGCAGTTGTGTAAAAACTCTTATAAAATATTTGGTGTGTAATTAAATATAAATTATTGCAATGTAAATTTGAGATTTCATTTACGTGTATAGTTTTGTAATATTAATTTTTGATTCTTGTAATCAATGAAATGTTTCTTTTATGATGAGGTTGATTTGAAAATGAAATGATTTGAATATTAAGATTGAATTATGAGATAAAATGAAGTTTATTTGAGTTGTATTTGAGAAAACATATTAGGAGTGTTCTCCTTTTCAGGTTTGAAGAACTGTATTCTCAAAATACAGCCGGCACTTTGCCGAAATTTTGAAAAAATTTTAGAATACGAGATTTTAATCGATGATTTAAATTTCACGAAAATTGATTTAAAATCCCTTGTAGTCTATTCAATGGGTTACCGGTAGGCAAAGTACGGTAATTCATTAGGTGTACTACGGGATTATGTTACATCTTACGGAGGAGTAGGGTGTGACATATCCAGTGTCCCAAACCTGGATTGGATTAAAACCTGCTAGTCAAACTAACAGCATGTGCAATATCCGGCCTAGTACACATCATGGCATACATCAAACTTCCAATAGTTGAAGCATATGGAATCCTAGCCATTTTATCTCTTTCTTCAGGTGTCTTTGGAGACATCTCATTAGAAAGGTGGATACCATGTCTTACTGGTAATAATCCTCTTTTGGAATCAAGCATGTTATACCTCTTTAACACCTTTTCCAAGTATAGACTTTGGGATAAACCAATTATTCTTTTCGCTGTATCTCTATAGATGCGAATTCCAAGAATATAGGTTACCTCCCCTAAGTCTTTCATAGAGAATATATTTGACAACCATACTTTAACAATTGTCAACATACCTATGTCATTACCTATCAATAGAATGTCATTCGCATATAAGACAAGGAAAGTGATAGCACTATCACTAACCTTCTTATATACACATGGTTCATCCATATTTTTTATAAAACCAAATGACTTAATGGCTTCATCAAAATGGATGTTCTAACTCCTCGAAGCTTGTTTCAACCCATAAATGGATCGCTTTAGCTTGCATACCTTGAAACCATCTTGGGATTTAAAACCTCTAGGTTGTTTTATGAAAATGTTTTCTTCAATGTATCCATTGAGAAAAGCTGTTTTGACATCCATCTGCCAAATCTCATAATCATATTATATAGCTATTGCTAATAGAATCCTAATTGATTTAAGCATGGCAACAGGTGAGAAAGTCTCCTCATAGTTGATTCCTTGCCTTTGGCGAAACCCTTTCGCTACTAGGCTTGCTTTACAGGTCTCTACCTTTCCATCAGAATCAATTTTCTTCTTGAAACCCCATTTATTCCTTATAGGTACAATACCTTTAGGTGGGTCAACAAGATCACAAACTTGATTCTTATACATGGAATCAATTTCGAATTTCATAGCTTCAATCCATTTTGAAGAGTCTATATCTGATATAGCTTCTTCATAGGTGAGTGGATCATCTCCATGATCTACTTCCTTATGAGTAAACAACTTTTATTTATCTTCATGAAGAAAACCATATCTCACTGGTGGATGAGATATCCTGGTTGATCTATGAGGAATTACTGTAGATGTTTCATCAATATGTGTAGGTTGGCTAGATGGATCTATATGTATTTGATTTGTTGGTTGGTCAAAATTCTCCAATTCTAACTCTATTTGCCTTCCTTTGCCACCTTCTTTAATCAACTGTTGTTCAATAATTATGGCATTTCTGCTTACCACAACCTTTTGTGATGTAGGCAAATAAAAATAATATCCAAAACTTTCTTTTGGATTCCCACAAATTGACCTTTTTCTTATCTGGTTTCCAATTTATCAGTGTTTAGCTTTTTGATATAAGCTGGACAACCCCAAATCTTAACATGCTTAAGACTCAGTTTTCTTCCATGCCATATCTCATAAGGTGTGGAAGAAACTGATTTTGATGGAATCCTGTTCAAAATATGCAAAGCTGATTCTAATACAAATCCCTAAAAGGAGATTAGCATATCAGTATAGCTCATCACACTACGTACCATATCTAATAGGGTACGATTTCTTCTTTTAGATACACCATCCAACTATGACGTTTCTAGAGGAGTCAGCTAGGAAACAATGCCATGCTCTTTCAAGTCTTCATCAAATTCAGTACTTAAGTATTCACCTCTACGATCTGATCGAAGAGTTTTAATACTTTTTCCTGTTTTATTTTCTACTTCAGATTTAAATTCTTTGAACTTTTCAAAGCATTCATGTTTGTATTTCATCAAATAAAAATACCCAAACCTTGATTTATCATCAATAAAGGTAATAAAGTAATAAAAACCACCTCTAGCCCTTTCCTTAAATGGACCACATACATCACTATGTATTAGCTCCAAAATATTTTTAGCTCTTAGTCCTTATCTAACAAAGGGTGATCTAGTCATTTTGCGTTAAAGGTAAGATTCACAAGTTAGAGTAGGTTCAGAACACAATGTGGATAAAATCTCCTTTTTCTCTCGTTTTGCAATCCTATCTTTTGCAACATGACCTAATCTTAAGTGCCAAAGATATTTTAAACTTGAGTTGATTTTCATCATGGCATTGCATTCTTTTAGATTGCTTGCATTCAATTTGTGTTTATCACTATTATCGAAATAATAAAGAATATCATGCATATAACCCAAGCCAACATATTTATTTCCAAAATAAATATTGTAAACATCATTTGTGAACTGAAATTCATAACCATTTCTAGTCAAACTAGATATAGAAATAATGTTCTTAAAAGCATTAGGTAATTACAAAATATTATTCAAACAAAAAACATGTCCACACATGTAAAAAGATTTAGATCCTATGGCTAAAGCTTCAACAGTTGAAACACTGCCAATCCAAAGTTTAGCATCTCTAGCATGCAAGTTGCTACTGTTTGCTAGTTCCTGCATATCATAAGAAATGTGAGAACTAGCACTAGTATCTAAAACCCAAGCTGTAGATGAACTATGAGCATTATTAATATCTAAATAAAAAGATATAGACATACCTTCTGAAGGTGTATCATTCTTGTTCTTCAGAGAAGTAAGATACTCTGGGCAGTTCCTTTTCCAGTGCCCATCCTTCTGGCAGTGGAAACATTTTCCTTTGCCTCCATCAGCTTTGGTCTTCCCTTTCTGTTTGGCTATCTTCTTGGAAGGTCCTGGAACATAAGGTTTCTTCTTCTTATTGCCCTTCTTCTTGTTGGACTTTCCAGCAGAAGAAGATGCAATCAAAGCTACATCTTTTCCTTTATTGCCCAGCATATTCTTTTGGGCAATAACTAGTATGTTAAGTAAACCAGCCAAGGTGTATTCCTCCTTAGTCATAAGGAAATTTGTCATAAAATTTCCAAATGACTCAGGTAGGGACTGAAGGATCAAATCCATCTGTTGTTGGAAATCCATGTTAAAGTCAAGATGTTCCAACTGCTCTATAAGCCGAATCATCTTGTGGACATGATCCCTAACATTCTGTCCCTCAGACATCCTCATTCGAAATAGCTACCTAGATATCTCATACCTAGCATTCTTGCTATGTTCACAATACAACTCTTATAGGTGAAGGAGGATCTCACTTGCACTTTGCATGTTACCTAGCATTCTTGCTATGCTCACCATACAACTCTTATAGGTGAAGGAGGATCTCACTTGCACTTTGCATATTCTCATGCTGCTTCTATAACTCATTACTCATAGAAGCTAGCATGTAACATTTAGCTCTCATATCATGCTCCTTCCACTTGTCTAAAGTATCATGTTCCTCTTCAGTGGCCTCTGGTGGTAAGGGATCAAGAACCTTTGAGTTTAGAACATATCCAATACGTTCTAGGTTTAGGACAAGTTTTAAATTTCTTAGCCAATTAGAAAGATTAGGTGTCGTTAACCTATTGTGATCAAGTATACTTTTAAGGATATTGGACGGTGGTGGTTGTTGTGTGCTCATTATAATCAGAAAATTAACTACAGAAAATAAATAGATTAGTTAGTAAATGTATCAAGTAATTAACCAAAATGATTATGGTCTTTTAATCAAATTGGTCCTTCCACTGACTTAGCGAATCCTACACTTCTAAAGTAGGAAACGACAATCCTAGTTGGATGGATTTCTAGTGGGTGATTGAATTCTTATAGTCTTATTAATCATCCTCAGGCACATCCATTATTGAAATTACAATAAACTATAAGTGAGCAACTCCTTGCTCATCACATCTCATGTGAGGTTCAATCATTTATCTAGCCTCTGATGCTCAAAATCTCAGGCACATCCATTATTGATTTATCTTGCATTAGTTAAGTTGATCCCATTGAGCCAGTAAATATGCAAATAATTTAATGTCCTCAGGCACATCCATTATTGGCCATCAACTGATTTACATATTTACAATATCTCATGCTTAACACTTATCTTTAAGAAAATCTCTTAAATTAAATGCATCACATGCAAGTATTTAAAATTTCTTAAAATAATTGCCCCAATGGAGGGCCCATGATATAATTACTCTAATTATACCATTTCCAACTTAATCATTTGTTTGGAAGATTTAGTGGTCGGCTTAATTACTATTATGGTCTCACTTTGCACATTATCCATTTGGCATGAATATATCATATACTTGCATACATTCCCATCCATCTCATGCATACATGGATAAACAAATAATATGGTATGATCATGGACTTTCTAAGGGATTTAATTTTGAGCCACCAAGAATTAAATCAGGGCATTCCTAGGTGTATTTCATTTATTCATTTTATAAGAGTTACTGAAGGAGTACATAACCAGCACTTGATCTTGATTTCCTCCCACTGGTCCCACCAATGCTCTTGACCTCCTTGATCTTCTTACAATCCAATTACATTGTAATCCTTGGCATACTAAGGCGAATTTATAAGAATATGGACTTTAAATTCCTTAAATAAATAAAATTACAACGCAACTTATTACAACACTTATAATACATGCCGCCAAAATAAAATTGATTATTCTACAACCCAAAGAAAAACAAAAGAAATAAATCCAATTACATCGATTTTTTATTGTTCATGATCATCCATCGTGCATATTACCATTTAACAATTAAATAAAACATATATACGAAAATTAAATTGATTATCTCATATTCAATTAAAAAATTCAAATTTGAATCCCATTCAAACAAATTTAAAAATTCAAATTTGAATCTTATTCAAACAAATTTAAAAATTCAGATTTGAATCTCATTCAAACAAGTTTTAAAATTCTGATTTGAATCTCATTCAAAGAAATTAAATTTAGAAACTCTTTTCAAATTTAAAACCTTGAAAACAATTTTTAAAATTTAATTGTGTGATTAAAATTATTAATTAAATAATTTAATTAAGCATGGACCTAATTATGGGCCTTAAATACATAACAATTGTATATTGAAAGTCCAAACCATGTGCACCCATGGAGTACCATTGATGCCGCCACCATGGTAAGCACTTACATTCATTTCGCCCCCATAGAATGTCCAACCAGCCTTGAATCAATCATAATTTGATCAAAATCACACAATTAAATCTCAATAAACAATCTAAATGGCAAATGTAGTGGCTCTGATACCAATTGAAGGAGCAGAAGCATGGTGATTAGTTCATTAAAGCATTAAATTTCAAAAATTTTCTTCTAGGGTTACATGCATCATGCGACATTTCTTATGTGCCTAATTAATAACAATTCTCAATTGCATATTAAAACAATTTTAATATGTATTAGGATCTATGTTTTCCATTGAAGATTGTAAATTAACAAATTAATTCATTTAAACCGTAGTTTAAAAGAGGAGTTAGAGCACTAACCTCTCTGATGCACTATGAATGTAATTGGTACCTTTAGGAAGCACCTAGGACCCCAAGTGTTGTCCCTCTAGTTTGTCCACACCAAGATCACCAATGGGCAGCCCCCAATTTGCTTCTCAAGCCTTTGGCAACCAATTATAAATTGGATTTTTGCTTCTAGAGAGGTAGTATGTATGTATAGGACACTAGAAACAATTTCTAGCAATTTTAATTCAAAGATTTTAGGTTATTCTCTTTGAATTGATGAGAAAACAAGAAGAGGAGAGGGAAAGAAAAGGTTTCACCACCTTGGAGAGGCTAGAGAGAAAATATATTGTTTCTTCTTTTCTTTTCCCTTCTATAATTTGGTCAAGCAATCACTTAAACCCTTTGCCACATGTCATCACCACATTGCATCTTATTTTTAATTGACCTAATCACATTAAGCCATGTGTCAAAGCTAGACTTAATCTTGACATTGATCACCTTGCACGATAGGAAGACAAATGGCAAACTTATATGATGCCATGTGTTACCATCTCATGGTGCCACATGTCACCATGTGAAATGACCAAATTACTCTTATGTTGTAATTTTGAGTTCTCAACCCAAAATCATTATTTCTCCCCTTCAAATCATTTTATATATAATATAAATCAATTAATTAATCTCTATTAATTAATTTCCCACAATTAAATTCATATTTAAACACTTTAAATATAAATTTAACTTATACTATACATCCAATAACCTAAATTTGATTTCAAGTCATGCTAGGGACTTTGCAGTCTTATTGCAAACCAAACCTATTTAATTAATTAATTAAACTATTTAATTAATCAATTAAATCACATTTTACTTGGTAATTATCTTGTGTATGTGTGTAACTTACTAGGCTCATCATTAATTGGTAATGAGATATGATATTAACTCTTAATATCATCAGAACACTTTCTTATCCTAAATGATTTCTCTAAATTATTTTAGGCATCTCATAGACTATGGTTGACACCTAGCATAGCGTGCCATGGCCACCCAATTAGTAATAAGGAATACCTTAAATGAACATTTAATCATATGTTGCCATGCACTAGAATCTCTCTATTATAAAATCCCAATTCGAGTTGGAGTCATGGTTTATGTCAAACCCCATTTGCTATGAATATTATGTTCTCTTTCAATTCCAGTTATTGATTAATTAGATTTTCCTATTAGAAACACTTTTCTGATTAAATCTGTCTGTCTTGGCTAGGAACTTGAAACATCAAGAACAATTAAATGAATATAGGATTTTATCCCTATTTACTTAGGGTAACAGATTCGATCTTGATCAATACCTATATCCATATATAACTAGTAGGAGCCAACACATGCCCATATACCCATACACAGTATAATTATTATAACGATTGGGCTCCAACCACTAGAGGAATTGTCCGCTTTAGCCATAAGCCTCATGGTTTTGTCCCACAGGTAGAATGGAGAACTTCCTAGGAGGTCATCCATCCTAGGATTTCTCTCAAGCGAGCACGCTTAACCCTGTAGTTCTTCTAACTCTTCAGGCCATTCCACTAAAAGGCGCCTCTAGTGATTAGTTCCCCCATTTTATATATCATTGCTTTGTGAACCCAATACCATCTTCGTGCTTTGCCGATGTGGGATTTGCCTAAGGGACTTTTCTCCCCCCCTTTTGGGACTCAGCATCCTCGCTGAGGTTTGCCCCACCATCGCCCAAGAGGACACGCGAGCGGCTCTGATACCAATTGTAACAATCAGATTCCAACCACTAGAGGAATTGTCCGCTTTAGCCATAAGCCTCATAGTTTTGTCCCATAGGTGGAATGGAGAACTTCCCAGGAGGTCACCCATTTGCTTAACCCTGGAGTTCTTCCAACTCTCCAGGCCATTCTACCAAAAGGCGCCTCTAGTGATTAGTTCTCCCATTTTATATAACATTACTTTTTGAGCCCAAGACCATCTCCGTGCTTTGCCAAGTCCCTTAGGCAAATCCCACATCGGCAAAGCACGAAGATGGTCTTGAGTTCAAAAAGTAATGATATATAAAATGGGGGAACTAATCACTAGAGGCACCTTTTAGTGGAATAGCCTGGAGAGTTGGAAGCACTCCAGGGTAAAACGTGCTCGCTTGAGAGAAATCCTAGAATGGGTGACCTCCGGGGAAGTTCTCCATTCCACCTATGGGACAAAACCGTGAGGCTTATGGCTAAAGCGGACAATTCCTATAGTGGTTGAAGCCCGATCGTTACAAGTATGAAAGTAGTATGAAACTCAAACCACCTATATACATGATAATTGTGTTATCTCAAGTTTAAAGATTATATGCACTAATATAATATATGACAATGCATTGATAAGAGTAAACTCCATATGCTTGTCATATGCGTCACTAGTTCGGCCTACTTATCATGTATAAGTGTCTATCATGTTTGTTATGTGGCATGAGACTCACCACTCCATTTTATTTTTATCTTATATAAATACCTTAGGAACAAACATGATTACAATCTTTCTGGATAAGCCATGTCCTGTGTGAAGTATTCTCGATTGTGAACCGATTTATGACACTTTGTGCTAGAAATATTGTCACTCATATTCTTAATCACTTAAGAATAGAATTTCTAACAAAATATCAATGGACCTTTTCTATTACACATAAATACATTATGTAAACGAAAAAGTGAAATTGCCTTTTATTAATAAAATATGTACAAGATACATACTAAAGGATATACTCTAGGGCATACTACTAATAACATCTACAGTAATTCCTCATAGATCAACCAGGATATCTCACCCACCAATAAGATATAGTTTTCTTTATGAAGATGAACAAGAGTTGTTTAATCATGTAGAAGTAGATCATGGAGATGATCCACTTACCTATGAAGAAGTTATATCAGATATAGACTCTTCAAAACGGATTGAAGCTATGAAATCCGAAATTGATTCCATGTATAAGAACCATGTTTGGGATCTTTTTTACCCACCTGAAGGTATTGTACCTATAGGGAATAAATGGGTTTTCAAGAAGAAAATTGATTCTGATTGAAAGCTAGAGACCTAAAAAGCAAGGCTAATAGCCATGTTGCCATGTTGCCATGAGGAGACTTTTTCGCCTGCTGCCAGACTTAAATCAATTAGGATTCTATTAGCAATAGCTGCATACTATGATTATGAGTTTTGGCAGATGGATGTCAAAACAGCTTTTCTCAATGGATTCATTGAAGAAAACATTTTCATGGAACAATCTAGGGGTTTTAAATCCCAAGATAGTTCTAAGGTATGCAAGCTAAAGCGATCCATTTATGGGTTAAAATAAGTTTCGAGGAGTTGGAACATTTGTTTTGATGAAAACATTAAGTCATTTGGTTTTATAAAAAATGTGGATGAACCATATGTATATAAGAAGGTTAGTGATAGTGCTATCACTTTCCTTGTCTTATATGTGGATGACATTCTGTTGATAGGTATGGTTATCAAATACATTCTCCATGAAAGACTTAGGGGAGGCAACCTATATTCTTGGAATTTGCATCTATAGAGATAGAGCAAAAAGAATAATTGGTTTATTCCAAAGTCTATACTTGGAAAAGTTTTTAAAGAGGTTTAACATGCTTGATTCCAAGAGAGGATTGTTACCAATAAGACATGGTATCCACCTTTCTAAAGAGATGTCTCCAAAGACACCTGAAGAAAGAGAAAAAATGGCTAGGATTCCATATGCTTCGGCTATTGGAAGTTTGATGTATGCAATGATGTGTACTAGGCTGGATATCGCATATGTTGTTAGTTTGACTAGTAGGTTTCAATCCAATCCAGGTTTGAAACACTGGATAGCTAACAAGAATATCCTTAAGTACTTGAGAAGAACTAAGGATTTATTCTTGATTTGTGGAGGCGGTGACTTGCAATTGGATGGTTATACTAATTCTGATTTCCAATCATATATCAATGATAAAAAGTCTACCTCTGGGTTTGTGTTCATTTGTAATGGAGGTGCAGTCAGTTGGAAGAGTTCCAAACAGAGTACGACTACTGATTCCACTACAGAGGTTGAGCATATTGCTGCATCAAATGCTGCAAAAGAGGCTGTTTGGATAACTATGTTCGTGTCTGAACTTACAGTAGTTCCTTCCATTGAGTCAGCAGTTCCTCTCTACTGTGACAACAATGGAGTGATCATACAGGCTAAGGAATCTCGGTCTCATAAGAAATCCAAACATATAGAAAGGCGCTACCACATTATTAGAGAGATAGTTGGGCGAGGCGATGTAGCCATGCAGAAAATAATATCAGTTGAAAATCCAGCTGATCCATTCACTAAGCCTATGTCACAAGCTCAGTTAGACCAACATCTTGAGAAGATGGGTCTAAGACATTGTAATGAATGGCTCTAGTGCTAGTGGGAGATTGTTAGTAGTATGCCCTAGAGAATATCATTTAGTATGTTTCTTGTACATATTTTATTAATAAAAGGCAATTTCACTTTTCTATTTGCATAATTTATTTATGTGTAATAGAAAAAGTCCATTGATATTTTGTTTGAAATTCTATTCTTAAGTTGTTAAGAATATGAGTGACAGTATTTCTAGCATAAAGTATCATAAATCGGTTCACAATTGAGGATACTTCACATAGTACATGACTTATCTAGAAAGATTTTATTCATGTTTGTTCCCAAGGTATTTCTATGAGATATAAATAAGATGGAATGGTGAGTCTCATGCCATATAACAAACATGATAGGCACTTATACATGATAAGTTGGCCAAACTAGTGACACATATGACAAGCACATGGAGTTTACTCTTGTCAATGCATTGTCATATATCATATCAGTGCATATAACCTTTAGACCTGAGATAACATAGTTATCTTGTATATAGGTGGTTTGAGTTTGATACTGCTTTCATACTTGTACTGTGTTTGGGTATATGGCCATGTGATGGCTCCTACAAGTTATATACGGAGATAGGAGTTGATCAAGATGGAATCTGTTACCCTAAGTAAATAGGGATAAAATCCTATGTTCATTTAATTATTCTTGATGTTTCAAGTTCCTGGCTAGGACAGAAAGATTTAGTTAGAAAAGAGTTTCTGACAGGAAAATCTAATTAATAAAGAATTAGAATTAAAAGAGAACATAATGTTCATAGCAAATGGGATTTGACATAAACCATGACTCTAGCTCGAATTGAGATTTTGTAACAGAGAGATTCTAGTGCATGGTAACATATGATTATAAGTTCATTTAAGGTATTCCTTATTACTAATTGGGTGGCCATGGCACGCTATGCTAGGTGTCAACCACGGTTCATGAGATGCCTAAAATGATTTAGAGAAATCATTTATGGCAAGAAAGAGTTCTGATGATATTAAGAGTTTATATCATATCTCATTGCCAATTAGTGATGAGCTTAGTGAGTCACACACATACACAAGTTAATCACCAAGTTAAATGTGATTTAATTGATTAATTAAATAGGTTTGGTTTACAATAAGATTGCAAAGTCTCTAGCATTGCTTGAAACTAAATCTAGGTTATTGGATGTATAGTATAAGTTAAATTTATATTTAAAGTGTTTAACAATGAATGTAATTGTGAGAAATTAATTAATAGAGATTAATTAATTAATTTATATTTAATATAAATTGATTTGAAGAGGATAAATAATGATTTTGGGTTGAGAACTCAAAATTACAACATAAGGGTAATTTAGTCATTTCACATGGTGACATGTGGCACAATGAAATGGTAACACTTGGGATCATATAAGTTGTTCAAAGTCAAGGTTAAGTCTAGCTTTGAAACTTGGCTTAATGTGATTAGGTCAATTAAAAATAAGATGCAATGTGGTGGTGACATATGGCAAAGGGTTTAAGTGATTACTTGACCTAATTATATAAAGAGAAGTTATAAGAAAAATTAGCTACCTCAACTTTCTCTCTTATGTGAGATGGCACATAGCGTTCTTCCTCTCCTCTCTTCCTTTCTCACTTGATTCAAAGAAAATTCCCTTGGTTTCTTTGAATTAAAATTGCTAGAAATTGTTTCTGGTGTCATATACACACATACAACCTCTCTAAAAGTAAGAACCCAAATTATAATTGGTTGACAAGGCTTGAGAAGTTGATTTGGGGGTTACCGATTGGTGATCTTAGTGTGGACAAGCTAGATGGATAACACTTGGGGTCCTAGGTGCTTTCTAAAGGTGTCATTTACATCCATAGTGCATCAAAGAGGTTGGTACTTAAACTGTTCTTTTAAACCAGGGTTTAAATGAATTAATTTGTTAATTCACAATCTTGAATGGCAAACGTAGATCCTAATACATATTAAAAGTGTTTTAATATGCAATTGAGCATTAAAATTAATTAGGCACATATGAGATGTGGCATGATGTGTAACACCCCTATGTTCGGTGGTGCCTTCTGCTGCTCCGGTGACCAGTGTTGTCCGGACAGCTAGGATGCTTAGAATTACACTTCAATATGAGTGAGAAGATATAAAATAATGAAATACAAGAAAAGAAAATACAAGAAAAACAAAGGAAAAATAATAGCAAAGAAATGTAACCAAGTTAAGCGAGCCGAGAACCCTAGCGATGGTGATCAGACCGGAAGTCACGGCATGGACCGTTGACTAGCTCCTGGATCATGGGAACCTCAGAAACATTTTAGGACTTAAATAGACCCTTATTGAAGAATAAATATCAGTAGTAAGATCAAAGAAAAATTAAATAATTAGTACAAAGAAAAGTGAGAAATCGAAAAACAGACAAAACCCGGTGTTACCGAAAAATCGGGAATGCAATCCGAACAGGGGCATTATGGTCATTTGACACCCCGAATTGCCTTTTCACCTAAATGTCCATTAAAAATAAATGATATTACACTTAGAAAATAAAATGAAAAATTAATTTGGTGGTACCTAAAGTAAATAACAAAAATTAAAGGTTAAATGTGGAATAAGTGGGAGTTAAGTTTATAATATGAATTATTTGTGTGAGTGGGCCACTAATGATTAAACTAAACATAAAATGGGCTGATGTAAGTCCACTATAGTAGCTGAAATGTTCATCTTCTTCACTCCTTTAACCTAGCTGAATTGAAGAGAAAGAAAACCTCCATTGGCGTTTTCATTCAAGCTTCATCTAACCCCTCACTTCACTTCTAAACACTTAGGTTCCTTCATTAAAGATTGTCTACACATCATAAGGAAGAGCTTGATACCAAAATTAAGAAGTTTAATCAAGGTTTGGCAAGTTCCAACCATAAGGTAAGTTTGTATTTTGGAAGATTGCTTTGTTAAACTTTGTGTTCATGTTATGGGTGTTGGTTTTGTGAAGAAAAATTTCAAGTTTGAGAAGCTATTGATATGTTCATTTTGGACAGCCATGGAGTTATGTATTTGATGAAATATTTGTACATATATTTGATGAGAAATGATGTTGGTTATGGTGATTTAATATCCTAGTAAAATATTCCATATGTATATGGTGATTTTGCACTTGGAATGGAAATTGATGAATTGTAGGACACTTTGGTGTTGAGGAAGCTTTTCGGCAGCCTTGGGATTCTTGGATAAATGTATGTCTTCATGAAGGTGTTGGCAGAAATATTGACATTAAGGTTGATGGATATGTATATAGATTGATTGTGTAAAGTGTATGTAAGAACTAGTAAGGTTTAGGTGTATATGTGATTGTACTTAGACTTTGTAAATGTGAGTTTTAATTGGTGTATTAAGGATGTTTGTAATCTACCCAAAGTGATGTTAATGTAAAGTGGAATATGGTTTTGGTAATGAACCAAAACAGAATTGGTAAGGGAAGTGGACATATAGTAATGTAAGTGTGTAATTGATGTATGTTTAAGTAAGGTAGTTAAGGGCAGTATGCATTTTAGTCAATAACTTTAAATGTGTAACCTCAATTGGTATAAGACCAATTGGAGGTGAAACTAGGCACAAAATGTGCCAACTTTCATTGAGAAAGCATACCAAAATTCTGCTTGCAAGGTGACATAAGAAAATGACCATAAGCAAGTCAAACAGCTTGCACAAGTTCGGGTCCAAAAACTGGCCGAACCAAAGTTGACCAAATTGACCTAAAATTGACCTAATTTGATGCCATTTGACAAGCAATAGTATAATGACCATAACTTGGTCTACATAACTCGGATTGACCTAAAATTTTGCCCCGCGTGCAATAAGACATAGATCTATAAGTTTGTAGTTTTGACCGAAACTCGAAAACTAAGGGAACTAGATCGTCCGGCTAGGTCAAACTAGTATCCCGGAATCCAGCAAGTTGCATTAAAATGCACTAAACAAGGAAATGAGTTTGGTAAAACGTACCAACCCTAAAACCCTGTCGAATGTGACATATTAGTAACGTTAAAACCTAATTTACCTAGAACACATCGAGGGTCGATATATTAGGTGATTAAGCAAATAATAGCTTTCAGTGAATTACTTATGAAGCATTATCGATAGAGACAGTTTAATTAGTACTGAAACACTTCAAATTGTGTTTCTCAGTTAGTAAAGACTCAGGGAAAGGGAAGGAAACACTGAGTCCAGACCAGGAGACAATTATCAGAGGTTTGTGCACAACAACTATTTCATTTGAATTTTTCAATTGAAATGAATTATGACTATTTGTACATTATTGTTCTAAATTGTGGAAATGTGTTTGAATGGATATTTATTACTTGAAAAGCATTGTAAATGATTTGAAACTGTGAGAAATTATTTGAATGATATTGATGGATACTTATTGATTGAAAAGTATTGGAAATGGTTTGAAACCACAGCTATCATGTATATTGATTGTATTCCTCGCTAGCTTGTCTAGTGGAACGAATTGAATTCCCTCTCTGGCTGAAGTGTTGAGGTGTGTGCCTGTTGAGGACGAATTGGATGAGTACTCATATTTTTGCTAGCTAGCTATGTTATTCCTCATTAGTCATTGACTTTTGGGATGAATTGAATACCTCATTAGCTATCGGCTTTTGGGATGAATTGAACCTTGGAACATGATTAAGCTGTGTATGATTTATTGATATGTATTGTGAGATTGTGAAATGAATTTAAACTCTTATTGACATATACTGTCTTTTGAATTCAACCATGATCTGACTTATTGAAATTTATTGTGATATTGACAAACGGAGTTTAAATTCTGGTTTACAATTATTGTCTTGAAATTAACTATGGTTTTAAGTATCCACTATTTTATATGATTTGTGAATTGTGATTTAAATTGTATTTGGTTAATGTTGTGCACCACTGAGACATTGTCTCAGCGATAGCTTTTTATTGCTATCGCAGGTAGACAGACAGACAGGGCAGCAGACTAGGCTGCTAGTACCTCCAGCGAGAGACTACCGGGTATAATGAGTATACCAATATTTTGTAGTTTGTAATGTAATGTATGACCACTGTATGTACATATTGTTGTTGGTTTTGAGCAATTGTAAATAAAAATTGTACATTGAAGTTGTAAAATAATTATGAGTTATTTTGGCTTGTAAAAATTGTATTATATTTCTTTTATCTCAGTCTTTGAAAAATTACTATGGATTTGAGTAGAGAAAATGTTGGAGTTGAGATTTGGAAATATATTGAAGTGCTTTTTACAGGTTTTCTGAAGAACTGTTTTATCAAAAATACAGATGGCACTCTGCCAAAATTTTTACAGAAATTCCAAATAATCCAAATGAGTTAGTTGTTTCACTTCAGTTTACAAAAGTTTTTAACACCTGTAAATAGTGCTCACCACTGTAAAAGAAGTAAGAAAAGTTTTTAAAATCCCTTGTAGTGTATTTAATGGATTATCAGTAGACGGAGTTGGTAATCATTAGGTATACTACGGGATCATGTTATGCCTTACAGAGGGGTAGGGTGTGACATGTTTTGGTGGTATCAGAGCAAAGTTTTTAAATTCTGTTTTCACCTGTTATTTGAATGTTCTTTCTTCATAGTACAACTGCTCAATATCATTGTTTGATACATACAGTACATTACATTATAAATATGCACTAACGGGAGGAAATCTCCTTGTGTTATTTGTGTTAGTAGTATGCCCTATAGCATATCATTTAGTATGTATCTTGTACATAATTTTATTAATAAAAGGCATTTCCACTTTTCCGTTTACATAATATATTTATGTGTAATAGAAAAGGTCCATTGATATTTTGTTAGAAATATTATTCTTAAGTTGTTAAGAATATGAGTGACAATATTTCTAGCACAAAGTATCATAAATAGGTTCACAATCGAGGATACTTCATAATAAGGACATGACTTATCCAGAAAGATTGTATTCATGTTTGTTCCCAAGTTATTTATATGAGATATAAATAAGATGGAATGGTGAGTCTCATGCCATATAACAAACATGATAGGCACTTATAAATGATAAGTAGGCCGAACCAGTGACACTTATGACAAACACATGGAGTTTACTCTTGTCAATCTTTTGTCATAAATCATATCAGTGCATATAATCTTTAGACCTGAGATAGCACAGTTATCTTGTATATAGGTAGTTTGAGTTTGATACTGCTTTCATACTTGTACTGTGTATGGGTATATGGGCATCTGTTGGCTCCTACTAGTTATATATGGAGGTAGGTGTTGATCAAGATGGAATCTGTTCCTCTAAGTAAATAGAGTTAAAATCCTATGTTCATTTAATTGTTCTTGATGTTTCAAGTTCCTGGCCAGGACAGATAGATTTATTCAGAAAAGAGTTTCTGATGAGAAAATCTTTTAATCAAGAACTGGAATTAAAAGAGAACATAAAATTCATAGCAAATGGAGTTTGACATAAACCATGACTCCAGCTTGAGTTGGGATTTTGTAACAGAGAGATTCTAGTGCATGGTAACATATGATTATAGGTTCATTTAAGGTAAACCTTATTACTAATTGGGTGGCCATGGCATGCTATGCTAGGTGTTAACCATGGTCTATGAGGTTCATAAAATGATTTAGAGAAATCATTTATGGTAAGAAAGAGTTCTGATGATATTAAGAGTTGATATCATGTCTCATTGCCAATTAGTGATGAGCCTAGTAAGTCACACACATACACAAGTTATCACCTATTTAAATATGATTTAATTAATTAATTAAAGAGTTTAATTGATTAATTAAATAGATTTGGTTTGCAATTAAATTGCAAAGTCCCTAGCATGACTTGAAACCAAATCTAGATTATTGGATGTGTAGTATAAATTAAATTTATATTTAAAGTGTTTAAATATGAATTTAATTGATGAGAAATTAATTAATAGAGATTAATTAATTAATTTATATTTGATATAAATTAATTAGAAGAAGAAAATAATTATTTTGGGTTAAGAACTCAAAATTAAGACAGGGCATTTTGGTCATTTCACAAGATGACACGTGGCACCATGAGATGGTGACACATGGCATAACACATAAGCTTACAAATATTTTTAATCATGTAAGATGATTAAAATCAAGATTAAATATAGGTTTGACACTTAGCACAATGTGATTGGGTCACTTAAACCTAGAGCTAATCAAAAGGTGACATGTGGCTAGGGTTTAATGTGTTAACCTAGCTATTTAAGTGTGGTTATGAAAAGAAAACATAACCAGCAGCCTCTCCTCTCAATTGTCACGCCACTTTGAGCCTCTCCAACTATTTCTCTTCATCTCTCATCAATTCAAAGAGATTAGCCATCAATCTCTTGAATTAAGAACGCTAGAAATTGTTTCTAGTGTCCTGTTTACATCTCTAATCTCTTAAAAGGCAGAACTTGAATTTCTAATTAATAGAAAAGGCTTTAGAAGCTGTTCAAGGGCTTCCATAGGTGTTCTTGGTGTGGACAAGCTAGAGGGACAACATCTGGTGTCCTGAAGACGAATCTCAAAGGCGCAGACACGCTGCAGCACATCAAGAGGTTAGTGTAATCGTTCTTGATTTAATCTAGGGTTCTAAAATTAATCTGATTAATTTTAAAATCTTAAATGGCAAATACAGATCCAAAAACTTATTAAAAGAGTTTTAATATGTTGTTTATCATTGAAATCAAATAGATAAAAATAAATCTTGCATGGTGCATGTGACCCTAGGTGAAAATTTTTGAATTCAATGGTATAAACTTGTGTTTTTCACGCTTCCGCTCCTTCAATTGGTATCAGAGCCACTATATTTGCCATTTAGATTGTTGATTATATAATTTAATTGTGTGTTTGATCATGAGATCAAGAGATTCATTGCTGGTTGGTTCATGAGATGTGGCGTCACACATGGTGAAGCCACCATTGGTGGCGGCAACAATGGTTCCTTGGGTGGTTCAAGGTTTGGCTTTTAATTCTGCAATTGTTGTATGATCTAAGGCCTATTCTTTGACTAATTAAAGTGTTTAATTAGTTGTTTTAATCACACAATTAAATTATGATTCAAATCAGAATTTTAAAAATTGTTTGAATGTGATTCAAATCTGAATTTTAAAAGTTGTTTGAATGTGATTCAAATCTGAATTTTAAAGTTGTTTGAATCATATTTAAATCTGATTTTTTAAAATTGATTCAATAAAATTCAGATCTGATTTTTTAAGAAATATTTGAATGTGATTCAAATCTGATTTTTTAAAAAATGTTTGAATGTGATTCAAATCTGAATTTTTGAAGTTGTTTGAATGTGATTCAAATCTAAATTTTTAAATTTGTTTGAATGAGATTCAAATCTGAATTTTTAAATTTATTTGAATCATATTCAAATCTGGATTTTTAAGTTGAATATGAGATATTCAATTTAATTTAAGTATGTATGTTTTATTTAATTGTTAAATAGTGATATGCATGATGGATGATCATGGACTATAAAAGACCAATCTGATTGGATTTATTTCTTTTATGTTTCTTTGGGATTGTAAATTAATTAATTTATTTTAATTTATTTTGGGCATGTATTATTAAGTTTGTAATATTTTTGGGTTGTAATTTCATTTATTTAAGTTCTTGTAAATTCGCCTTGGTATGCCAAGGATTACTATGTAATATTGGATTGCAAGAAGTTCAAGGAGGTCAAGAGCATTGGTGGGACCAGTGGGAGGAATTCAATATCAAGTGTTGATTATGTACTCCTTCAGCAACTCTTGTAAAATGAATGAATGAAATGCACCTAGGAATGCCCTGATTCAATTCTTGGTGGCTCAGAATTGAATCCCTTAGAAAGTCTATGATCATACCATATTTACTGCTTATCCATGAATGCATGAGATGTATGGGAATGTATGCAATTATATGATATATGCATGCTAAATGGATAATGTGCAAAGTGAGACCTTAATAGTAATTAGGATGGTTATAAAATCTTCCAAACAAATGATTAAGTTGGAAATGGTATAATTACAGTAATTATAACATAAGCCCTCCATTGGGGCAATTATTTTAAGAAATTTTAAATAGTTGCATGAGATGCAATTAATTTAAGAGATTTTCTTAAGAATAATTGTTAAGCATGAGATGTTGTAAATATGTAAATGGTTCAGTGGCCAATATTGGATGTACCTGAGGACATTAAAATTATTTACATAATTACTGGCTCAATGGGATCAACTTAACTAATGCAAGATAAGTCAATAATGGATGTACCTGAGATTTTGAGCATTAGGGGCTAGGTAAAGGATTGAACCTCACATGAGATGTGATGGGCAAGGAGTTGCTCACTTATAGTTTATTGTAATTCCAATAATGGATGTACCTGATGATGATCAATAGAATTATAAGAATTCAATCACCCACTAGAAATCCATCCAACTAGGATTTCCGTTTTCTACTTTGGAAGTGTAGGATTCGCTAAGTTAGTGGGAGGACCAATTTGATTAAAAGACCATAATCATTTTGGTTAATTACATGATACATTTACTAATTAATCTAGTTATTTTCTAAAGTTAATTTTCTGATAAAAATGAGCACACAATAACCACCACCATCCAATATCCTTGCGAGCATACTTGATCACAATAGGTTGACGGGACCTAACTTTCTGATTGGCTAAGAAATTTAAAACTTGTCCTGAACCTAGAACGTATAGGATATGTTCTAGATTCAAATGTTCTGGTCCCTTACCTCCGGAGGCCACACAAGAGGAACATGAAACTTTGGACAAGTGGAAGGAGCATAATATGAGAGCTAAGTGTTACATGCTTGCTTCCATGAGTAATGAGTTACGTGAAAGATGGAAACATACAGAGTGCAAGAGAGATCCTCCTTCACCTACAAGAGTTGTATGGTGAGCACAGCAGAAATGCTAGGTATGAGATATCTAGGCACTATTCCGCATGAGGATGTCCGAGGGACGTAATGTTGGAGATCATGTCTACAAGATGATTCGGCTGATTGAGCAGTTGGAACATCTTGACTTCCACATGGATTTCCAACTACTAACGGATTTGATCCTTCAGTCCCTTCCTGAGTTTTTTGGGAATTTTGTGACAAATTTCCATATGACTAGACAGGAATGCACCTTAGCTGGTTTACTCAACATGCTGGTTATTGCCCAAAAGAATATGCCAGGCAATAAAGGAAAAGAGGTAGCTTTGGTTGCATCTTCTTCTGCTGGAAAGTCCAACAAGAAGAAGGGCAATAGGAAAAAGAAACCTCAGATTCCTGGTCCTTCCAAGAAAATAGCTAAACAGAAAAGGAAGACTAAAGCTGATGGAGGCGAAGGAAAGTGTTTCCACTGCCAACAGGAAAGTGTTTCCATTGCCAGTAAAAAAAGTGTTTCCACTGGCCAGAGTAAAGCAATCTAAATGAATGCAATGTCATGGTGAAAACCAACTCAAGTTCAAAATATATTTGGCACTTAAGGTTATGTCATGTTGCAGAAGAAAGGATTACAAAATTGGAGAAAATGGGGATTTTATCCTCATTGGGCTCTGAGCCTACTCCAACTTGTGAATCTTGCCTTCAAGGCAAAAATGACTAGGTTACCCTTTGTTGGACAAGGGCTAAGAGCTGAAAATATTTTGGAACTAATACATAGTGATGTATGTGGTCCGTTTAAAGAAATGGCTAGAAGGGGTTTTCATTATTTTATTACCTTTACTGATGATAAATCAAGTTTTGGGTACTTGTATTTGATGAAATACAAACACAAATCCTTTGAAAAGTTCAAAGAATTTAAATATGAAGTAGAAAATCAAACAGGAAAGAGTATTAAAGCTCTTCGATCAGATCGTGGAGGTGAATATTTGAGTACTGAATATGATGAATACTTGAGAGAGCATGGCATTGTTTTTCAGCTGACTCCTCCAGGAACGCCACAGCTGAATGGTGTATCTGAAAGGAGAAATCGTACCTTATTGGATATGGTACGTAGTATGATGAGCTATACTGATATGCCAATCTCCTTTTAGGGATTTGCATTAGAATCAGCTTTATATATTCTGAATAGGATTCCATCAAAATCAGTTTCTTCCACACCTTATGAGATTTGGCATGGAAGAAAACCAAGTCTTAAGCATGTTAAGATTTGGGGTTGTCCAGCTTATATCAAAAAGCTGAACACTGATAAATTGGAGACCAGATCAGAAAGAGGTTGATTTGTTGGATATCCAAAAGATAGTTTTGGATATTATTTTTATTTGCCTACTTCACAAAAGGTTGTGATAAGTAGAGATGCCACATTTCTTGAACAACAGTTTGTTCAAGAAGGAGGCAAAGGAAGGCAAATAGAGTTAGAATTGGAGAATTTCGACCAACCAATGCATCAGATGGATATAGATCCATCTAGTCAACCTATACCCATTGATGAAACATCTACAGCTGTTCCTCGTAGAACAACCAGGGTATCTCACCCACCAGTGAGATATGGTTTTCTTCATGAAGAAGAACAAGAGTTGTCTACTCATGAAGAAGTAGATCATGGAGATGATCTACTTACCTATGAAGAAGCTATATCAGATATAGAATCTTCAAAATGGATTGATGATATGAAATCCGATATTGATTCCATGTATAAGAATCAAGTTTGGGATCTTGTTGACCCACCTGAAGGTATTGTACCTATAGGGAACAAATGGGTTTTCAAGAAGAAAATTGGTTCTGATGGAAAGGTAGAGACCTATAAGGCAAGGCTAGTAGTGAAAGGGTTTCGCCAAAGGCAAGGAATAGACTATGAGGAGACTTTCTGCTTTGTTGCCATGCTTAAATCAATTAGGATTTTATTAGCAATAATCGCATACTATGATTATGAGATTTGGCGGATGGATGTCAAAATGCTTTTCTCAATGGATACATTGAAGAAAACATTTTCATGGAACAACCTAAGGGATTTGAATCCCAAGATGGTTCCAAGGTATGCAAGCTAAAGCGATCCATTTATGGGTTGAAACAAGCTTCGAGGAGTTGGAACATCCGTGTTGATGAAGCCATTAAATCTTTTGGTTTTATCAAAAATGAGGATGAGCCATGTGTATATAAGAAGGTTAGTGACAGTGCTATCACTTTCCTTGTCTTATATGTGGATGACATACTGTTGATGGGTAATGATACAGGTATGTTGATGACTATAAAGGTATGGTTGTCAAATACATTCTCCATGAAAGACTTAGGGGAGGCAACCTATATTCTTGGGATTCGCATCTATAGAGATAGAGCGAAAAGAATAATTGGTTTATCCCAAAGTCTATACTTGGAAAAGGTGTTAAAGAGGTTTAACATGCTTGTTTCTAAGAGAGGATTGTTACCAGTGAGACATGGTATTCATCTTTCTAAAGAGATGTCTCCAAAGACACCTGAAGAAAGAGATAAGATGGCCAGGATTCCATATGCTTCGGCTATTGGAAGTTTAATGTATGCAATGTTGTGTTCGAGGCCTGATATCTCATATGTCGTTAGTTTGACTAGCGGTATCAATCCAATCCAGGTTTGGAACATGGATAGTCACAAGAATATCCTTAAGTACTTGAGAAGAACTAAGGATTTATTCTTGATTTATGGAGGTGGAGACTTGCAATTGGATGGTTATACCGATTACGATTTCCAATCGATATCGATGATAGAAAGTCTACCTCTAGATATGTGTTCATTTGTAATGGAGGTGCGATCGGTTGGAAGAGTTCCAAACAGAGCACGATTGCAGATTCCACTCATCGAGGTCGAGTATATTCTTGCATCGATGTCGCAAAGGAAGTCGTTTGGATAAAGAAGTTCGTGATGTAACTTACAGTAGTTCCTTCCATTGAGTCGCCAGCTCCATTACACCGTGACAACAATGGAGCAACATTCTGAGCTAAGGAACTAAGGTCTCACCAAAATCCAAACACATAGAAAGGCACTACTACATTATCGTGAGATATAGTTGGGCAAGGCGATATAGCCATGCAGAAAAATAACATCACCAAAAATCCAAATGATCCATTCACTAAGCTTTTGTCACAAGTTCGTTAGACCGGCATCTTGAGAAGATGGGTCTAAGGTATTGTAATGAATGGCTCTAGTGCTAGTGGGAGATTGTTAGTAGTATGCCCTAGAGCATATCATTTAGTATGTATCTTGTACATAATTTTATTAATAAAAGGCATTTCCACTTTTCCGCTTACATAATATATTTATGTGTAATAGAAAAGGTCCATTGATATTTTGTTAGAAATATTATTCTTAAGTTGTTAAGAATATGAGTGACAATATTTCTAGCACAAAGTATCATAAATAGGTTCACAATCGAGGATACTTCATAATAAGGACATGACTTATCCGGAAAGATTGTATTCATGTTTGTTCCCAAGTTATTTATATGAGATATAAATAAGATGGAATGGTGAGTCTCATGCCATATAACAAACATGATAGGCACTTATAAATGATAAGTAGGCCGAACTAAGGACACTTATGACAAACACATGGAGTTTACTCTTGTCAATGTTTTGTCATAAATCATATCGATGCATATAATCTTTAGACCTGAGATAGCACGATTATCTTGTATATAGGTAGTTTGAGTTTGATATGCTTTCATACTTGTACCGTGTATGGGTATATGGGCATCTGTTGGTCGCTACTAGTTATATATGGAGGTAGGTGTTGATCAAGATGGAATCTGCCTCTAAGTAAATAGAGTTAAAATCCTATGTTCGTTTAATTGTTCTTGATGTTTCAAGTTCTGGCCAGACAGATAGATTTATTCGTAAAAGAGTTTCGATGAGAAAAATCTTTTAATCAAGAACCTAATTAAAAGAGAACATAAAATTCATAGCAAATGGAGTTTGACATAAACCATGACTCCAGCTTGAGTTGGGATTTTGTAATGAGAGATTCTAGTGCATGGTAACATATGATTATAGGTTCATTTAAGGTAAACCTTATTACTAATTGGGTGGCCATGGCATGCTATGCTAGGTGTTAACCATGGTCTATGAGGTTCATAAAATGATTTAGAGAAATCATTTATGGTAAGAAAGAGTTCTGATGATATTAAGAGTTGATATCATGTCTCATTGCCAATTAGTGATGAGCCTAGTAAGTCACACACATACACAAGTTATCACCTATTTAAATATGATTTAATTAATTAATTAAAGAGTTTAATTGATTACTTAAATAGATTTGGTTTGCAATTAAATTGCAAAGTCCCTAGCATGACTTGAAACCAAATCTAGATTATTGGATGTGTAGTATAAATTAAATTTATATTTAAAGTGTTTAAATGTGAATTTAATTGATGAGAAATTAATTAATAGAGATTAATTAATTAATTTATATTTGATATAAATTAATTAGAAGAAGAAAATAATTATTTTGGGTTAAGAACTCAAAATTAAGACACAGGGGCATTTTGGTCATTTCACAGTGTGACACGTGGCACCATGAGATGGTGACACATGGCATAACACATAAGCTTGCCAAATATTTTTTAATCATGTAAGATGATTAAAATCAAGATTAAATATAGGTTTGACACTTGGCACAATGTGATTGGGTCACTTAAACCTAGAGCTAATCAAAAGGTGACATGTGGCTAGGGTTTAATGTGTTAACCTAGCTATTTAAGTGTGGTTATGAAAAGAAAACATAACCAGCAGCCTCTCCTCTCAATTGTCATGCCACTTTGAGCCTCTCCAGCTATTTCTCTTCATCTCTAATCAATTCAAAGAGATTAGCCATCAATCTCTTGAATTAAGAATGCTAGAAATTGTTTCTAGTGTCCTGTTTACATCTCTAATCTCTTAAAAGGCAGAACTTGAATTTCTAATTAATAGAAAAGGCTTTAGAAGCTGTTCAAGGGCTGCCATAGGTGTTCTTGGTGTGGACAAGATAGAGGGACAACATCTGGTGTCCTGAAGACGAATCTCAAAGGCGCAGACACGCTGCAGCACATCAAGAGGTTAGTGTAATCGTTCTTGATTTAATCTAGGGTTCTAAAATTAATTTTATTAATTTTAAAATCTTAAATGGCAAATACAGATCCAAAAACATATTAAAAGAGTTTTAATATGTTGTTTATCATTGAAATCAAATAGATAAAAATAAATCTTGCATGGTGCATGTGACCCTAGGTGAAAATTTTTGAATTCAATGGTATAAACTTGTGTTTTTCACGCTTCCGCTCCTTCAATTTGTTCAGGAGATCTAAAATCCTCACATTGACTATGGAAGAGGGTGATCGTTCAGTCGATCAATCTATAGAGGCTGAGGTGCAAGGGGATGCCCCAGGCCTACATAATGTCGATGGTTCATTTGCACCACTGCAGCATCTGCAGTTTCCTGCTCAGTTCGCTCAGCAGATGGCTGCAATGTTCCAACAAATGGTTGGTAATGTACCTACTCAAGTCCCAATACAGACACCAGTGGTACAACCACAGTCTTCTACTAGGCAGTATGATAAATTGATGAAGTATGGGGCTACAGAGTTTAAGGGGACAGTAGATCCTCTAGAGGCTGAACAGTGGTTAGAGAGGATGGATAGGGTATTTAAGAAACTGCATTGCACAGAGGAGCTGAGATTTGAATACTCAGTGTCTTTGTTATAGGGGGATGCTTATGATTGGTGGAAAACCATTCCCCACATTCTGGTAGAACCTGCAGTGCTGACCTGGAATGACTTTCTTAGGGAATTCAGACAGAAATATGTCCCTGATGCTTATGTAGACCAGAAGCTGCAAGAGTTCCTATGTCTGAAACAGGGGAACAGATCAGTGGCTGAGTATGAAAGAGAATTTTCCCGCCTTAGCCATTATGCAGTGAGTCTACTCTCTACCAGCAGGCAGAGATGCAAGAGGTTTGAAACTGGCTTGAAGCCTAGTATTAGAGTACAAGTAATTGGCTTCAAGCACACTAACTTCTCTGAACTTATTTCTCAAGCCCTAGAGTTGGAAAGAATTGAGATTGAGACTGCTCCTGAGAAAAAGAAATCAGAGAAGATAGATAAAGAAGGAAAGTCAGTAGAACAGAGTTCCAGTGGTCATACTGGGAAGAGGAAGAACTATGGGGGACATGGCAGAGGTGGCAAGAAATCTGGTAGGGGAAGATATTCAGGACAGAGACCTCCCCTATCTGGTCAGCAGAGTACCAGAAGTTCCTACCCTCCTCGCCAATGTGAAACTTGTGAAAAAAATCATGGTGGGATATGCTATAAGGCTATTGGAGCCTGTTATAACTGTGGAGGCACAGGACACTTTGCCAAGGATTGCACCAGTAGTCGCAGATTTGGACCACCTCCTACTACTGCAGAAGGGTCAGTTCAGAGCCCTGTCACTAAAAGTTCACAACCACCCAGTAGAGGTAGAGGCAGGGGTAGAGGTAGCCCAGCAGGCAGCCAAGGCACAGTGAAACAATCAGAGCAAGACAGTGCTCCAATCAGAATGTATGCAATGAGACAGAGGGAAGAGGCCGAGACATCTGATGTTGTGGCTGGTACCTTCTCAACTTTTAACCAAAATGTGTTTGTGTTATTTGATTCGGGCTCTACCCATTCTTATGTGAGTGCTAGCATCATTGATTGCATTGCTGTTTCATGTACAAAAATGGACTTTGAGGTGCTAGTGACAAGTCTGTTAGGAGAAGAAGTCAGGGTTAATAGAATGTATAGAGATTGTTCTTTGGTGATCCAAGGACACACTTTCCTGTTTGATTTTATTGAAATGCCCTTCAGAGATTATGATATCATCTTGGGCATGGATTGGTTAGCTAGGCATCATGCCATGATTGACTGTAGGCTGAAGACAGTCACTTTTGGTCTCCCTCAGTACAATGATGTGGTAATACATGGGGAAAGGCAGTTATTGCCATCAAACATCATTTCGGCTGCACTAGCCAGAAAGATGATCAGAAAGGGGTGTGAAGCCTACTTGGCACATGTGGTAGACACCCAAGTGGGGAGTCCAGCATTGAAGGACATCCCTACAGTACATGACTTTCCAGATGTGTTTCCTGATGAATTGCCAGGATTACCTCCGGAAAGAGAAGTGCAGTTTGAAATTAATGTTATGCCTGGTGTGGAACCAATCTCCATAACGCCATACGTAATGGCAGCAGAATTGAAGGAGTTGAAGATACAACTGCAAGAATTACTTGAAAAGGGCTTCATCCGCCCTAGTGTGTCACCTTGGGGAGCACCAGTGTTGTTTGTTAAGAAGAAGGATGGTACTCTCCGCTTATGCATTGACTACCGACAGTTGAATAAGGTGACAATAAAGAACAGATATCCATTGCCTCGCATTGATGATCTGTTTGATCAGTTGAAGGGTGCAGCTGTATTCTCCAAAATTGATCTGCGATCTGGTTATTATCAGTTGAAGGTACAAGAGCAGAGTATTCCAAAAACTGCTTTCAGAACTCAGTATGGCCACTATGAGTTTCTAGTAATGCCATTCGGGTTAACAAATGCTCCAGCTGCTTTTATGGATCTGATGAACACTATCTTCAGACCATATCTTGATCAATTTGTGATGGTGTTTATTGATGACAATTTGATATATTCAAGGAATGCAGAGGAGCATGACAGAAATCTGCGGATTGTACTGCAGACTTTAAGGGAGAAACAGCTATACGCTAAATTGTCGAAATGTGAATTTTGGCTGAAAGAAATCTCCTTTTTGGGACATGTTGTGTCAGCTTAAGGGATCAAGGTAGATTCCAGCAAGGTAGAAGTTATCCTTAATTGGAAGCCGCCCAGGAACATCACAGAAATTCACAGTATTCTGGGTTTAGCTGGATATTACCATCGGTTTGTGAAGGGGTTTTCTATGATATCTTCTCCACTGACCAAGCTGCTTCGGAAAGATGTAAAATTTCAGTGGACTGATAAATGCCAGCAAAGTTTTGATAAGTTGAAGAGGTGTTTGACTGAAGCTCCAGTTCTCACTTTACCTACTCCGGGTAAAGAATACACAGTATACAGTGATGCTTCTCACAATGGGTTAGGCTGTGTACTGATGCAAGATCGGAATGTCATTGCTTATGCATCACGCTAGCTGAAACCGCATGATAGGAATTACCCAACACATGACCTGGTGCTAGCAGCTATTGTTTTTGCTCTGAAGATCTGGAGACACTATTTGTATGGAGAGAAATGCTACATTTACACAGATCACAAGAGCTTGAAGTACTTAGGCACCCAGAAGGAATTGAATTTGAGGCAGAGGAGATTGTTAGAACTCATCAAAGATTATGATTGCTTAATAGACTATCAGCCAGGGAAAGCAAATGTGGTGGCTGACGCCTTAAGTCGCAAGACTATGGAAAGTCTCAGAGTTTCTCCTTTGTCCGTGGTATGTGAATTGAAAGCACAGCATGCCAGTTTAGAGATTGATGATGAGGGACAGACAGTAGTTGCATGGCATGTACAGCCAGTGTTGATTGATCGATCGTAATGGTCGCTCAGAGTGATGAAAATATTAGAAGCTACCGAAAGAAGTTCCACAGGCAAGAAACCTGAATTCTCTATGAGAGATGATGGTTTATTGCTACATCAGGGCAGAACGTGCGTTCCTAATGATGCTGAATTGAGACAGATCATTATGAAGGAAGCACATGAGTCTCCATTTTCTATGCACCCTAGTGGAACTAAAATGTACAGAGGGCTGAAAGAGCATTACTGGTGGATGGGTATGAAGAGAGATATAGCTGAATTTGTTTCCAAATGCCTAACTTGTCAGCAAGTAAAGGCAGAACATCAAGTTCCAGCTGGTTTGTTACATCCTTTGTCAGTACCAGAGTGGAAATGGGAATGAATAACTATGGATTTTGTTACAGGACTTCCAAGGACACAGAGTAGTCATGATACAATATGGGTTATAGTTGACAGATTGACAAACTCTGCTCACTTTTTGCCAGTTCGGATGGACTATAGCCTGGAAAGATTGGCCAGATTGTACATATATGAGATTGTAAAATTGCATGGAGTGCCAGTATCAATTGTGTCTGACAGAGATCCTAGGTTCACTTCTAGATTCTGGGGTAGTCTTCAGAGAGCCCTAGGAACTAGATTGAACTTCAAAGACAAAGATTCCACCCACGCATGCATGGCCACCAAAGGGTAATTCAAGTATTGGAGGAGATGCTATGGGCTTGTGTGATTGAATTTGATGGTAGTTAGGATACACACTTGCCTTTGATTGAGTTTGCTTATAACAACAGCTACCAATCAAGCATTGGGATGCCTCCATATGAAGCTTTGTATGGCAGAAAGTGCAGAACTCCTTTATGTTGGGACGAAGTAGGTGAAAGGAAGATGATTGGGCCAGAAATTGTTCAGCAGACAGAGGAAAATATCAGATTGATTATAGATAGACTCAAGGTCGCATCGCATCAGAAGTCCTATGTTGATCCGAAAGAAGAGATATTGAATATGCAAAGGTGATAAGGTATTCCTCAAAGTTTCTCCTTGGAAGAGGATTATGAGATTTGGCGAAAGGGGGAAACCGAGTCCTCGTTTCATCGGACCATATGATGTTCTGGAAAGAGTGGGTCCTTTAGCATATCGGTTGGCATTACCTCCAGAGCTAGCAAGGATACACAGTGTCTTCCATGTGTCCATGTTAAGGAGGTACAGATCTGACCCATCTCATGTACTATCAGTTGAAGAGATTGAGGTAAATCCAGACCTCTCATATGAGGAAGAACCCATAAAAATTCTGGCTTATGAGGTGAAGCAGCTAAGGAATAAACAGATACACCTGGTTAAAGTGCTGTGGAGCCATCATTCAGGCCAGGAAGCTACTTGGGAACGTGAAGAGGATATGAGGAGACAGCACCCACAGCTGTTCAGAGACTAATACCAGGTAAAAATTTCGAGACGAAATTTATTTAAGGGGGGGAGAATTGTAACACCCCTATGTTCTGGTGAAAGGCTCACGCTCCGGTGACCAGTGTTGTCCGGACAGCTAGGATGCTTAGAATTACACTTCGATATGTGTGAGAAGAGATAAAATAATGAAATACAAGAAAAGAAAATACAAGAAAAACAAATGAAAAATAATAGCAAAGAAATGTAACCAAGTTAAGCGAGCCGAGAACCCTAGCGATGGGTGACCGCACAGGGAATTCACGGCATGGACCGTTGACTAGCCCTGGACTGCGGGGAACCCTGGAAAACATTTTAGGACTTAAATAGACCCTTATTGAAGAATAAATATCATTAGTAAGTGTTAGTAGTATGCCCTAGAGCATATCATTTAGTATGTATCTTGTACATATTTTTATTAATAAAGGTATTTCCACTTTTTCGTTTACATAATATATTTATGTGTAATAGAAAAGGTCTATTGATATTTTGTTAGAAATATTATTCTTAAGTTGTTAAGAATATGAGTGACAATATTTCTAGCACGAAGTATCATAAATAGGTTCACAATCGAGGATACTTCATAATAAGGACATGACTTATCCAGAAAGATTGTATTCATGTTTGTTCCCAAGTTATTTATATGAGATATAAATAAGATGGAATGGTGAGTCTCATGCCATATAACAAACATGATAGGCACTTATAAATGATAAGTAGGCCGAACCAGTGACGCTTATGACAAGCACATGGGGTTTACTCTTGTCAATGTTTTGTCATAAATCATATCAGTGCATATAATCTTTAGACCTGAGATAGCACAGTTATCTTGTATATAGGTAGTTTGAGTTTGATACTACTTTCATACTTGTACTATGTATGGGTATATGGGCATGTGTTGGCTCCTACTAGTTATATATGGAGGTAGGTGTTGATCAAGATGGAATCTGTTCCTCTAAGTAAATAGAGATAAAATCCTATGTTCATTTAATTGTTCTTGATGTTTCAAGTTCCTGGCCAGGACAGATAGATTTATTCAGAAAAGAGTTTCTGATGAGAAAATCTTTTTAATCAAGAACTGGAATTAAAAGAGAACATAATATTCATAGCAAATGGAGTTTGACATAAACCATGACTCCAGCTTGAGTTGGGATTTTGTAACAGAGAGATTCTAGTGCATGGTAACTTATGATTATAGGTTCATTTAAGGTAAACCTTATTACTAATTGGGTGGCCATGGCATGCTATGCTAGGTGTTAACCATGGTCTATGAGGTTCATAAAATGATTTAGAGAAATCATTTATGGTAAGAAAGAGTTCTGATGATATTAAGAGTTGATATCATTTCTCATTGCCAATTAGTGATGAGCCTAGTAAGTCACACACATACACAAGTCATCACCTAATTAAATATGATTTAATTAATGAATTAAAGAGTTTAATTGATTAATTAAATAGGTTTGGTTTGCAATTGATTGCAAAGTCCCTAGCATGACTTGAAACCAAATCTAGATTATTGGATGTATAATATAAGTTAAATTTATATTTAAAGTGTTTAAATATGAATTTAATTAATGAGAAATTAATTAATAGAGATTAATTAATTAATTTATATTTGATATAAATTAATTAGAAGAAGAAAAATAATTATTTTGGGTTGAGAACTCAAAATTAAGACACAGGGGCATTTTGGTCATTTTGCAGTGTGACACGTGGCATCATGAGATGGTGACACATGGCATAACACATAAGCTTGCCAAATGTTTTTTAATCATGTAAGATGATTAAAATCAAGATTAAATATAGGTTTGACACTTGGCACAATTTGATTGGGTCACTTAAACCTAGAGCTAATCAAAGGGTGACATGTGGCAAGGGTTTAATGTGTTAACCTAGCTATTTAAGTGTGGTTATGAAAAGAAAAATAACCAGCAGCCTCTCCTCTCATTTGTCACGCCACTTTGAGCCTCTCCAGCTATTTCTCTTCATCTCTCATCAATTCAAAGAGATTAGCCATCAATCTCTTGAATTAAGAACACTAGAAATTGTTTATAGTGTCCTGTTTACATCTCTAATCTCTTAAAAGGCAGAACTTGAATTTCTAATTAATAGAAAAGGCTTTAGAAGCTGTTCAAGGGCTGCCATAGGTGTTCTTGGTGTGGACAAGCTAGAGGGACAACATCTGGTGTCCTGAAGACGAATCTCAATGGCGCAGACACGCTGCAGCACATCAAGAGGTTAGTGTAATCGTTCTTGATTTAATCTAGGGTTCTAAAATTAATCTGATTAATTTTAAAATCTTAAATGGCAAATACAGATCCAAAAACATATTAAAAGAGTTTTAATATGTTGTTTATCATTGAAATCAAATAGATAAAAATAAATCTTGCATGATGCATGTGACCCTAGGTGAAAATTTTTGAATTCAATGGTGTAAACTTGTGTTTTTCACGCTTACGTTCCTTCAATTGGTATCAGAGCCACTATTTGCCATTTAGATTGTTTATTATATGATTTAATTGTGTGATTTGATCATGAGATGATTGATCCATTGCTGGTTGGATCAAGAGGTGTGGCGGCACACATGGTGAAGCCACCATTGGTGGCGGCAACAATGGTTCCATGGGTGGTTCAAGGTTTGGCTTTTAATTCTGTAATTGTTGTATGATCTAAGGCCTATTCTTTGACTAATTAAAGTGTTTAATTATTTGTTTTAATCACACAATTAAATTATGATTCAAATCAGAATTTTAAAAAATTCTTTGAATGTGATTCAAATTTGAATTTTAAAAGTTGTTTGAATGTGATTCAAATCTGAATTTTTAAAGTTGTTTTAATCATATTTAAATCTGATTTTTTAAAATTGATTCAATAAAATTCAGATCTGATTTTTTAAAAAATATTTGAATGTGATTCAAATGTGATTTTTTAAAAAATGTTTGAATGTGATTCAAATCTGAATTTTTGAAGTTGTTTGAATGTGATTCAAATCTGAATTTTTAAATTTGTTTGAATGAGATTCAAATCTGAATTTTTAAATTTATTTGAATCATATTCAAATATGGATTTTTAAGTTGAATATGAGATATTCAATTTAATTTAAGTATGTATGTTTTATTTAATTGTTAAATAGTGATATGCATGATGGATGATCATGGACTATAAAAGACCAATGTGATTAGATTTATTTCTTTTATGTTTCTTTGGGATTGTAAATTAATTAATTTATTTTAATTTATTTTGGGCATGTATTATTAAGTTTGTAATATTTTTTGGGTTGTAATTTCATTTATTTAAGTTCTTGTAAATTCGCCTTGGTATGCCAAGGATTACTATGTAATATTGGATTGCAAGAAGTTCAAGGAGGTTAAGAGCATTGGTGGGACCAGTGGGAGGAATTCAAGATCAAGTGTTGATTATGTACTCCTTCAGCAACTCTTGTAAAATGAATGAATGAAATGCACCTAGGAATGCCCTGATTCAATTCTTGGTGGCTCAGAATTGAATCCCTTAGAAAGTCCATGATCATACCATATTTATCGCTTATCCATGAATGCATGAGATGTATGGGAATGTATGCAATTATATGATATATGCATGCTAAATGGATAATGTGCAAAGTGAGACCTTAATAGTAATTAGGATGGCTATAAAATCTTCCAAACAAATGATTAAGTTGGAAATGGTATAATTAAAGTAATTATAACATAAGCCATCCATTGGGGCAATTATTTTAAGAAATTTTAAATAGTTGCATGAGATGCAATTAATTTAAGAGATTTTCTTAAGAATAATTGTTAAGCATGAGATGTTGTAAATATGTAAATGGTTTGGTGGCCAATATTGGATGTACCTGAGGACATTAAAATTATTTGCGTAATTACTGGCTCAATGGGATCAACTTAATTAATGCAAGATAAGTCAATAATGGATGTACCTGAGATTTTGAGCATTAGGGGCTAGGTAAAGGATTGAACCTCACATGAGATGTGATGGGCAAGGAGTTGCTCACTTATAGTTTATTGTAATTCCAATAATGGATGTACCTGAGGATGATCAATAGAATTATAAGAATTCAATCACCCACTAGAAATCCATCCAACTAGGATTTCCGTTTTCTACTTTGGAAGTGTAGGATTCGCTAAGTTAGTGGGAGGACCAATTTGATTAAAAGACCATAATCATTTTGGTTAATTACATGATATATTTACTAATTAATCTGGTTATTTTCTCAGCTTAATTTTCTCGATAAAAATGAGCACAAAACAACCACCACCATCCAATATCCTTGCAAGCATACTTGATCACAATAGGTTGACAGACCAAATCATCTGATTGGCTAAGAAATTTGAAACTTGTCCTGAACCTTGAACATATAGGATATGTTCTAGATTCAAATGTTCCTGGTCCCTTACCTCCAGAGGCCACACAAGAGGAACATGAAACTTTGGACAAGTGGAAGGAGCATGATATGAGAGCTAAGTGTTACATGCTTGCTTCCATGAGTAATGAGTTACAGAAGCAAGATGAGAACATGCAGAGTGCTAGTGAGATCCTCCTTCACCTACAAGAGTTGTATGGTGAGCACAGCAGGAATGCTAGGTATGAGATATCTAGACAGCTATTCCGTATGAGGATGTCTGAGGGACAGAATGTTGGGGATCATGTCCACAAGATGATTCGGCTGATTGAGCAGTTGGAACATCTTGACTTCAACATGGATTTCCAACTACAAACGAATTTGATCCTTCAGTCCCTTCCCGAGTCTTTTGGGAATTTTGTGATAAATTTCCATATGACTAAACAGGAATGCACCTTAGCTGAATTACTCAACATGCTGGTTATTGCCCAAAAGAATATGCCAGGTAATAAAGGAAAAGAGGTAGTTTTGGTTGCATCTTCTTCTGCTGGAAAGTCCAACAAGAAGAAGGGCAATAAGAAAAAGAAACTTCAAATTCCTGGTCCTTCCAAGAAAATACCTAAACAGAAAAGGAAGACTAAAGCTGATGGAGGCAAAGGAAAGTGTTTCCACTGCCAAAAGGATGGGCACTGGAAAAGGAACTGCCCAGAGTATCTTGCTTCTCTGAAGGACAAGAAGGATACACCTTCGGAAGGTATGTCCATATCTTGTTATTTAGATTCTGATGATACTTATAGTTCATCTACAGCTTGGGTTTTAGATATTGGTGCCAGTTCTCACATTTCTAATGATATGCAGGAACTGACAAACAGTAGCAGCTTGCATTCTCAAGATATTAGAGTCCGGATTGGCAATGGCTCAACTGTTGAAGCTTTAGCCATAGGATCTAAATCTTTTTACATGTTTGGACATGTTTTGTGTTTGGATAATATTTTATATGTACCTGATGCTTTTAAGAACATCATTTCTATATCTAGTTTGACTAGAAATGGCTATGAATTTCAGTTCACTGATGATGTTTGCAATATTTATTTTGGAAATAAATATGTTGGTTCGGGTTATATGAATGATGGTCTTTATTATTTGGATAATAATGACAAACACAAATTGAATGCAAGTGATCTAAAAGAATGCAATGCCATGGTGAAAACCAACTCAAGTTCAAAATATACTTGGCACTTAAGGTTAGGTCATGTTGCAGAAGATAGGATTGCAAAATTGGAGAAAATGGGGATTCTATCCCCATTGGGCTCTGAGCCTACTCCAACTTGTGAATCTTGCCTTCAGGGCAAAATGACTAGATCACCCTTTGTTGGACAAGGGCTAAGAGTTGAAAATATTTTAGAGCTAATACATAGTGATGTATGTGGTCCATTTAAAGAAATGGCTAGAGGGGGTTTTCATTATTTTATTACCTTTACTGATGATAAATCAAGGTTTGGGTATTTGTATTTGATGAAATACAAACATGAATCTTTTGAAAAGTTCAAAGAATTTAAATCTGAAGTAGAAAATCAAACAGGAAAGAATATTAAAGTTCTTCGATCAGATCGTGGAGGTGAATATTTGAGTCTCGAATTTGATGAATACTTGAGAGAGCATGGCATTGTTTCTCGGTGACTCCTCCAGAACGCCACAATGAATGGTGTATCTGAAAGGAGAAATCGTACCCTATTGGATATGGTACGTAGTATGATGAGCTATACTGATATGCCAATCTTCTTTTGGGGATTTGCATTAGAATCAGCTTTGTATATTCTGAATAGGATTCCATCAAAATCAGTTTCTTCCACACCTTATGAGATATAGCATGGAAGAAAACCAAGTCTTAAGCATGTTAAGATTTGGGGTCATCCACATTATATCAAAAAGCTGAACACTGATAAATTGGAGACCAGATCAGAAAAAGGTCGATTTGTTGGATATCCAAAAGATAGTTTTGGATATTATTTTTATTTGCCTACTTCACAAAAGGTTGTGATAAGTAGAGATGCCACATTTCTTGAACAACAGTTTGTTCAAGAAGGAGGCAAAGGAAGGCAAATAGAGTTAGAATTGGAGAATTCTGACCAACTAATGCATCGATGGATATAGATCCATCTAGTCAACCAATACCCGTTGATGAAACATCTACAGCTGTTCCTCGTAGAACAACCAGGGTATCTCACCCACCAGTGAGATATGGTTTTCTTCATGAAGAAGAACAAGAGTTGTCTACTCATGAAGAAGTAGATCATGGAGATGATCCACTTACCTATGAAGAAGCTATATCAGATATAGACTCTTCAAAATGGATTGATGCTATGAAATCCGAGATTGATTCCATGTATAAGAATCAAGTTTGGGATCTTGTTGACCCACCTGAAGGTATTATACCTATAGGGAACAAATGGGTTTTCAAGAAGAAAATTGGTTCTGATGGAAAGGTAGAGACCTATAAGGCAAGGCTAGTAGCGAAAGGGTTTCGCCAAAGGCAAGGAATCGACTATGAGGAGACTTTCTCGCCTGTTGCCATGCTTAAATCAATTAGGATTTTATCAGCAATAGCTGCATACTATGATTATGAGATTTGGCAGATGGATGTCAAAACAGCTTTTCTCAATGGATACATTGAAGAAAACATTTTCATGGAACAACCTAGGGGATTTGAATCCCAAGATGGTTCCAAGGTATGCAAGCTAAAGCGATCCATTTATGGGTTGAAACAAGCTTCGAGGAGTTGGAACATCCGTTTTGATGAAGCCATTAAATCCTTTGGTTTTATCAAAAATGAGGATGAGCCATGTGTATATAAGAAGGTTAGTGACAGTGCTATCACTTTCCTTGTCTTATATGTGGATGACATACTGTTGATGGGTAATGATACAGGTATGTTGACGACTATAAAGGTATGGTTGTCAAATACATTCTCCATGAAAGACTTAGGGGGGGCAACCTATATTCTTGGGATTCGCATATATAGAGATAGAGCGAAAAGAATAATTGGTTTATCCCAAAGTCTATACTTGGAAAAGGTGTTAAAGAGGTTTAACATGCTTGATTCCAAGAGAGGATTGTTACCAGTGAGACATGGTATCCATCTTTCTAAAGAGATGTCTCTAAATACACCTGAAGAAAGAGATAAGATGGCCAGGATTCCGTATGCTTCAGCTAATGGAAGTTTAATGTATGCAATGTTGTGTACTAGGCCGGATATCACATATGCTGTTAGTTTGACTAGCAGGTATCAATCCAATCCAGGTTTGGAACACTGGATAGCTGTCAAGAATATCCTTAAGTACTTGAGAAGAACTAAGGATTTATTCTTGATTTATGGAGGTGGAGACTTGCAATTGGATGGTTATACTGATTCTGATTTCCAATCAGATATCGATGATAGAAAGTCTACCTCTGGATATGTGTTCATTTGTAATGGAGGTGCGAGTTGGAAGAGTTCCAAACAGAGCACGATCGCAGATTCCACTACGTAGGTCGAGTATATTGTCGCATCGATGTCGCAAAGGAAGTCGCTTTGGATAAAGAAGTTCGTGATGTAACTTACATGAGTTCCTTCCATTGAGTCAACAGTTCCACTACACTGTGACAATAATGGAGCAGTCATACAGGCTAAGGAACCAAGGTCTCACCAGAAATCCAAACACATAGAAAGGCGCTACCACATTATCAGAGAAATAATTAGGCGAGGCGATGTAGCCATGCAGAAAATAGCATCAGCTGAAAATCCAGCTGATCCATTCACTAAGCCTATGTCACAGTCTCAGTTAGACTGACATCTTGAGAAGATAGGTCTAAGAATTTGTAATGAATGGCTCTAGTGCTAGTTGGAGATTG
Organism: Hevea brasiliensis; assembly: GCF_030052815.1. Classification (NCBI taxonomy): domain Eukaryota; kingdom Viridiplantae; phylum Streptophyta; class Magnoliopsida; order Malpighiales; family Euphorbiaceae; genus Hevea; species Hevea brasiliensis. The sequence continues at coordinate 95,559,283 of NC_079497.1, forward strand.
TTAGTAGTATGCCCTAGAGCATATCATTTAGTATGTATCTTGTACATATTTTTATTAATAAAGGCATTTCCACTTTTTCGTTTACATAATATATTTATGTCTAATAGAAAAGGTCCATTGATATTTTGTTAGAAATATTATTCTTAAGTTGTTAAGAATATGAGTGACAATATTTCTAGCACGAAGTATCATAAATAGGTTCACAATCGAGGATACTTCATAATAAGGACATGACTTATCCAGAAAGATTGTATTCTGTTTGTTCCCAAGTTATTTATATGAGATATAAATAAGATGGAATGGCGAGTCTCATGCCATATAACAAACATGATAGGCACTTATAAGTAATAAGTAGGCCGAACCAGTGACGCTTATGACAAGCACATGGAGTTTACTCTTGTCAATGTTTTGTCATAAATCATATCAGTGCATATAATCTTTAGACCTGAGATAGCACAGTTATCTTGTATATAGGTAGTTTGAGTTTGAGACTGCTTTCATACTTGTACTATGTATGGGTATATGGGCATGTGTTGGCTCCTACTAGTTATATATGGAGGTAGGTGTTGATCAAGATGGAATCTGTTCCTCTAAGTAAATAGAGAAAAAATCCTATGTTCATTTAATTGTTCTTGATGTTTCAAGTTCCTGGCTAGGACAGATAGATTTATTCAGAAAAGAGTTTATGATGAGAAAATCTTTTTAATCAAGAACTGGAATTAAAAGAGAACAAAATATTCATAGCAAATGGAGTTTGACATAAACCATGACTCCAGCTTGAGTTGGAATTTTGTAACAGAGAGATTCTAGTACATGGTAACATATGATTATAGGTTCATTTAAGGTAAACCTTATTACTAATTGGGTGGCCATGGCATGCTATGCTAGGTGTTAACCATGGTCTATGAGGTTCATAAAATGATTTAGAGAAATCATTTATGGTAAGAAAGAGTTCTGATGATATTAAGAGTTGATATCATTTCTCATTGCCAATTAGTGATGAGCCTAGTAAGTCACACACATACACAAGTTATCACCTAATTAAATATGATTTAATTAATTAATTAAAGAGTTTAATTGATTAATTAAATAGGTTTGGTTTGCAATTAGATTGCAAAGTCCCTAGCATGACTTGAAACCAAATCTAGATTATTGGATGTATAATATAAGTTAAATTTATATTTAAAGTGTTTAAATATGAATTTAATTAATGAGAAATTAATTAATAGAGATTAATTAATTAATTTATATTTGATATAAATTAATTAGAAGAAGAAAAATAATTATTTTGGGTTGAGAACTCAAAATTAAGACACGAGGATTTTGGTCATTTTGCGGTGTGACACGTGGCATCATGAGATGGTGACACATGGCATAACACATAAGCTTGCCAAATATTTTTAATCATGTAAGATGATTAAAATCAAGATTAAATATAGGTTTGACACTTGGCACAATTTGATTGGGTCACTTAAACCTAGAGCTAATCAAAGGGTGACATGTGGCAAGGGTTTAATGTGTTAACCTAGCTATTTAAGTGTGGTTATGAAAAGAAAAAATAACCAGCAGCCTCTCCTCTCATTTGTCACGCCACTTTGAGCCTCTCCAGCTATTTCTCTTCATCTCTCATCAATTCAAAGAGATTAGCCATCAATCTCTTGAATTAAGAACACTAGAAATTGTTTCTAGTGTCCTGTTTACATCTCTAATCTCTTAAAAGGCAGAACTTGAATTTCTAATTAATAGAAAAGGCTTTAGAAGCTGTTCAAGGGCTGCCATAGGTGTTCTTGGTGTGGACAAGCTAGAGGGACAACATCTGGTGTCCTGAAGACGAATCTCAATGGCGCAGACACGCTGCAGCACATCAAGAGGTTAGTGTAATCGTTCTTGATTTAATCTAGGGTTCTAAAATTAATCTGATTAATTTTAAAATCTTAAATGGAAAATACAGATCGAAAAACATATTAAAAGAGTTTTAATATGTTGTTTATCATTGAAATCAAATAGATAAAAATAAATCTTGCATGATGCATGTGACGCTAGGTGAAAATTTTTGAATTCAATGGTATAAACTTGTGTTTTTCACGTTTCCGTTCCTTCAGTAAGATCAAAGAAAAATTAAATAATTAGTACAAAGAAAAGTGAGAAATCGAAAAACAGACAAAACCCGGTGTTACCGAAAAATCGGGAATGCAACCCGAACAGGGGCATTATGGTCATTTGACACCCCGAATTGTCTTTTGACTTAAATGTCCATTAAAAATAAATGATATTACACTTAGAAAATAAAATCAAAAATTAATTTGGTGGTACCTAAAGTAAATAACAAAAATTAAAGGTTAAATGTGGAATAAGTGGGAGTTAAGTTTATAATATGAATTATTTGTGTGAGTGGGCCACTAATGATTAAACTAAACATAAAATGGGCTGATGTAAGTCCACTATAGCAGCTGAAATGTTCATCTTCTTCACTCCTTTAACCTAGCTGAATTGAAGAGAAAGAAAACCTCCATTGGCGTTTTCATTCAAGCTTCATCTAACCCCTCACTTCACTTCTAAACACTTAGGTTCCTTCATTAAAGATTGTCTTCACATCATAAGGAAGAGCTTGATACGAAAATCAAGAAGTTTAATCAAGGTTTGGCAAGTTCCAACCATAAGGTAAGTTTGTATTTTGGAAGATTGCTTTGTTAAACTTTGTGTTCATGTTATGGGTGTTGGTTTTGTGAAGAAAAATTTCAAGTTTGAGAAGCTATTGATATGTTCATTTTGGACAGCCATGGAGTTATGTATTTGATGAAATATTTGTACATATATTTGATGAGAAATGATGTTGGTTATGGTAATTTAATATCCTAGTAAAATATTCCATATGTATATGGTGATTTTGCACTTGGAATGGAAATTGATGAATTGTAGGACACTTTGGTGTTGAGGAAGCTTTTCGGCAGCCTTGGGATTCTTCATGAAGGTGTTGGCAGAAATATTGACATTAAGGTTGATGGATATGTATATAGATTGATTGTGTAAAGTGTATGTAAGAACTAGTAAGGTTTAGGTGTATATGTGATTGTACTTAGACTTTGTAAATGTGAGTTTTAATTGGTGTATTAAGGATGTTTGTAATCTGCCCAAAGTGATGTTAATGTAAAGTGGAATATGGTTTTGGTAATGAACCAAAACAGAATTGGTAAGGGAAGTGGACATATAGTAATGTAAGTGTGTAATTGATGTATGTTTAAGTAAGGTAGTTAAGGGCAGTATGCATTTTAGTCAATAACTTTAAATGTGTAACCTCAATTGGTATAAGACCAATTGGAGGTGAAACTAGGCACAAAATGTGCCAACTTTCATTGAGAAAGCATACCAAAATTCTGCTTGCAAGGTGACATAAGAAAATGACCATAAGCAAGTCAAACAGCTTGCACAAGTTCGGGTCCAAAAACTGGCCGAACCAAAGTTGACCAAATTGACCTAAAATTGACCTAATTTGATGCCATTTGACAAGCAATAGTATAATGACCATAACTTGGTCTACATAACTCGGATTGACCTAAAATTTTGCCTCGCGTGCAATAAGACATAGATCTACAAGTTTGTAGTTTTGAGCGAAACTCGAAAACTGAGGGAACTAGATCGTCCGGCTAGGTCAAACTAGTATCCCAGAATCCAGCAAGTTGCATTAAAATGCACTAAACAAGGAAATGAGTTTGGTAAAACGTACCAACCCTAAAACCCTGTCGAATGTGACATATTAGTAACGTTAAAACCTAATTTACCTAGAACACATCGAGGGTCAATATATTAGGTGATTAAGCAAATAATAGCTTTCAGTGAATTACTTATCAAGCATTATCGATAGAGACAGTTTAATTAGTACTGAAACACTTCAAATTGTGTTTGTCAGTTAGTAAAGACTCAGGGAAAGGGAAGGAAACACTGAGTCCAGACCAGGAGACAATTATCAGAGGTTTGTGCACAACAACTATTTCATTTGAATTTTTCAATTGAAATGAATTATGACTATTTGTACATTATTGTTTTAAATTGTGGAAATGTGTTTGAATGGATATTTATTGCTTGAAAAGCATTGTAAATGATTTGAAACTGTGAGAAATTATTTGAATGATATTGATGGATACTTATTGATTGAAAAGTATTGGAAATGGTTTGAAACCACAGCTATCATGTATATTGATTGTATTCCTCGCTAGCTTGTCTAGTGAGACGAATTGAATTCCCTCTCTGGCTGAAGCGTTGAGGTGTGTGCCTGTTGAGGACGAATTGGATGAGTACTCATATTTTTTCTAGCTAGCTATGTTATTCCTCATTAGTCATTGACTTTTGGGATGAATTGAATACCTCATTAGCTATCGGCTTTTGGGATGAATTGAACCTTGGAACATGATTAAGCTGTGTGTGATTTATTGATATGTATTGTGAGATTGTGAAATGAATTTAAACTCTTATTGACATATACTGTCTTTTGAATTCAACCATGATCTGACTTATTGAAATTTATTGTGATATTGAGTAACGGAGTTTAAATTCTGGTTTACAATTATTGTCTTGAAATTAACTATGGTTTTAAGTATCCACTATTTATATGATTTGTGAATTGTGATTTAAATTGTATTTGGTTAATGTTGTGCACCACTGAGACATTGTCTCAGCGATAGCTTTTTATTGCTATCGCAGGTAGACAGACAGACAGGGCAGCAGACTAGGCTGCTAGTACCTCCAGCGAGAGACTACCGGGTATAATGAGTATACCAATATTTTGTAGTTTGTAATGTAATGTATGACCACTGTATGTACATATTGTTGTTGGTTTTGAGCAGTTGTAAATAAAAATTGTACATTGAAGTTGTAAAATAATTATGAGTTATTTTGGCTTGTAAAAATTGTATTATATTTCTTTTATCTCTGTCTTTGAAAAATTACTATGGATTTGAGTAGAGAAAATGTTGGAGTTGAGATTTGGAAATATATTGAAGTGCTTTTTACAGGTTTTCTGAAGAACTGTTTTATCCAAAATACAGATGGCACTCTGCCAAAATTTTTACAGAAATTCCAAATAATCCAAATGAGTTAGCTGTTTCACTTCAGTTTACAAAAGTTTTTAACACCTGTAAATAGTGCTCACCACTGTAAAAGAAGTAAGAAAAGTTTTTAAAATCCCTTGTAGTGTATTTAATGGATTATCGTGAGAGAGTTGGTAATTCATTAGGTATACTACGGGATCATGTTATGCCTTACAGAGGGGTAGGGTGTGACATGTTTTGGTGGTATCAGAGCAAAGTTTTTAAATTCTGTTTTCACCTGTTATTTGAATGTTCTTTCTTCATAGTACAACTGCTCAATATCATTGTTTGATACATATAGTACATTACATTATAAATATGCACTAACGGGAGGAAATCTCCTTGTGTTATTTGTTCAGGAGATCTAAAATCCTCACACTGACTATGGAAGAGGGTGATCGTTCAGTCGATCAATCTATAGAGGCTGAGGTGCAAGAGGATGCCCCAGGCCTACATAATGTCAGTGGTTCAGCTGCACCACCGCAGCATCGCAGCCTCGATTCGCCTGGCCACAGATGGTCGCAATGTTCCAACAAATGGTTGGTAATGTACCTACTCAAGTCCCAATACAGACACCAGTGGTACAACCACAGTCTTCTACTAGGCAGTATGATAAATTGATGAAGTATGGGGCTACAGAGTTTAAGGGAACAGTAGATCCTCTAGAGGCTGAACATTGGTTAGAGAGGATGGATAGGGTATTCAAGAAACTGCATTGCACAGAGGAGCTCAGATTTGAATACTCAGTGTCTTTGTTATAGGGGGATGCTTATGATTGGTGGAAAACCATTCCCACACCGTAGAACTCAGTAGTCTTGACTGCAATGACTTTCTCGGGAATTCACGTAAATATGTCCCCGATGCTTATGTAGACCGTAGTGCAAGAGTTCCTAAGTCCAAACAGGGAACAGATCGGTCGAGTATGAAAGAGAATTTTCTCGCCTTAGCCATTATGCAGTGAGTCTACTCTCTACCAGCAGGGAGAGATGCAAGAGGTTTGAAACTGGCTTGAAGCCCAGTATCAGAGTACAAGTAATCGGCTTCAAACACACTAACTTCTCTGAACTTATTTCTCAAGCCCTAGAGTTGGAAAGAATTGAGATTGAGACTGCTCCTGAGAAAAAGAAATCAGAGAAGACAGATAAAGAAGGAAAGTCAGTAGAACAGAGTTCCAGTGGTCATACTGGGAAGAGGAAGAACTATGGGGGACATGGCAGAGGTGGCAAGAAATCTGGTAGGGGAAGATATTCAGGACAGAGACCTCCCCTATCTGGTCAGCAGAGTACCAGAAGTTCCAGCGAGAGACTACCGGGTATAATGAGTATACCAATATTTTGTAGTTTGTAATGTAATGTATGACCACTGTATGTACATATTGTTGTTGGTTTTGAGCAGTTGTAAATAAAAATTGTACATTGAAGTTGTAAAATAATTATGAGTTATTTTGGCTTGTAAAAATTGTATTATATTTCTTTTATCTCAGTCTTCGAAAAATTACTATGGATTTGAGTAGAGAAAATGTTGGAGTTGAGATTTGGAAATCTATTGAAGTACTTTTTACAGGTTTTTCTGAAGAACTGTTTTATCCAAAATACAGATGGCACTCTGCCAAAATTTTTACAGAAATTCCAAATAATCCAAATGAGTTAGCTGTTTCACTTCAGTTCACAAAAGCTTTTAGCACCTGTAAATAGTGTTCACCACTGTAAAAGAAGTAAGAAAAGTTTTTAAAATCCCTTGTAGTGTATTTAATGGATTATCAGTAGTCGGAGTTGGTAATTCATTATGTATACTACGGGATCATGTTATGCCTTACAGAGGGGTAGGGTGTGACATGATGCATGTAACCCTAGAAGAAATTTTTTGAAATTCAATGCTCTAATAAACTAATCACCATGCTTTCGCTCCTTCAATACCTTCTAATCCCAACCCTTAATTTGATTTGTAAGGCATAACTTTCAACCATTGGATAAAAGAAAAAAAGGACGGAGGAGTCCTGGATTGATCGCTGCTCTTAAATCCTTGGTCACTTCAATTCTTAACCTTTAGATGTTGTCCTTTTAAATCTAGGCCCTTCCTATTTTTCATCTTGAATCCTAGCCCTCCATTTTAAGGCCTTTGTTCCCCATAAATACTCAAAATTTCCACTGTTTAAGGGGTTCCTTTTCCTGAAAAGAGTTGAGAGAATATAAGGAGGAGGTTTTAAAATTGTCAGTTTTCTAAAGAATAGTCATTGTAGCATTAGCATTAAAAAGCTTACTTTCTCTAAAGAAATCTAACCCGTCACTTTTAAAAAATCAATTTGATAGTGCCTTCTCTCTGTTTCTAAGCTTTATACGTCAGACCTCAATCATCCCATCATTGCTAGAGCTTCTTCATTGGCAAAGCTTTTAACATCCACATGTTTCTTTTAAAGGGGATAGTTTAAGTCATATTCGCAATTTTATGAAAGTTAGATTCTAAGCTCTATAAATATTTAGTCCTACCAAACTCCTAGGGAAATAAGGTTAAAATTGATTTATGCTTGCTTTGTAAATATTACTGTTATGTTGTTGTGGTACTAGAAAATATCATTTATGTCATTTTACTTTACATTAAAAGCTTTTTTTTTTTTTCAAAATAGTTTAGGAATCATAGTTTGAGTTCGGATGAAATAATAGGTAGTAGTTAGAGTTTAAACGTAATAAATAGAGTGAAGAGAGTTCGGATGTTACTATAAGAGATCGACAATAATAAAATTAGGGTGCATTAGAATGAGCTCAAGCATTGCATGGTAAGCAAATTTGAGAGATTGGAAATGTAATGGCCCGGCCCACTAGTGAAATGGTTCGCTCTAGGCAGAAGCCCTCACGGTTTTAAAATGCGTCACTAGGAGTTACGAACCACTAACTTATAAACTCAGCATCTCTCCCGTGTTTTGCCAATGTGGGATTTGCCTAGGGTGTTACAATCCACCCTCCTTATGCCACTTCTGACAGTACTGACAAGCAAAAGATGTAGGGGCTGGTCCCCTAAACACTATCCCTGGAAAGCTACCCATTGATGGTGTGGACTGGCCTCTCCTAGGTGTGAACTGTGGTCTGGGCCCCTGAGACTGGCCCTGACCCTGTGGTGGTCCTGAAATCTGAGCAGGAGGACTCTTACTCTTCTTGCTGGGAGCAGAAAACGTACTGGACTGACCCGGATCCCTCTTCTGCTGTCTTTCCCTTCTATTTTGTTCATTAATTCGGACTCTTTCCACTTTTGATGCTACATCAACCAGTTTAGAAAAATCCGCGATCTCCAATGCTGTGATCATGACTTTGATGTTGTCATTGAGCCCTTCTTTAAACCGCCTGCACCTCTCTGCCTCTGTAGGGACTATCTCCCTCCCATATCTACTCAGTCTGACAAACTCACGCTCATACTCAGCCACTGACAACTGTCTCTGTCTCAGACTGTTAAATTCACTTCTTCGCTTTTCTAAATACACTTTGCTAATATATTTCTTCCTGAACTCTGTGAGGAAGAATTCCCAGGTGATCCGTTCAAGTTGAACCTCATTGGCTACTGTGTCCCACCACTGATATGCATCATCCTGAAGTAGGGACACAGCACCCACCAGGTTCTGCTCGGGAATGCAGTTTAGCTATTTCAGCACTCTGATGGTTCTATCCAACCAATTCTCTGTGGCCATGGGATCATCTTCCCTATTCCCAAAGAAGTCCACAGCCCCATGCTTCCTCAATTTCTCCAAATGAGATTTCTATGGTGCTGGTGGAGGTTGTGGCTGTGGTTGTGGTGGTGGAATTGCCCCCATCATTTGCCGGTAAAACTCGGTCATTTGTTGAAATAGTGCAAACTGAGGTTGGGCAGGTGCCTCAGCTACTGGTGGAGCAGGTTCTCCCCTGTCCTTAGACTCAGCCCTTGGTGGAGTATGACTCTCCACCTCTTCATCAACAGCTCTTTGCAAAGCAGGATCCATATCCTATTCAAAATAAGAAAACAAACAGATCTGCATCAGTGTCACCTCAACACTTACAAATGTAATGCAATGGTATGTACTCTATCTAGGCCCAGAAACGCCTAAACCGATGCACTGATACCACTAAATGTGACACCCCTTACCCGTCTACAGTGTAGCCGAGCAAGTTATGCCACTCAGTTTGTCAGAGCACCAATTTATGTTTCTATTACAATTTATCCCTTTATAATTCATTTATTTTCAATTTTGATAAATCTGAATTTATCCGCAAATTTTATAGAAAATATGGTAGAGTGCCGGCTATAAATTGGAAAAACAGTTCTTCTAAACCTGTTTAAAAAAACACTTCTGAAATAATTTCCAATTCCAAAATCCATTATATATATTCAAGTCAATCACAATGCAAATCCCACATCGGCAAAACACGGGAGAGATGCTGGGTTTACAAGTTAGTGATTCGTAACTCCTAGTGACGCATTTTAAAACCATGAGGGCTTTGGCTTAGAGCAGACAATATCACTAGTGGGCCGGGCCGTTACATTTGTGGTATCAGAGACGCTCCGCGTGCAACCTTGAGCGATGGTGGGGCGAACCTTAATAAGGACGCTGAGTCCCATAAGGGGGGTGGATTGTAACACCCTAGGCAAATCCCACATCGGCAAAACATGGGAGTGATGCTGGGTTTATAAGTTAGTGGTTCGTAACTCCTAGTGACGCGTTTTAAAATCATGAGGGCTTCGACTCAGAGCAGACAATATCACTAGTGGGCCGGGCTGTTACAGGAAATAACATATATAGCTATCATAAACAATATAGAGTTAGGGAATAGTGCATTTTTATAGCATTTATGTCATTTTATAGTTCAGTAAATCATAAGAGTCTAGGAGAAATGCTACATAGTCTTACTATAAAATATGGGAGTTCAGGAGAGAGTCCTTTCCTTAAACCCCCTTACGAAAAGTAATTTTTTATGCCTCTTATAAAAATCACAATCTCTTTACATAATATTGGGAGTTCAAGAGAGAGTCCTTTCCTAGAGCCCCCTTCCATATATATGAAAAGCATTTTCTCTCTCAAAGTTTTCTTTTTTTAAATATTTAGAGTTTAGAAGAGAGTCTTTTCCTGGAACCCCCTTCCATATCTACGAAAAGCATTTTCTTTCTTGAAGTTTTTTTTTTTTTTTTAAGTATTGGGAGTTCAGGAGAGAGTCCTTTACTTTTATCCCTTTTCATATTTTTGAAAAGCATTTTTTACGTCTCTTATATTTTGGAGAAAATTTTTTCATTTAGCATGTTAATAAATATGCAATTTTAAAGCACAAGTGAGTGTCCTTCCTTAGATTATTTTCTTATTGAGGGAGAGTCCTTCCTCAAATTTGATAATCCAAGCTTGCTCAATTCGACTTCATCTCTAAGTTGCAAATGTGTCTATCAATATACGTAAAGATTTTACGATTGAATTTACCGATGATGGGACTTTGATTCATTAAATGAGATTCTTCATTGATGAAAAAAACTCTCTAGGCTTTAATTAACATATTCCTTTTGAATTGGAGCCCCAAATAAAAGGAATGAAAATCTATACCCATATAGGTTCAATTATAAAAATTCACTTCACACACCACACCCTCAATTGTTTGGATGCCAATGATGAGATGAATGATGAGTGAGCCAAGAGAGTCCTCACTCATTATGAATTTCTAGGAACCATATAATGCCTCTTCAGAATTAGAGTCCTAATTTTGCAGAGGGAGAAATTGAAGGAGTGGAAGCGTGGATTAAAGGGCATTAGAACATTGGATTTCAAAAATTATTTCTAGGGTTACATGCACCATACCAAGTATCTTATGATCCTAATTAATTTCCAATGCCCAATTGCATACCAAACCACATTTTAGCATGCATTAAAATTTCATTTGCCATTAAAGATTATAAATTAACATTTAATTCAATTAAACCCTAACTAAAAGAGGGATTTTTAAGATCATATGGTGCCACGTGTCACCATCTTATGGTGCCACGTGTCACCATCTTATGGTGCCACGTGTCACCATCTTATGGTGCCACGTGTCACCATGTGAAAAGACCAATTTGCCCTTACTTTTTAATTTGAGTTCTCAACCCAAAATTATAATTTCTACTCTTTAAATCAATTTATATCAAATATAAATTAAATAATTAATTAATCTCTATTAATTAATTTCTCATAATTAAATTCATATTTAATCAAATTAAATATAAATTTAATTTATGCTATACATCCAATAACTTAGATTTGGTTTCAAGTCATGCTAGGGACTTTGCAATCTTATTGTAAACCAAACCTCTTTAATTAATCAATTAAATCACATTTTAAATGGTGATTAGCTTGTGCAGATGTGTGACTTACTAGGCTTATTGCTTATTGGCTATTAGAAATAATATTAACTCTTAATATCATTAGAACTCTTTCTTACTGTAAATGATTTCTCTAAATCATTTCAGGCATCTCATAGACCATGGTTGACACCTAGCATAGTATGCCATGGCCACCCAATCAGTAATAAGGAATACCTTAAATGAACCTTTAATCATATGTTACCATGCATTAGAATCTCTCCGTTACAAAATCCCAATTCGAGCTGGAGTCATGGTTAATGTCAAACCCCATTTGCTATGAACATTATGTTCTCTTTTAATTCCAATTCTTGATTAATTAGATTTTTTTTTGTCAGAAACTCTTTTTTGACTAAATTTGTCTATCCTGGCCAGGAACTTGAAACATCAAGAATAATTAAATGAACATAGGATTTTATCCTTATTTACTTAGGGTAATAGATTCCATCTTGATCAACATCTATCTCCATGTATAACTAGTAGGAGCCAACACATGCCCATATACCCATACACAGTATAAGTATGAAAGTAGTATTAAACTCAAACCACCTATATACAAGATAATTGCTTTATCTCAGGTCTAAAGATTATATGCACTAATATGATATATGATAATGCATTGACAAGAGTAAGCTCTATGTGCTTGTCATATGCATCACTGGTTCGGCCTACTTATCGTGTATAAGTGTTTATCATGTTTGTTACGTGGCATAAGACTCACCATTCCAACTTATTAATATCTCATATTAATACTTTGGGAATAAACATGATTACAATCTTTCTAGACAAGTCATGTCCTTTGTGAAGTATCCTCGATTGTGAACCGATTTATGATACTTTGTGCTAGAAATACTATCACTCATATTCTTAACAACTTAAAAATAGAATTTCTAACAAAATAACAATGGACCTTTTCAATTACACATAAATAGTTTATATAAACAGAAAAGTGAAAATGCCTTTTTATTAATAAAATTACATACAAGATACATACAAAATGATATGCCCTAGGGCATACTACTAACAATCTCCTACTAGCACTAGAGCCATTCATTACAGTATCTCAGACCCATCTTATCAAGATGTCGGTCTAACTGAGCTTGTGACATAGGCTTCGTGAATGGATCAGCTGGATTTTCAGCTGATGCTATCTTCTGCATGGCTACATTGCGTCGCCCAACTATCTCTCTAATAATATGATAATGCCTTTTTATGTGTTTGGATTTCTAGTGAGACTAGGGTTCCTTAGCCTATATGACCGCTCCAATGTTGTCATAGTATAAAGGAACTACTGACTCAATGGAAGGAACTACTGCAAGTTCTGTCACAAACTTCTTTACCCAAATAGCGTCTTTTGCAGCATCTGATGCAATAATATACTCAGCCTCTATAGTGGAATCAACAATCGTACTCTGTTTGGAACTCTTCCAACTAACTGCACCGCCGTTACAAATGAACACAGATCTAGATGTAATCTTTCTATCGTCAATATCTGATTGAAAATCAGAATCAGTGTAACCATCCAATTATAGGTCGCTACTTCCATAAATCAAGAATAAATCTTTAGTTCTTCTCAAGTACTTAAGGATATTCTTGACAACTATCCAATGTTCCAAACCTGGATTGGATTGAAAACTGCTCATCAAACTAACAGCATACGCGATATCCAGCCTAGTACACAACATTGCATATATTAAACTTCCAATAGCCGAAGCATATAGAATCCTAGCCATTTTATCTCTTTCTTCTGGTGTCGTTGGAGACATCTCTTTAGAAAGGAGGACACCATATCTTACAGGTAACAATCCTCTCTTGGAATCAAGTATGTTAAACCTCTTTAACACCTTTTCCAAGTATAGACTTTGGGATAAACCAATTATTCTTTTCGCTCTATCTCTATAGATGTGAATTCCAAGAATATAGGTTGCCTCCCCTAAGTCCTTCAAGGAGAATGTATTTGACAACCATACCTTGATAGTTGTCAACATACTTATGCCATTGCTTATCAATAAAATGTCATTTACATATAAAACAAGGAAAGTGACAGCACTCTTACTAACCTTCTTATATACACATGGCTTATCCATAGTTTTGATAAAACCAAGTGATTTAATGACTTCATCAAAATAGATGGTCCAACTCCTCAAAGCTTGTTTCAACCCATAAATGGATCATTTTAGCTTGCATACCTTAGAACCATTTTAGGATTCAAAACCCGTAGGTTGTTCCATGAAAATATTTTCATCAATGTTTCCATTAACAAAAGCTGTTTTGACATCCATTTGCCAAATCTCAAAATCATAGTATGCAGCTATTGCTAATAAAATCCTAATTGATTTAAGCAAGGGAATAGGCAAGAAAGTCTCCTCATAGTTGATTCGTTGCCTTTGGCGAAACCCTTTCACAACTAGCCTTGCTTTATAGGTCTCTACCTTTCCATCAAAACCAATTTTCTTCTTGAAAACCCATTTATTCGTTATAGGTACAATACCTTCAGGTGGGTCAACAAGGTCCCAAACTTGGTGATGGCGTTGGGAAGCATGGTTAGGGCCTTAGAGGATGGATTTCAAAAATATTATCTAGGGTTTCATGCATGCATACAAGTGTATTATGATCCTAGCCTTTCTCTAATGCCCTAAAGCATGTCAAAACACTCTTTTAACATGCATTTGTGATTCATTTGCCATTAAGGATTGAGGTTTAACAATTAAACCTAGCAAACCCTAACTAAAAGAGGGTTTGAAGACAACTAACCTGAAGGGGCATAGAATCAAAACTTCTTACTCCCTTTGGTAGTCTCTAAGAGCACCACTTATTGCTCCTCTAGCTTGTCCACCACAAGCTTCCACCAAGATCACCTTAGGCAGCCCAAGTCCCCTTTTTGATGCTTGCCAACCACTAACAATTAGGGTATTTGCTTTGGGTGATTTCTAATTGGATGTTTTAGGCTAGAATCTCTTTCCAGTGATTTTGATTCAAGAAAGAAACAAGCTTTCTTTCAAGCATCAATGGAAGAAAAACAAAGAGAGAGAAACCCTCTTATTGTCATCCAAAAGAGAGAGGAAGAAGAAGATTCAACTCACTTGGTCCTCTTCTTATCTTGTATTTATATATAAGAGACAAAATAGTTAATAGTGTGACACATGTCAAGATTCTATTTTATCTAGCTTTTAGTGTGTCTTAATCTCATTAATCCATTTGTCAAGACTACATTAAATCATCTAAATGTCATCTTCCATCACATGGAAGACAAATGGCACACATCAATAGGTCCCATGTGTCACCATGTAAAATTATCATTTTGCCCTTGTATTGAATTTTGAGTTCTCAACCCAAAATTATAATTTCTCCCTCAAATTAATTTATATCACATATAAATATATTAATTAATTAATCTCACAATTGAATTCATATTTAAACTCTCTAAATATAAATTTAATTTATATAATACATCCAATGTGCAAGATTTGGTTTCAAGTCATGCTAGGGACTTTGTAATCTTATTGCAAACCAAATCCATTTAATTAATTAATTAAACTCTTTAATTAATCAATTAAATCATAATTTACTTAGTGGTTAACTTGTGTAGATGTGTGACCTACTAGGCTCATTACTAATTGGCAATGAGAAATGATATTAACTCTTAATATCATTAGAACTCTTCCAACCCACAAATGATTTCCCAAAATCATTTTAGGCATCTCATAGACCATGGTTGACACCTAGCATAGCATGCCATGGCCACCCAATCAGCAATTAGAAGTATCCTAAAATGAACCTTTAATCATACATCACCATTCACTAAAATCCTTCTGTATTATATCCCAATCCCATTAAGGGTCATGGTTGAGTCAAACCCCTTATTGTGGAATCTTATGCACTCATTTGAAATCTGATTCTTGACATATAAGACTTTACCATCAGGAAACACGTTTCTCGAAAAAGTCATCTGTCCTTGCCAGGAACTTAATCTTGTTAAGAACAGCTCAAATCCGCATAGGACTTTTAACCTTGTTTACTCAAGGCAGATCCCCTCTTGACAGAACACCTGTCCCAACATATGACTATTCTGAGCCAACACACATTGAAGCATCCATACACAATACTGATATGTAAGTGGTATCAAACTCAAACCACCCATATAAGAGACAACCGTATCATCTCAGGTCTAAGAATTATATGCACTAGTATGACACAGATAACATTTTATTGACTCGAGTAAATGCCATGTTCATGTTATCTAAACGTTATAAGTTTAACCTACTTATCTCATAAGTGTCCATTGTATTTATGTTGATATCTCATATCAGATGGCATGAGGTTCACCATTCCATATTCGTCAGTATCTCATACTGATCAATGGAGATAAAAATAGGTGACAGCTCTTTGGATATAATGTGCCCACCAAAATATCCTTTAGCTACGAACTCTGATTTATAAAAAATGTCCCATGTATTCTGCCACTCATTTTCTTATCTCATAAGAATAGAACAAATGACATATTGCTAATGGACAATTTCAAATAAATATGGTATTAAACACACATAACATTTAAATGAAGCGTTCATTGCCATTATAATATTTATAATGTTATTTACAAGTTACAAGATTAGTGCATGCTCCAGGGTACACATAACTAACAATCTCCCACTTCACTTAGAGCCATTCACTACAGTATCTAGGACCCATCTTCTCAAGATGTTTGTCTAAC
This sequence comes from Hevea brasiliensis, assembly GCF_030052815.1. Taxonomy (NCBI): domain Eukaryota; kingdom Viridiplantae; phylum Streptophyta; class Magnoliopsida; order Malpighiales; family Euphorbiaceae; genus Hevea; species Hevea brasiliensis. Next base: position 95,575,417 of record NC_079497.1, read on the forward strand.
TGTTGCTATGTCATGGCCTTGGTTAGTGGATCAGTTGGATTTTCAGCTGAAGCTACTTTCTGCATAGCGATATCGCCTCTTCCAGCTATCTCTCTGATAATACGAAAATGTTGCTCTATGTGTTTGGATTGCTGGTGAGACCTAGGCTCCTTTGCCTGTGTAATGGCTTCATTGTTGTCATAGTAGAGAGGAACTGCTGACTCAATAGAAGGAACCACTTCTAGTTCTAAAATGAACTTCTTAATTCCAAACAGCCTCCTTTGCAGCATTGCATGCAGTAACATACTCGGCTTCAGTCATGGAGTCTACTGTAGTTATCTGTTTGGAACTCTTCCAACAAACAACTCCTCCATTACACAAAAATACAAACCCTGAGATAGACTTTCTATCATCAATATCTGATTAGAAATCAGAATGTGTAAATCCTTTTAGTTGAAGTTCACTTCCTCCATATATCAAGAATAAATCCTTAGTCCTTCTCAAGTACTTAAGGATATTCTTGATAGCTGTCCAGTGTTCCAAACCTGGATTGGATTGAAACCTACTACTCACACTAACAGCGTAGGCAATATCAGGCCTAGTACACAGCATGGCATACATTAGGCTTCCTATAGCTGAAGCATAAGGAACCTTGGCCATCTTTTCCCTTTCTTTAGGAGTCTTGGGAGGCTGTTCCTTAGAAAGGTGAATCCCATGCCTAACTAGTAAGAATCCCCTCTTGGAATGAAGCATATTGAACCTCTTTAATACCTTTTTCCAAGTAAAGCCTTTGGAATAAACCTATTACTCTTTTCGGTCTATCTCTATAAATCCGAATTCTCAGAATATAGGCAGCTTCTCCAAGGTCTTTCATAGAGAAAGTACTTGACAACTAAGTTTTTACAGATGTTAGCATACCAATATCATTGCCTATCATAAATATGTCATCCACATATAACACTAGAAAGGTAGTCATACTCCCACTAGTCTACTTATACACACACGGTTCATCAATGTTTTGAATAAAACCGAAAGTTTTAACGGCTTCATCAAAACTTTTATTACAGCTTCTAGAAGCTTGCTTAAGACCATAAATGAATCTCTTATGCTTGCACACTTTGGTGAAGGAACGGAAGCGTGAAAAACACAAGTTTATACCATTGAATTCAAAAATTTTCACCTAGGGTCACATGCATCATGCAAGATTTATTTTTATCTATTTGATTTCAATGATAAACAACATATTAAAACTCTATTAATATGTTTTTTGGATCTGTATTTGCCATTTAAGATTTTAAAATTAATCAGATTAATTTTAGAACCCTAGATTAAATAAACAACGATTTCACTAACCTCTTGATGCACTGCAGCGTGTCTGCGCCTTTGAGATTCATCTTCAGAACACCAGATGTTGTCCCTCTAGCTTGTCCACACCAAGAACACCTATGGCAGCCCTTGAACAACTTCTAAAGCTTTTCTATTAATTAGAAATTCAAGTTGTAACACCCTCCCGGTAGCAACTCCGTACATTCTACTGTTCCGGTGACCGGTGTCGGTCCGGACAGCTAGAACGTCCGGAAAAATATTTAAACTAAAGTGAGGGACTAAAATTAACTCAGATATTAATAAGAAAAATATAGTAAAAATTTTAGAAATAAAATACATCCAAGTTAAATGAGCCGGTGCCCAAGCGATGGGTAACCAGAGGGAAGTTGCGGTTCTCGCAACGAGGAGCCCTAGACCCGGGGGAAAAATTATAAAATAATTTTTGAGACTCCAGAGAAGGGTCATTGAGGTTCCTATGGCATCAGAATGCCAAGAAAATATTTAGAAAAATTTTTCAATCGGTACAGACAATTTTGACCCGTTAAGCCAAACGGAGGGCATTTTGGTCTTTTCGCCTTCAGAGACGATTTTTGGCCGACTTGTCCAGTTAAGTAAATAATTATTATGGTCTAAAATATGAATAAATATTACTAAAAATTAAAGTGAAAATGGGTAGAGAAGAAGAGGAAAGAAAAATGACAATAAATGTCAATTTTGACATCATATAATGTCATCTAAGAGTTTCCCACCAATCACATTTAACCAACCATTTACTTAACCAATAAAAGAGACAAATGGACCTAAAAATTCTGCTCTTCTTCTTCTTCATCTTCTTCCAATACGTGACCTCTTCCATAGCTAAGCATATTCAAGCTTTTCAAAGCTTGATTCACCCATTTCTACCCAACAAAATCATAACCTAGCTTCACAAAAAATTAACCTAGCAACTTGAGCAACCTCTAGGCAGCCAAAAGAGGAAGAAAGAAAGGAGTTTGGGTGGCTGGAAATTCTGCCCCATTCAAGGTTAGTGCACCTATCTATTTAAAACTCTTTATTTCTATGTTAAAGACTTGAAATAAGTAAGGAATTGTAAGTAAAATGAATAAAAACTATGTGTATGTATGCCATCAATTTTGGCTGCCCTAAGGAAGAAACAAAGGTGGAGTGTTTTTGATGGTTTTAATGGACTTAGAATGAATTAGAGATTATGTTTAAGGTGTATATACACATAAATAATGAATGGAAGTGCTTAATTAGGTGTATGTGTGAATCATAAGGGAAAACTAGGGTTTTGAGAAGTGAAAAATTGACTTGGCTTAGGAAATTGTTAGAGAACATCTTAATGGTCAATTAGTGACCATTTTAGGTATGTTGACCATGAATTGGAATAAAAAATAGTATAGCCAAGTGAATGTGTAGGCTGCCTTGTGAGTGCAGCAGAGTGACTGAAATTTCAGTCCACTTGCACAGCCATAACTTTGGCTGTGTAGGTCCAATTGATGTTTGGCCAATTGGACATGAAACTAGACTTATAATGGCACATTTTTGCTGAAGAAACCATGCCCAAAAGACCAAAGCAAGTGGACCAAAAGTTGGCTCCAATCCGGATACCCTGCAAACAGCCCCTGCAGAATGACCAAATGAACAGTAACTGTTCATTTGGCCATAACTCACTGTAGATTTGGTCAATTGACCTGAAATTTATACAGCAACAAGTTAAGACATAGAAAAACAACTTTCATGAAGAAACTTACCCCAAATTATGACCAGAACCTAATCAAATCATTGAGCAAAGTGAAGTTTACTGTACTGACATTTCCAGAATTTTCATTTGAGCAGCAATGTTTGGAGGACTATAACTCTCTCTAGAAAACTCGGATTTAGGCGATTCTTGAACCGATGGAAACCTAAGGTATGGTAGAACATTTCATAAGAAGAAAGTTAGACCAAATTATGAACTTAACTTGATCAAATTACTGACCAAAGTTGGACAAAAAATCTGCCAGACCCAAAATCTCAGCATGAACAGTACACGTGAACAGTAAACTTATTTTGGCCATAACTTAAGCTACAAAACTCCAAATGGAGTGATTCAAAAAAAGAAATTCAACTAGACAAAATAAGGAACATTTTCTATGAAGGAAGTTTTGTCAAATTCCAACAGTAAATTGACCAATGAAACAGTGCAACTTCGGAGCACCAAAACCGAAAATTGGCAATTTTGCCAAAATGACCTAAGCTTTGAGAAAGTGACCAAAACGAACAAGTTTTAAATGAAAAATGTAGTATGTTTGAAGTGCCAAAGTCAATGTACATATTTTCTATGCAAAAATCAACATTTTAGTTGACTAATGAAGTGAATAGTGACATGAAAACTTGAAATAAGCTTGGAAATGGATTTGGTAATTGATTCCAACAAGTTTTAAATGCAAAATGTGGTACATCGGGAGTGTTAAAACCAATGTACCTATTCTCTATGCAAAAGTCAACATTTTTGTTGACCAATGAGGTGAATAGTGACACCAAAACTTGAAATTCAAAATTTGAAATTAGAAATGCATCTAGGGGACTTTAAATTGCAATTGGCAATTAATACTAGTAAATGTAAAACTCAAAATGTGGGATCTTGGTGTAATTAGAATTAATATATCCATTAAGTATAAAAAAGTCAACATTTTGGTTGACTAGTATGGTGAATAGTAATCAAAATGATTAGTGAATTAAGATGAAGACCTAGAACCAATTCTAAGCTTAAATGCTTAGAATTGTATGACAAATATGGACTATGCATCCTAGTCAAAATTGTTAAAAAGAAATTAGGCCATAAATTTGAAATCCATGAAATATTCATGGATTACTTGAAACATGAAAAATAAGTCACCTAATTGATGTGAATAGATAGTTAGGCATATATGCCCATCACAAATGGAATTCATAAAATATTAGTAACTCAACTTGAAATATAAAATTTGTAATTACATAAGTAGACTCTTGAATGTATAAATGAGAAAGGAAAAATGTTTTGAATACAATGGTACATGTGAACCATTGTTTAGAATTGGATCAATATGAATAACATAATGAATGGATAAATAAACCATATAAATGTATGAATGAGACATTAGTTCTCATTATTGTAAAGAGGAGAAGTATTTTGAGTACAATGGTATAAAAGGATAATTGATGTGAATTGTGATCATATAAATGATCAAATGAATGTATGAATTATGATTGAAATTTATCATGAAATAATGAAGTCATAAAGCACAATATATTAATATTTTAAAGTATCAAATGCCCTAGTATACCTAACAAGATTGGTTTGGATAGTTTGGCATGCCAATAGGGTATTGTTTTAGCAGTACTGCGAAAGGAAAGGCTTTATGCCTGTATTCATGGCTTTATGCCCGTATTCATGGCTTGTATGCCGATTATGTGATATCATGGCTCTTTAGCCATACTGACTGCATACGTGGTTGACGTTCTGCGTCCCATGGTATGACGGCCCGAGGCAATCGCGGTGTCCAAGTACAACCACGTTATCCGATCCACTGCCTAGTATAGGTTACTTGGGCGATCAATTAAAGTATTATTCAATTCAGCTAAGTTAAGTTAAGTATAATGAAAATCCAAGACAATTAAATTAAGTATTGAATGAATAAGCAAAAGAGATTAGCAAAAGAAACATAACAAAAATATAAATTGCGTAATCGCATGCACTTGAAATACAATACGATAGAATAAATTATATACCGCTAGTATTTACTTAAAAGATATAAACTAAGAACTTCCACATAGGAACAAACTAGTATATAAGATCGTTGATACTAGAAATACCATACCAAATTAAATTGATTCTTGAGTATCCGAATTATCATTTATTTCTTTCTTTACTTGTATATATTATTTCGGTTATATTATAGCACCACAAAGCAGAAATGCATAGAGCTATGGAATTGCTTCCTCGCAGTAATCAAGGTAAAACCAGAGATCGTCGATCGAGATTTTTGGAGTCCAGATCTGCGAAGTGTCGAAGAGTTCAAGATTGTCACCTCCTCAAAGAATGCATGTAGATAGGGCTCATTTTATACATGTTATGTATATCGTTCATTCCTAGCACATTGTAAATTATTTGTATATCTTGTACAAAATAAACTCATGTAATTAACCTATGAATTATGGAAGCTATTCAAAGTAAGTATTTTAGTATGTGAATTGAATTTGAGTTATAATGAGATTATACTTTTGAATATTTAGATATTGAAAATCTAATGAGATTTCGAGAAATCTGGATACTGCATTGAGATACATTATGTTTGAAAATTTTTTAGACTATTAAGTTTGAGAAATTGAGTATATATTGAAATTGTCTTTGGCAGGTTCAGAAGAACTGTTAGTCCAAATTACAGCCAACACTTTGTCGGATTATCGTTAAAATTTTTGAAATTTCCAACTTAGTTAGATTTTGATAAAAGTAAAAATAGCCTAAATCTTCAATAAAGTTTTTGAATAAATAAATCAAGGACTGTAATGAAATCAGATAAAATAGAGTGCTCCGGCACACTGAGTGGCATAACTTGCTCGGCTACACTGTAGTCGGGTAAGGGGTGTCACATTTAGGGTATCAAAAAGGTCCTGTGAAAGGATGATCCCTTAGGCAAATCCCACATCGGCAAAGCACGGAGATGGTCTTGGGCTCAAAAGTAATGATATATAAAATGGGGGAACTAATTACTAGAGGCGCCTTTTGGTGGAATGGCCTGGAGAGTTGGAAGAACTCCAGGGTTAAACGTGCTCGTTTGAGAGAAATCCTAGGATGGGTGACCTCCTGGGAAGTTCTCCATTCCACCTATGGGACAAAACCGTGAGGCTTATGGCCAAAGCGGACAATTCCTCTAGTGGCTGGTTCCCGATCGTTACAATTGGTATCAGAGCCGCTCGCGTGTCCTCTTGGGCGATGTGGGGCAAACCTCAGCGAGGACGCTGAGTCCCGAAAGGGGGGGAAAAAGGTCCTGTGAAAGGATGATCCCTTAGGCAAATCCCACATCGGCAAAGCACGGAGATGGTCTTGGGCTCAAAAGTAATGATATATAAAATGGGGGAACTAATTACTAGAGGCGCCTTTTGGTGGAATGGCCTGGAGAGTTGGAAGAACCTGTGGTTAAACGTGCTCGTTTGAGAGAAATCCTAGGATGGGTGACCTCCTGGGAAGTTCTCCATTCCACCTATGGGACAAAACCGTGAGGCTTATGGCCAAAGCGGACAATTCCTCTAGTGGCTGGTTCCCGATCGTTACACAAGTTCTGCCTTTTAAGAGATTAGAGATGTAAACAGGACACTAGAAACAATTTCTAGTGTTCTTAATTCAAGAGATTGATGGCTAATCTCTTTGAATTGATGAGAGATGAAGAAGAATAGATGAAAAGCCTCAAAGTGGCGTGACAAAGGAGAGGAGTGGCTGCTAGTTGCTTTTCTTTTCATAACAACACTTAAATAGCTAGGTTAACACATTAAACCCTTGCCACATGTCACCCTTTGATTAGCTCTAGGTTTAAGTGACCCAATCACATTGTGCCAAGTGTCAAACCTATATTTAATCTTGATTTTAATCATCTTACATGATTAAAAAAAAAAACACTTGGCAAGCTTATGTGTAATCCCATGTGTCACCATCTCATGGTGCCACGTGTCACACTATGAAATGACCAAAATGCCCCTGTGTCTTAATTTTGAGTTCTTAACCGAAAATAATTATTTTTTTTCTTCTAATTAATTTATATCAAATATAAATTAATTAATTAATCTCTATTAATTAATTTCTCATTAATTAAATTCATATTTAAACACTTTAAATATAAATTTAACTTATACTATACATCCAATAATCTATATCTGGTTTCAAGTCATGCTAGGGACTTTGCAATTTAATTGCAAACCAAACCTATTTAATTAATCAATTAAACTCTTTAATTAATTAATTAATTCATATTTAAATAGGTGATAACTTGTGTATATGTGTGACTTACTAGGCTCATCACTAATTGGCAATGAGACATGATATCAACTCTTAATATCATCAGAACTCTTTCTTACCATAAATGATTTCTCTAAATCATGTTATGAACCTCATAGACCATGGTTAACACCTAGCATAGCATGCCATGGCCACACAATTAGCAATAAGGTTTACCTTAAATAAACCTATAATCATATGTTACCATGCACCAGAATCTCTCTGTTACAAAATTCCAACTGGAGTTATGGTTTATGTCAAACTCCATTTGCTATGAATATTATGTTCTCTTTTAATTCTAGTTCTTGATTAAAAAGATTTTCTCATCAGAAACTCTTTTCTGTATAAATCTATCTGTCCTGGCTAGGAACTTGAAACATCAAGAACAATTAAATAAACATAGGATTTTATCTCTATTTACTTAGAGGAACAGATTCCATCTTAATCAACACCTACCTCCATATATAACTAGTAGGAGCCAACACATGCCCATATGCCCATACATAGTACAAGTATGAAAGCAGTATCAAACTCAAACTACCTATATACAAGATAACTGTGCTATCTCAGGTCTAAAGATTATATGCACTGATATGATTTATGACAAAACATTGACAAGAGTAAACTCCATGTGCTTGTCATAAGTGTCACTGGTTCGGCCTACTTATCATTTATAAGTGCCTATCATGTTTGTTATATGGCATGAGACTCACCATTCCATCTTATTTATATCTCATATAAATAACTTGGGAACAAACATGAATACAATCTTTCTGGATAAGTCATGTCCTTATTATGAAGTATCCTCGATTGTGAACCTATTTATGATACTTTGTGCTAGAAATATTGTCACTTATATTCTTAACAACTTAAGAATAATATTTCTAACAAAATATCAATGGACCTTTTCTATTACACATAAATATATTATGTAAACGGAAAAGTGGAAATGCCTTTTATTAATAAAAATATGTACAAGATACATACTAAATGATATGCTCTAGGGCATACTACTAACAATCTCCCACTAGCGCTAGAGCCGTTCATTACAATATCTTAGACCTATCTTCTCAAGATGTCGGTCTAACTGAGTCTGTGACATAGGCTTAGCGTGTGACACCCCTTACACGGCTACAGTATATCCGAGTAAGATATGTCACACGGTGTACCGGCACACTCTATTTTACCTTTTTTTTTTTTGTCATACTTTTGAATATAGTTTATGAAATATAATTTATTTAAGCCATTTATCAAAAGTATTATTTATTTGAGGTTCCGAAAATTTTAAAGAAAATCCGGCAGAGTACCGGCTAAAAATGGAGAAAACAGTTCTTTGGAACCTGTGAAAAACACTTCCAATATTCATGTCTCATCATCTCAAACTCCAATATCAAAATCTCAACAACATTTCTCAATTTCAGTTCTCAATCATTCATCTCAAGTGGTAATCGTGTATAAAACACAGATAAACATTCACTTTTCCATTCACAAACACGATTTTCATAATTTACATGAACATCAAAATATATTACATAATTCTACATACATATGAGAAGGGGTGTTACATAGTGAATGGATCAGCTAGATTTTCAGCTGATGCTATTTTCTGTATGACTACATCGCCTCGCCCAACTATTTCTCTGACAATGTGGTAGCGCCTTTCTATGTGTTTGGATTTTTGGTGAGACCTTGGTTCCTTAGCTCAGATGATCGCTCCATTATTGTCACAAAGGTAGTGGAACCACGACTCAATGGAAGGAACTTCGTAAGTTCTCACACGAACTTCTTTATCCAAAAATTTTCCTTTGCAGATCTCGATGCGTAAATATACTCACCTCAGTAGTGGAATCAGTAGTTGTGCTCGCTTGGAACTCTTCCAACCGATCGCACCTCCATTACAAATGAACACATATCCAGGGGTAGACTTTCTATCATCGATATCCGATTGGAAATCGAATCGATAACCATCCAATTGCAAGTCTCCACCTCCATAAATCAAGAATAAATCCTTAGTTCTTCTCAAGTACTTAAGGATATTCTTTACAGCTATCCAGTGTTCCAAACCTGGATTGGATTGATACCTGCTAGTCAAACTAACAGCATATGCGATATCCGGCCTAGTACAAAACATTGCATACATTAAACTTCCAATAGCCGAAGCATATGGAATCCTGGCCATATTATCTCTTTCTTCAAGTGTCTTTGGAGACATCTCTTTATAAAGGTGGATACCATGTCTCACTGGTAAGAATCCTCTCTTGGAATCAAGCATGTTAAACCTCTTTAACACCTTTTCCAAGTATAGACTTTGAGATAAACCAATTATTCTGTTCGCTCTATCTCTATAGATGCGAATCCCAAGAATATAGGTTGCCTCCCCTAAGTCTTTCGTGGAGAATGTATTTGATAACATACCTTTATAGTCGTCAACATACCTGTGTCATTACCCATCAACAATATGTCATCCACATATAAGATAAGGAAAGTGATAGCACTGTCACTAACCTTCTTATATACACATGGCTCCTCCTCAGTTTTGATAAAACCAAAGGATTTAATGGCTTCATCAAAACGGATGTTCCAACTCCTCGAAGCTTGTTTCAACCCATAAATGGATCGCTTTAGCTTGCATACCTTGGAACCATCTTGGGATTCAAAACCCCTAGGTTGTTCCATGAAAATGTTTTTTTTTCAATGTATCCATTGAGAAAAGCTATTTTGACATCCATCTGCCAAATCTCATAATCATAGAAAGCAGCTATTGCTAATAAAATCCTAATTGATTTAAGCATGGCAATAGGCGAGAAAGTCACCTCATAGTCAATTCCTTGCCTTTGGCAAAACCCTTTGGCTACTAGCCTTGCTTTATAGGTCTCTACCTTTCCATCAGAACCAATTTTCTTCTTGAAAACCCATTTGTTCCCTATAGGTACAATACCTTCAGGTGGGTCAACAAGATCCCAAACTTAATTCTTATACAAGGAATCAATCTCAAATTTCATAGCATCAATCCATTTTGAAGAGTCTATATCTGATATAGCTTCTTCATAAGTAAGTGGATCATCTCCATGATCTACTTCTTCATAAGTAGACAACTCTTGTTCTTCTTCATGAAGAAAACCATATCTCACTGGTGGATGAGATACCCTGGTTGTTCTACGAGGAACAACTGTAGATGTTTCATCAACGGGTATAGGTTGACTAGATGGATCTATATCCATCTGATCTGGTGGTTGGTCAGAATTCTCCAATTCTAACTCTATTTGCCTTCCTTTGCCTCCTTCTTGAACAAACTGTTGTTCAAGAAATGTGACATCTCTACTTATCACAACCTTTTGTGAAGTAGGCAAATAAAAATAATATCCAAAACTATCTTTTGGATATCCAACAAATCGACCTTTTTCTGATCTGGTCTCCAATTTATCAGTGTTTAGTTTTTTGATATGAGCTGGACAACCCCAAATCTTAACATGCTTAAGACTTGGTTTTCTTCCATGCCATATCTCATAAGGTGTGGAAGAAACTGATTTTGATGGAATCCTATTCAGAATATACAAAGCTAATTCTAATGCAAATCCCCAAAACAAGATTGGCATATCAGTATAGCTCATCATACTACGTACCATATCCAATAGGGTACGATTTCTCCTTTCAGATATACCATTCAACTGTGGCATTCCTGGAGGAGTCAGCTGAGAAACAATACCATGCTCTCTCAAGTATTCATCAAATTCAGTACTCAAATATTCCCCTCCATGATCTGATCGACGAGCTTTAATACTCTTTCCTATTTGATTTTGTACTTCAGATTCAAATTCTTTGAACTTTTCAAAAGATTCATGTTTGTATTTCATCAAATACAAATACCCAAACCTTGATTTATCATCAGTAAAGGTAATAAAATAATGAAAACCCCCTCTAGCCATTTCTTTAAATGGACCACATACATCACTATGTATTAGCTCGAAAATATTTTCAGCTCTTAGCCCTTGTCCAACAAAGGGTGATCTAGTCATTTTGCCCTGAAGGCAAGATTCTTAAGTTGGAGTAGGCTCAGAGCCCAATGAGGATAGAATCCCCATTTTCTCCAGTTTTGCAATTCTATCTTCTGCAACATGACAAAACCTTAAGTGCCAAATATATTTTGAACTTGAGTTGGTTTTCACCATGGCATTGCATTCTTTTAGATCGCTATACTCTAGGCAGTGGAAACACTTTCTTACTGGCAATGGAAACACTTTCCTGTGCCTTTGTTAACTTTGGTATTCCCTTTCCGTTTAGCTATTTTCTTGGAAGGACCCAGAATCTGAGGTTTCTTTTTCTTATTACCCTTCTTCTTGTTGGACTTTTCAGCAGAAAAAGATGCAACCAAAGCTACCTCTTTTCCTTCATTGCATGGCATATTCTTTTGGGCAATAACTAGCATGTTGAGTAAACTAGCTAAGGTGCATTTCTGTTTAGTCATATGGAAATTAGTCACAAAATTCCCAAAAGACTCAAGAAGGGACTGAAGGATCAAATCCGTTTGTAGTTGGAAATCCATGTTGAAGTCAAGATGTTCCAACTGCTCAATCAGCCGAATCATCTTATGGACATGATCCCCAACATTCTGTCCCTCAGACATCTTCATACAGAATAGCTGTCTAGATATCTCATACCTAGCATTCCTGCTGTGCTCACCATACAACTCTTGTAGGTGTAGGAGGATCTCACTCGCACTCTGCATGTTCTCATGTTGCTTCTGTAACTCATTACTCATGGAAGCAAGCATGTAACACTTAGCTCTCATATCATGCTTCTTCCACTTGTCCAAAGTTTCATGTTCCTCTTGTGTGGCCTCTGGAGGTAAGGGACCAAGAACATTTGAATCTAGAACATATCCTACATGTTCAAGGTTCGGGACAAGTTTCAAATTTATTAGCCAATCAGACAGATTAGGTCCTGTCAACCTATTGTGATCAAGTATGCTTGCAAGGATATTGGATGGTGGTAGTTGTTTTGTGCTCATTTTTATCAGAAAATTAACTGCAGAAAATAACCAGATTAATTAGTAAATGTATCATGTAATTAACCAAAATGATTATGGTCTTTTAATCAAATTGGTCCTCCCACTAACTTAGCGAATCCTACACTTCCAAAGTAGAAAATGGAAATCCTAGTTGGATGGATTTCTAGTGGGTGATTGAATTCTTATAATTCTATTGATCATCCTCAGGTACATCCATTATTTGAATTACAATAAACTATAAGTGAGCAACTCCTTGCCCATCACATCTCATGTGAGGTTCAATCCTTTACCTAGCCCCTAATGCTCAAAATCTCAGGTACATCCATTATTGACTTATCTTGCATTAGTTAAGTTGATTCCATTGAGCCAGTAATTATGCAAATAATTTTAATGTCCTCAGGTACATCCAATATTGGCCACTAAACCATTTACATATTTACAACATCTCATGCTTAACAATTATTCTTAAGAAAATCTCATAAATTAATTGCATCTCATGCAACTATTTAAAAGTTCTTAAAATAATTGCCCCAATGGAGGGCCTATGTTATAATTACTTTAATTATAGCATTTCCAACTTAATCATTTGTTTGGAAGATTTTATGGTCATTCTAATTACTATTAAGGTAACACTTTGCACATTATCCAATTAGCATGCATATATCATATAATAGCATACATTCCCATACATCTCATGCATTCATGGATAAGCAATAAATATGGTATGATCATGGACTTTCTAAGAGATTCAATTTTGAGCCACTAAGAATTGAATCAGGGCATTCATAGGTGCATTTCATTCATTCATTCATTTTACAAGAGTTGCTGAAGGAGTACATAATCAACACTTGATCTTGAATTCCTCCCACTGGTCCCACCAATGCTCTTGACCTCCTTGAACTTCTTGCAATCCAATATTACATAGTAATCCTTGGCATACCAAGGCGAATTTACAAGAACTTAAATAAATAAAATTACAACCCAAAAATTATTACAAACTTAATAATACATGCCCAAAATAAATTAAAATAAATTAATTAATTTACAAGCCCAAAGAAACATAAAAGAAATAAATCCAATCACATTGGTCTTTTATAGTCCATGATCATCCATCATGCATATCACTATTTAACAATTAAATAAAACATACATACTTAAATTAAATTGAATATCTCATATTCAACTTAAAAATCTAGATTTGAATATGATTCAAATAAATTTAAAAATTTAGTTTTGAATTTCATTCAAACAAATTTAAAAATTCAGATTTGAATCACATTCAAACAACTTTAAAAATTCATATTTGAATCACATTCAAACATTTTTTAAAAAATCAGATTTGAATCACATTCAAACATTTTTTAAAAAATCAGATCTGAATTTTATTCAATCAATTTTAAAAAATCAGATTTAAATATGATTCAAACAACTTTAAAAATTCAGATTTGACTCACATTCAAACAACGTTTAAAATTCAGATTTGAATCACATTCAAATAATTTTTAAAAAATCTGATTTGAATCATAATTTAATTGTGTGATTAAAAATCCTAATTAAACATTTTAATTAGTCATATGATGAACCTTTCATCATTCAACAATTGCAGAATTTAATAACAACCATGCGCACCATGATCTTCCCAAGCCATGCGCACCATGTTGGAGTTCATCAAGCATACTGCCACACCTCTTGATCCAACCAGCAATGGATCAATCATCTCATGATCAAATCACACAATTAAATCATATAATCAACAATCTAAATGGCAAATATAGTGGCTCTGATACTAATTGAAGGAACGGAAGCGTGAAAAACACAAGTTTATACCATTGAATTCAAAAATTTTCACCTAGGGTCACATGCATCATGCAAGATTTATTTTTATCTATTTGATTTCAATGATAAACAACATATTAAAACTCTTTTAATATGTTTTTTGGATCTGTATTTGCCATTTAAGAGTTTAAAATTAATCAGATTAATTTTAGAATCCTAGATTAAATTAAGAACGATTACACTAACCTTTTGATGCACTGTAGCGTGTCCACGCCTTTGAGATTCGTCTTCAGGATACCAGATGTTGTCCCTCTAGCTTGTCCACACCAAGAACACCTATGGCAGCCCTTGAACAGCTTCTAAAGCTTTTCTATTAATTAGAAATTCAAGTTCTGCCTTTCAAGAGATTAGAGATGTAAACAGGACACTAGAAACAATTTCCAGTGTTCTTAATTCAAGAGATTGATGGCTAATCTCTTTGAATTGATGAGAGATGAACAAGAATAGATGAAAAGCCTCAAAGTGGCATGACAAAGGAGAGGAGTGGCTGCTAGTTGCTTTTCTTTTCATAACAACACTTAAATAGCTAGGTTAACACATTAAACCCTTGCCACATGTCACCCTTTGATTAGCTCTAGGTTTAAGTGACCCAATCACATTGTGCCAAGTGTCAAACCTATATTTAATCTTGATTTTAATCATCTTACATGATTAAAAAAAAAATGCTTGGCAAGCTTATGTGTAATCCCATGTGTCACCATCTCATGGTGCCACGTGTCACACTGTGAAATGACCAAAATGCCCCTGTGTCTTAATTTTGAGTTCTTAACCCAAAATAATAATTTTTCTTCTTCTAATTAATTTATATCAAATATAAATTAATTAATTAATCTCTATTAATTAATTTCTCATTAATGAAATTCATATTTCAACACTTTAAATATAAATTTAACTTATACTATACATCCAATAATCTAGATTTGGTTTCAAGTCATGCTAGGGACTTTGCAATTTAATTGCAAACCAAACCTATTTAATTAATCAATTAAACTCTTTAATTAATTAATTAAATCATATTTAAATAGGTGATAACTTGTGTATGTGTGTGACTTACTAGGCTCATCACTAATTAGCAATGAGACATGATATCAACTCTTAATATCATCAGAACTCTTTCTTACCATAAATGATTTCTCTAAATCATTTTATGAACCTCATAGACCATGGTTAACACCTAGCATAGCATGCCATGGCCACCCAATTAGTAATAAGGTTTACCTTAAATGAACCTATGATCATATGTTACCATGCACTAGAATCTCTCTGTTACAAAATCCCAACTCAAGCTGGAGTCATGGTTTATGTCAGACTCCATTTGCTATGAATATTATGTTCTCTTTTAATTCCAGTTCTTGATTAAAAATATTTTCTCATCATAAACTCTTTTCTGTATAAATCTATCTATCCTGGCCAGGAACTTGAAACATCAAGAACAATTAAATGAACATAGGATTTTATCTCTATTTACTTAGAGGAACAGATTCCATCTTGATCAACACCTACCTCCATATATAACTAGTAGGAGCCAACACATGCCCATATACCCATACATAGTACAAGTATGAAAGCAGTATCAAACTCAAACTACCTATATACAAGATAACTGTGCTATCTCAGGTCTAAAGATTATATGCACTGATATGATTTATGACAAAACATTGACAATAGTGAACTCCATGTGCTTGTCATAAGTGTCACTGGTTCGGCCTACTTATCATTTATAAGTGCCTGTCATGTTTGTTATATAGCATGAGACTCACCATTCCATCTTATTTATATCTCATATAAATAACTTGGGATCAAACATGAATACAATCTTTCTGGATAAGTCATGTCCTTATTATGAAGTATCCTCGATTGTGAACCTATTTATGATACTTTGTGCTAGAAATATTATCACTCATATTCTTAACAACTTAATAATAATATTTCTAACAAAATATCAATGGACCTTTTCTATTACACATAAATATATTATGTAAACAGAAAAGTGGAAATGCCTTTTATTAATAAAAATATGTACAAGATACATACTAAATGATATACTCTAGGGCATACTACTAACATTTGGAACCTTCTTTGGATTCAAAACCCTTGGGTTGTTTCATGTACATGTTTTCTTTAATAACACTGTTGAGAAAAGCAGTTTTTACATCCATTTGCTAAACCTCATAATCACAGTGTGCTGCAATAGCTAGAAGAATCCTTATGGATTTAAGCATAGCTACAGGAGAGAATGTTTCTTCATAATCTATTCCTTCACTTTAGTGAAACCCTTTCGCTACAAGCCTAGTTTTGAAGGTCTCTACCTTTCCATTAGGACCAATCTTTCTCTTGAAAACCCATTTACATCCTATGGGTACAATACCCCTAGGTGGGTCTACAAGATCCTAGACTGGGTTCTTTAGCATGGAATCCATTTCAGATTTCATAGCTTCTAGCCATTTTGAAGAGTCTACATTTGATATAGCTTCTTCATAACTAGTAGGATCATCTCCATGATCAACTTCTTCATGAATAAACAACTCTTACTCATTCTCATGAAGAAATCCATATCTCTCTGGTGGATGAGATATTCTACTAGATCTATGAAGAACCAGTGTTGTGAATGTGTTATCTATAGGCATAGGCTCTCCCACTGGATCAACATCCATGGGTGTAGGTTATTGGTTATTTGTGGAATTCTCTAATTCCAATTCTATCTTCCTTCCTTTGCCACTTTCTTGAATAAACTCTTTTTCCAAGAAAATTGCATCTCTACTTATCACAACTCTTTGGGATTGTGGAAGATAAAAATAATATCCAAAAACGTCTTTTGGATATCCAACAAATCTACCTTTTTCGGACCTTGTTTCCAATTTATCAGTTTTCAACTTTTTGATAAAAGCTTAACAACCCCATATCTTAACATGTTTAAGGGATGGTTATCTTCCATGCCATATCTCATAAGGTGTGGAAGAAACTAATTTAGTTAGAATCCTATTAAAAATATACAGAGCAGTTTCTAATGCATATCCCCATAAGGAAATAGGCAAATCCATCATGCTACATACCATGTCCAACAAAGTACAGTTTCTTATTTTCGACACCATTTAACTGTGGTGTACTACAAGGGTTCAATTGTGAAATTATGCCCTATTCTCGAAGGAACTCGTCAAACTCTGTACTTAAGTATTCACCACCTCGATCAGATCGAAGGACTTTAATACTTTTTCTTGTTTGATTTTCTACTTCAGCCTTGAATTCTTTGAACTTTTCAAAGGATTCAGACTTGTATTTCATTAAATACAAATTCCCAAATTGAGATTTATCATCAATGAAGGTAATGAAATAGTAATATCCACCTCTAACCATTTCTCTAAATGGCCCACATACATCACTATGTATGAGTTTCAAAATATCTTTAGCTCTTTACCCTTATCCCACAAAGGGAGATCTAGTCATTTTGCCCTGAAGGCAGGACTCACAAGTTGGTGATGGTTCATTTTCCAAAGTGGATAAAGTCCCCATCCTTTCCAATTTCGTGATCCTGTCTTCTGCTACATGACCCAATCTTAAGTGCCAAAGTTGTTTTAGATTAAGGTTGACATTTTCTGTTGCATTAATTTCATGTTCAGTGCTTGGAGCTGTTTTGCATTCATTATCAACATAATAAAGTCCATTTTACAAGTAACCCAAACATACAATTTTATTACCATAATAAACTGTACATACATCATTTATAAATCTAAATTCATAACTATCTCTAGTCAAACTAGATATAGAAATGATGTTTTTATATATGTTGGGTACATACAAAACATCCTTTAGATACAAAACATTATCATCAAAATGACGATGTACAATAAGAGAAGTGAAGGAGCGGAAGCATGAAAAACACAAGTTTATACCATTGAATTCAAAAATTTTCACCTAGGGTCACATGCATCATGCAAGATTTATTTTTATC
Source organism: Hevea brasiliensis (assembly GCF_030052815.1). Classification (NCBI taxonomy): domain Eukaryota; kingdom Viridiplantae; phylum Streptophyta; class Magnoliopsida; order Malpighiales; family Euphorbiaceae; genus Hevea; species Hevea brasiliensis. The sequence continues at coordinate 95,593,528 of NC_079497.1, forward strand.
TATTTGATTTCAATAATAAACAATATATTAAAACACTTTTAATATGTCTTTAGATCTGTATTTGCCATTTAAGATTTTAGAATTAATCAGATTAATTTTAGAACCCTAGATTAAATCAAGAACAAATACATTAACCTCTTGATGCATTGCAGCGTATTTGTACCTTTGGAATGTGTCTTTAGGACACCAGATGTTGTCCCTCTAGCTTATCCACACCAAGATCACCTATGGTAGCCCTTGAACAGCTTCTAAAGCTTTTTCTATGAATTAGAAAATCAAGTTTTGCCTTTTGAGAGATTAAAGATGTAAAAAGAACACTAGAAACAATTTATAGTATTTTTAATTCAAGAGATTGTTTGCTAATCTCTTGGAATGGATAAGAGATGAAGAAGAAGAGAAGGGAGAAGCCTTTCAAGGTGGGGGCATAAAGAAGAGGCAGCAGCTTGTGTTATTTGTTCTTTCATAACAACACTTATACAGTTAGGTCACCACTTAAAACCTTTGCCATATGTCACCTTCTGATTGGTTCTAGGTTTAATTGACCCAATCACATTGTGCCAAGTGTCAAACCTATATTTAATCTTAATTTTAATCACCTATGTTTAATCTTAATTTTTATCATCTTACATGATTAAAAGACATTTGGCAAGCTCATGTGTAGTGCCATATGCCACCATCTCATGGTGCCACACACCCTATGAAATGACAAAAATGCCCCTGTGTCTTAATTTTGAGTTCACAACCAAAAATAATTATTTTTCTTTTTCTAATCAATTTATATCAAATATAAATCAATTAATTAATCTTTATTAATTAATTTCTCATTAATTAAATTCATATTTAAACACTTTAAATATAAATTTAACTTATACTATACATCCAATAACCTAAATTTGGTTTCAAGCCATGCTAGGGACTTTGCAATCTAATTGCAAACCAAACTATTTAATTAACCAATTAAACTCTTTAATTAATTAATTAAATCATATTTAATTTGGTGATTACTTGTGTATGTGTGTAATCACTAATTGGCAATGAGACATGATATTAACTCTTATTATCATCAAAACTCTTTTTTACCATAAACAATTTCTCTAAATCATTTTATGCACCTCATAGACCATGGTTAACACCTAGCATAGCATGCCATAGCCACCCAATCAGTAATAAGGTTTACCTTAAATGAACCTATAATCATATATTACCATGCTCTAGAATCTCTATGTTACAAAATCCCAACTCTAGCTGGAGTCATGGTTTATGTCAAACCCCATTTGCTATGAATATTATGTTCTCTTTAAATTCCAGTTCATGATTAAAAGATTTTCTCATCAGAAACTCTTTTCTAATTAAATCTATCTGTCCTGGCCAGGAACTTGAAACATCAAGAACAATTAAATGAACATAGGATTTTATCCCTATTTACTTAGAGGAACAGATTCCATCTTGATTAACACCTACCTCCATATATAACTAGTAGGAGCCAACACATGCCCATATACCCATACACAGTACAAGTATGAAAGCAGTATCAAACTCAAACACCTATATACATGATAACTGTGCTATCTCAGGTTTAAAGATTATATGCACTGATATCATTTATGACAATGCATTGACAAGAGTAAACTCCATGTGCTTGTCATAAGTGCCACTGGTTCGACCTACTTATCATGTATAAGCGCCTATCATGTTTGTTATATGGCATGAGACTCACTATTCCATCTTATTTATATCTCATATAAATAACTTGGGAACAAACATGAATACAATCTTTCTGGATAAGTCATGTTCTTATTATGAAGTATCCTTGATTGTGAACTTATTTATAATACTTTGTGCTAGAGATACTGTCACTCATATTCTTAACAACTTAAAAATAGAATTTCTAACAAAATATCAATGGACCTTTTCTGTTACACATAAATATATTATGTAAATGGAAAAGTGAAAATGCCTTTTATTAATAAAAGATGAACAAGATACATACTAAATGATATGCTCTAGGGCATACTACTAACAATCTCCCACAAGCACTAGAGCCATTCGTTACAATATCTTAGACCCATCTTCTCAAGATGTCGGTCTAGCTGAGTCTGTGACATAGGCCTAGTGAATGGATCAGCTGGATTTTCAGCTGATGCTATTTTTTGCATGGCTACATCGCCTTGCCCAACTATTTCTCTGATAATGTGGTAGCGCCTTTCTATGTGTTTGGATTTCTAGTGAGACCTGGGTTCTTTAACTTGTATGACTACCCCATTGTTGTCACAGTGAAGTGGAACTGCTGACTCAATGGAAGGAACTACTGCAAGTTCTGTCACAAACTTCTTTATCTAAATAGCTTCCTTTGCAGCATCTGATGCAGCAATATACTCAGCCTCGATAGTGGAATTTGCAGTCATGCTATGTTTTGAACTCTTCCAACTGACTACACCTCCATTACAAATGAACATATATCCAGAGGTAGACTTTCTATCATCGATATCTAATGGAAAATCAGAATCAGTATATCCATCCAATTGCAAGTCTCCACCTCCATATATCAAGAATAAATCCTTAGTTCTTCTCAAGTACTTAAGGATATGTTAGTAGTATGCCCTAGAGCATATCATTTAGTATGTATCTTGTACATATTTTTATTAACAAAAAGCATTTCCACTTTTCCGTTTACATAATATATTTATGTGTAATAGAAAAGGTCCATTGATATTTTGTTAGAAATATTATTCTTAAGTTGTTAAGAATATGAGTGACAATATTTCTAGCACGAAGTATCATAAATAGGTTCACAATCGAGGATACTTCATAATAAGGACATGACTTATCCAGAAAGATTGTATTCATGTTTGTTCCCAAGTTATATATATGAGATATAAATAAGATGGAATGGTGAGTCTTATGCCATATAACAAACATGATAGGCACTTATAAATGATAAGTAGGCCGAACCAGTGACACTTATGACAAGCACATGGAGTTTACTCTTGTCAATGTTTTATCATAAATCATATCAGTGCATATAATCTTTAGACCTGAGATAGCACAGTTATCTTGTATATAGGTAGTTTGAGTTTGATACTGCTTTCATACTTGTACTGTGTATGGGTATATGGGCATATGTTGGCTCCTACTAGTTATATATGGAGGTAGGTGTTGATCAAGATGGAATCTGTTCCTCTAAGTAAATAGAGATAAAATCCTATGTTCATTTAATTGTTCTTGATGTTTCAAGTTCCTAGCCAGACAGATAGATTTATTCGTAAAAGAGTTTCGATGAGAAAATCTTTTAATCAAGAACTGGAATTAAAAGAGAACATAATATTCATAGCAAATGGAGTTTGACATAAACCATGACTCAAATTTGAGTTGGGATTTTGTAATGTAGAGATTCTAGTGCACGGTAACATATGATTATAGGTTCATTTAAGGTAAACCTTATTACTAATTGGGTGGTCATGGCATGCTATGCTAGGTGTTAACCATGGTCTATGAGGTTCATAAAATGATTTAGAGAAATCATTTATGGTAAGAAAGATGTCGAAAGATATTAAGAGTTGATATAAAGTCTCATTGCCAATTAGTGATGAGCCTAGTAAGTCACACACATACACAAGTTATCACCTAATTAAATATGATTTAATTAATTAATTAAAGAGTTTAATTGATTAATTAAATAGGTTTGGTTTGCAATTAGTTTGCAAAGTCCCTAGCATGACTTGAAACCAAATCTAGATTATTGGATGTATAATATAAGTTAAATTTATATTTAAAGTGTTTAAATATGAATTTAATTAATGAGAAATTAATTAATAGAGATTAATTAATTAATTTATATTTGATATAAATTAATTAGAAGAAGAAAATAATTATTTGGGGTTAAGAACTCAAAATTAAGACACAGGGGCATTTTGGTCATTTTGCAGTGTGACACGTGGCACCATGAGATGGTGACACATGGCATAACACATAAGCTTGCTAAATGTTTTTTAATCATGTAAGATGATTAAAATCAAGATTACATATAGGTTTGACACTTGGCACAATGTGATTGGGTCACTTAAACCTAGAGCTAATCAAAGGGTGACATGTGGCAAGGGTTTAATGTGTTAACCTTGCTATTTAAGTGTTGTTATGAGAAAATAAAATACAACCAGCAGCCACACTCCTTGGTCACGCCATTTTGCAGCCCTCCCTCTATTCTTCTTCATCTCTCATCAATTCAAAGAGATTAGCCATCAATCTCTTGAATTAAGAACACTAGAAATTGTTTCTAGTGTCCTGTTTACATCTCTAATCTCTTAAAAGGCAGAACTTGAATTTCTAATTAATAGAAAAGGCTTTAGAAGCTGTTCAAGGGCTGCCATAGGTGTTCTTGGTGTGGACAAGCTAGAGGGACAACATCTGGTGTCCTGAAGATGAATCTCAAAGGCGCAGACACGCTGCAGTGCATCAAGAGGTTAGTGTAATTGTTCTTGATTTAATCTACGGTTCTAAAATTAATCTGATTAATTTTAAAATCTTAAATGGCAAATACAGATCCAAAAACATGTTAAAAGAGTTTTAATATGTTGTTTATCATTGAAATCAAATAGATAAAAATAAATCTTGCATGATGCATGTGACCCTAGGTGAAAATTTTTGAATTCAATGGTATAAACTTGTGTTTTTCACGCCTGCCTTCAATTGGTATCAGAGCCACTATATTTGCCATTTAGATTGTTGATTATATGATTTAATTGTGTGATTTGATCATGAGATGATTGATCCATTGCTGGTTGGATCAAGAGATGTGGCGGCATGCTTGATGAACTTCAACATGGTGCGCATGGCTTTGGAAGATCATGGTGCGCATGGTTGTTATTAAATTCTGCAATTGTTGCATGATGAAAGGTTCATCATATGACTAATTAAAATGTTTAATTAGGATTTTTAATCACATAATTAAATTATGATTCAAATCAGAATTTTAAAAATTGTTTGAATGTGATTCAAATCTGAATTTTAAAAGTTGTTTGAATGTGATTCAAATCTGAATTTTTAAAGTTGTTTGAATCATATTTAAATCTGATTTTTTAAAATTGATTGAATAAAATTCAGATCTGATTTTTAAAAAAATGTTTGAATGTGATTCAAATCTGATTTTTTTAAAAATGTTTGAATGTGATTCAAATCTGAATTTTTGAAGTTGTTTGAATGTGATTCAAATATGAATTTTTAAATTTGTTTGAATGAGATTCAAATCTGAATTTTTAAATTTATTTGAATCATATTCAAATCTAGATTTTTAAGTTGAATATGAGATATTCAATTTAATTTAAGTATGTATGTTTTATTTAATTGTTAAATAGTGATATGCATGATGGATGATCATGGACTATAAAAGACCAATGTGATTGGATTTATTTCTTTTATGTTTCTTTGGGATTATAAATTAATTAATTTATTTTAATTTATTTTGGGCATGTATTATTAAGTTTGTAATAATTTTTGGGTTGTAATTTCATTTATTTAAGTTCTTGTAAATTCGCCTTGGTATGCCAAGGATTATTATGTAATATTGGATTGCAATAAGTTCAAGGAGGTCAAGAGCATTGGTGGGACCAGTGGGAGGAATTCAAGATCAAGTGTTGATTATGTACTCCTTCAGCAACTCTTGTAAAATGAATGAATGAAATGCACCTAGGAATGCCCTGATTCAATTCTTGGGGGCTCAAAATTGAATCCCTTAGAAAGTCCATGATCATACCATATTTACTACTTATCCATGAATGCATGAGATGTATGGAAATGTATGCAATTATATGATATATGCATGCTAAATGGATAATGTGCAAAGTGAGACCTTAATAGTAATTAGAATGACCATAAAATCTTCCAAACAAATGATTAAGTTAGATATGCTATAATTAAAGTAATTATAACATAGGCCCTCCATTGGGGCAATTATTTTAAGAAATTTTAAATAGTTGCATGAGATGCAATTAATTTAAGAGATTTTCTTAAGAATAATTGTTAAGCATGAGATGTTGTAAATATGTAAATGGTTTGGTGGCCAATATTGGATGCACCTGAGGACATTAAAATTATTTACATAATTACTGGCTCAATGGGATCAACTTAACTAATGCTAGATAAGTCAATAATGGATGTACCTGAGATTTTGAGCATTAGGGGCTAGGTAAAGGATTGAACCTCACATGAGATGTGATAGGCAAGGAGTTGCTCACTTATAGTTTATTATAATTCCAATAATGGATGTACCTGAGGATGATCAATAGAATTATAAGAATTCAATCACCCACTAGAAATCCATCCAACTAGGATTTCCGTTTCCCACTTTGGAAGTGTAGGATTCGCTAAGTTAGTGGGAGGACCAATTTGATTAAAAGACCATAATCATTTTGGTTAATTATATGATACATTTACTAATTAATCTGGTTATTTTCTACAGTTAATTTTCTGATAAAAATGAGCACAAAACAACCACCACCATCCAATATCCTTGCAAGCATTCTTGATCACAATAGGTTGACAGGACCAAATCTGTCTGATTGGCTAAGAAATTTGAAGCTTGTCCTGAACCTTGAACATATAGGATATGTTCTAGATTCAAATGTTCCTGGTCCCTTACCTCCAGAGGCCACACAAGAGGAACATGATACTTTGGACAAGTGGAAGGAGCATGATATGAGAGCTAAGTGTTACATGCTTGCTTCCATGAGTAATGAGTTACAGAAGCAACATGAGAACATGTAGAGTGCGAGTGAGATCCTCCTTCACCTACAAGAGTTGTATGGTGAGCAAAGCAGGAATGCTAGGTATAAGATATCTAGACAGCTATTCCGTATGAGGATGTCTAAGGGACGGAATGTTGGGGATCAAGTCCACAAAATGATTCGGCTGATTGAGCAGTTGGAACATCTTGACTTCAACGTGGATTTCCAACTACAGACGGATTTGATCCTTCAGTCCCTTCCTGAGTCTTTTGGGAATTTTGTGACAAATTTCCATATGACTAAACAGGAATGCACCTTAGCTGGTTTACTCAACATGCTGGTTATTGCCCAAAAGAATATGCCAGGCAATAAAGGGAAAGAGGTAGCTTTGGTTGCATCTTCTTCTGCTGGAAAGTCCAACAAGAAGAAGGGCAATAAGAAAAAGAAACCTCAGATTCCTGGTCCTTCCAAGAAAATAGCTAAACAGAAAAGGAAGACTAAAGATGATGGAGGCAAAGGAAAGTGTTTCCACTACCAAAAGGATGGGCACGGGAAAAGGAACTGCCCAGAGTATCTTGCTTCTCTGAAGGACAAGAAGGATACACCTTCGGAAGGTATGTCCATATCTTGTTATTTAGATTCTGATGATACTCATAGTTCATCTACAGCTTGGGTTTTAGATATCGTGCCAGCTCACATTTCTAATGATATGCAGAACTAGCAAACAAGAAGAAATTGCATGCTCTCAAGATATTAGAGTCCGGATTGGCAATGGCTTAACTGTTGAAGCTTTAGCCATAGGATCTAAATCTTTTTACATGTTTGGACATGTTTGTGTTTGGATAATATTTTATATGTACCTGATGCTTTTAAGAACATCATTTTTTGACTAGAAATGGCTATGAATTTCAGTTCACTGATGATGTTTGCAATATTTATTTTGGAAATAAATATGTTGGTTCGGGTTATATGAATGATGGTCTTTATTATTTGGATAATAATTACAAATACAAATTGAATGCAAGTGATCTAAAAGAATGCAATGCCATGGTGAAAACCAACTCAAGTTCAAAATATATTTGGCACTTAAGATTATGTCATATTGCAGAAGATAGGATTGCAAAATTGGAGAAAATGGGGATTCTATCCTCATTAGGCTCTGAGCCTACTCCAACTTGTGAATCTTGCCTTCAGGGTAAAATGACTAGATCACCCTTTGTTGGACAAGGGCTAAGAGCTGAAAAATATTTTGGAGCTAATACATAGTGATGTATGTGGTCCATTTAAAGAAATGGCTAGAGGGGGTTTTCATTATTTTATTACCTTTACTGATGATAAATCAAGGTTTGGGTATTTGTATTTGATGAAATACAAACATGTATCTTTTGAAAAGTTTAAAGAATTTAAATCTGAAGTAGAAAATCAAACAGGAAAGAATATTAAAGCTCTTCGATCAGATCGTGGAGGTGAATATTTGAGTACTGAATTTGATGAATACTTGAGAGAGCATGGCATTGTTTCTCACCGACTCTCCAGAACGCCACACCGAATGGTGTATCCGAAGGAGAAATCGTACTTATTGGATATGGTACGTAGTATGATGAGCTATACCGATATGCCAATCTTCTTTTGGGGATTTGCATTAGAATCACTTTGTATATTCTGAATAGGATTCCATCAAAATCGCTTTCTTCCACACCTTATGAGATATGGCATGGAAGAAAACCAAGTCTTAAGCATGTTAAGATTTGGGGTTGTCCAAATTATATCAAAAGTCAACACTGATAAATTGGAGACCAGATCAGAAAAAGGTCGATTTGTTGGATATCCAAAAGATAGTTTTGGATATTACTTTTATTTGCCTACTTCACAAAACGTTGTGATAAGTAGAGATGCCACATTTCTTGAACAACAGTTTGTTCAAGAAGGAGGCAAAGGAAGGCAAATAGAGTTAGAATTGGAGAATTCGACCAACCAATGCATCGATGGATATAGATCCATCTAGTCAACCAATACCCGTTGATGAAACATCTACAGCTATTCCTCGTAGAACAACCAGGGTATCTCACCTACCAGTGAGATATGGTTTTCTTCATGAAGAAGAACAAGAGTTGTCTACTCATGAAGAAGTAGATCATGGAGATGATCCACTTACCTATGAAGAAGCTATATCAGATATAGACTCTTCAAAATGGATTGATGCTATGAAATCCGAGAATGATTCCATGTATAAGAATCAAGTTTGGGATCTTGTTGACCCACCTGAAGGTATTATACCTATAGGGAACAAATGGGTTTTCAAGAAGAAAATTGGTTCTGATGGAAAGGTAGAGACCTATAAGGCAAGGCTAGTAGCGAAAGGGTTTCGCCAAAGGCAAGGAATCGACTATAAGGAGACTTTCTCGCCTGTTGCCATGCTTAAATCAATTAGGATTTTTTTAGCAATAGCTGCATACTATGATTATGAGATTTGGCAGATGGTTGTCAAAACAGCTTTTCTCAATGGATACATTGAAGAAAACATTTTCATGGAACAACCTAGGGGATTTGAATCCCAAGATGGTTCCAAGGTATGCAAGCTAAAGCGATCCATTTATGGGTTGAAACAAGCTTTGAGGAGTTGGAACATCCGTTTTGATGAAGCCATTAAATCCTTTGGTTTTATCAAAAATGAGGATGAGCCATGTGTATATAAGAAGGTTAGTGACAGTGCTATCATTTTCCTTGTCTTATATGTGGATGACATACTGTTGATGGGTAATGACACAGGTATGTTGACGACTATAAAGGTATGGTTGTCAAATACATTCTCCATGAAAGACTTAGGGGAGGCAACCTATATTCTTGGAATTCGCATCTATAGAGATAGAGCGAAAAGAATAATTGGTATATCCCAAAGTCTATACTTGGAAAAGGTGTTAAAGAGGTTTAACATGCTTGATTCCAAGAGAGGATTGTTACCAGTGAGACATGGTATCCATCTTTCTAAAGAGATGTCTCCAAAGACACATTAAGAAAGAGATAAGATGGCCAGGATTCCATATGCTTCTGATATTGGAAGTTTAATGTATGCAATTTTGTGTACTAGGCCGGATATCGCATATGCTGTTAGTTTGACTAGCGGTATCAATCCAATCCAGTTTGGAACATCGATAGTCACAAGAATATTCTTAAGTACTTGAGAAGAACTAAGGATTTATTCTTGATTAATGGAGGTGGAGACTTGCAATTGGATGGTTATACTGATTCTGATTTCCAATCAGATATCGATGATAGAAAGTCTACCTCTGGATATGTGTTCATTTGTAATGGAGGTGCAGTCAGTTGGAAGAGTTCCAAACAGAGCACGATCGCAGATTCCACTACGAGGTCGAGTATATTGTCGCATCGATGTCGCAAAGGAAGTCGCTTGGATAAAGAAGTTCGTGAAATAACTTACAGAGTTCCTTCCATTGAGTCAAGAGTTCCACTACACCGTGACAATAATGGAGCAACATACAAAGCTAAGGAACCAAGGTCTCACCAGAAATCCAAACACATAGAAAGGCGCTACCACATTATCAGAGAAATAGTTGGGCGAGGCGATGTAGCCATGTAGAAAATAGCATCAGCTGAAAATCCAGCTGATCCATTCACTAAGCCTATGTCACAGACTCAGTTAGACCATTATCTTGAGAATATAGGTCTAAGATATTGTAATGAATGGCTCTAGTGCTAGTGGGAGATTGTTAGTAGTATGCCCTAGAGCATATCATTTAGTATGTATCTTGTACATATTTTTATTAATAAAATGCATTTCCACTTTTCCATTTACATAATATATTTATGTGTAATAGAAAAGGTCCATTGATATTTTGTTAGAAATATTATTCTTAAGTTGTTAAGAATACGAGTGACAATATTTCTAGCACGAAGTATCATAAATAGGTTCACAATCGAGGATACTTCATAATAAGGACATGACTTATCCAAAAAGATTGTATTCATGTTTGTTCCCAAGTTATGTATATGAGATATAAATAAGATGGAATGGTGAGTCTCATGCCATATAACAAACATGATAGGCACTTATAAATGATAAGTAGGCCAAACCAGTGACACTTATGACAAGCACATGGAGTTTACTCTTGTCAATGTTTTGTCATAAATCATATCAGTGCATATAATCTTTAGACTGAGATAGCAGCTTATCTTGTATATAGGTAGTTTGAGTTTGATAACGCTTTCATACTTGTACTGTATGGGTATATAGGCATGTGTTGGCTCCTACTAGTTATATATGGAGGTAGGTGTTGATCAAGATGGAATCTGCTCCTCTAAGTAAATAGAGATAAAATCCTATGTTCATTTAATTGTTCTTGATGTTTCAAGTTCTGCCAGACAGATAGATTTATTCTAAAAGAGTTTCGATGAGAAAATCTTTTAATCAAGAACTGGAATTAAAAGAGAACATAATATTCATAGCAAATAGAGTTTGACATAAACCATGACTCCAGCTTGAGTTGGGATTTTGTAACAGAGAGATTCTAGTGCATGGTAACATATGATTATAGGTTCATTTAAGGTAAACCTTATTACTAATTGGGTGGCCATGGCATGCTATGCTAGGTGTTAACCATGGTCTATGAGGTTCATAAAATGATTTAGAGAAATCATTTATGGTAAGAAAGAGTTCTGATGATATTAAGAGTTGATATCATGTCTCATTGCCAATTAGTGATGAGCCTAGTAAGTCACACACATACACAAGTTATCACCTAATTAAATATGATTTAATTAATTAATTAAAGAGTTTAATTGATTAATTAAATAGGTTTGGTTTGCAATTAGTTTGTAAAGTCCCTAGCATGACTTGAAACCAAATCTAGATTATTGGATGTATAATATAAGTTAAATTTATATTTAAGGTGTTCAAATATGAATTTAATTAATGAGAAATTAATTAATATAGATTAATTAATTAATTTATATTTGATATAAATTGATTAGAAGAAGAGAAATAATTATTTTGGGTTGAGAACTCAAAATTAAGACACAGGGGCATTCTGGTCATTTCGCAGGGTGACATGTGGCACCATGAGATGGTGACACATGGAATTAGACATAAGCTTGCCAAATGTCTTTTAATCATGTAAGATGATTAAAATTAAGATTAAATATAGGTTTGACACTTGGCATAATGTGATTGGGTCAATTAAACCTAGAACCAATCAAAAGGTGACCTGTGGCAAGGGTTTTATGTGGTGACCTAGCTATATAAGTGTTGCTATGAAAAGAAAAAGAACAACCAACTGCCATTCTTTTTTGTGCCGCCACCCAAAGGCTCCTCTCCCTTCTCATCTTCTTCATCTCTCATCTATTCCAAGAGATTAGCAAACAATCTTTTGAATTAAAAATACTAGAAATCATTTCTAGTATTTTTGTTTACATCTTTAATCTCTCAAAAAGGCAAAACTTGATTTTCTAATTCATAGAAAAAGCTTTAGAAGCTGTTCAAGGGCTGCCATAGGTGATCATGGTGTGGACAAACTAGAGGGACAACATTTGGTGTCCTAAAGAGGCATCCCAAAGGTGCCAAACACACTGCAGTGCATCAAGAGGTTAGTGCACTTGTTCTTGATCTAATCTAGGGTTCTTAAAATTAATCTGATTAATTCTAAATTCTTAAATGGCAAATATAGATCCAAAAACATATTAAAAGAGTTTTAATATGCTGTTTATCATTGAAATCAAATAGATAAAAATAAATCTTGTATGATGCATGTGACCCTAGGTTACTTTTGCTCCTTCAATTGGTATCAGAGCCACTATATTTTCCATTTAGATTGTTGATTATATGATTTAATTGTGTGGTATGATCATAAGATGATAGATCCATTGCTGGTTGCAAAGAAAGGTGGCGGCTTGGTGATGAACACTATTGTGTGTGCAAGGTTTGTTCATCCCTTATGGTGCGCATGGTTTTGAGCAATATTTATGCAACTGTTGTATGATCTAATACTCATAATTATGTTCATTTTATGTCTAATTAAATTGTTTAATTCGAGTTTTAAATGACACAATTAAATTTTGATTCAAATCTGAATTTTAAAAATTGTTTGAATGTGATTCAAATCTAAATTTTTAAAGTAGTTTGAACGTGATTCAAATCTGAATTTTAAAAGTTGTTTGAATGAGATTTAAATCTAAATTTTTAAAGTTGCTTGAATGTGATTCAAATCTGAATTTTAAAAGTTGTTTGAATGTGATTCAAATCTGAATTTTTTGAATTTGTTTGAATGTGATTCAAATATGAATTTTTAAATTTGTTTGAATTATATTCAAATATGGATTTTTAAGTTGAATATGTGATATTCAATTTAATTTATGTATATATGTTTTATTTAATTGTTAAATAGTGATATACATGATGGATGATCATGGAGTATAAAGGACCAATGTGATTGGATTTATTTCTTTTATGTTTCTTCGAGTTGTAATTTAAATTAATTTATTTTAATTTATTTTTAGGCATGTATTATTAAGGTTGTAATAATTTTTGAGTTGTAATTTCATTTATTTAGTTCTTGTAAATTCCCCTTGGTATTCCAAGGATTACTATGTAATTGGATTGCAAGAAGATCAAGGAGGTCAAGAGCATTGGTGGGACCAGTGAGAGGAATTCAAAATCAACTATTGATTATGTACTCCTTTAGCAACTCTTGTAATATGAATGAATGAAATGAACCTAAGAATGCCCTGATTCAATTCTTGGTGGCTCAGAATTGAATCCCTTAGAAAGTCCATGATCATACCATATTTATTATCGATGAATGCATGAGATGTATGGGAATGCATGCTAGTATATGATATATGCATGCTAATTGGATAATGTGCAAAGTTAGAACTTACTAGTAACTAGGACGACCACAAAATCTTCCAAACAAATGATTATGTTGGAAATGGTATAATTAAAGTAATTATAACATGGGCCCTCCATTGAGGCAATTATTTTAAGAAATTTTAAATACTTGCATAAGATGCAATTAATTTAAGAGATTTTCTTAAGAATAATTGTTAAGCATGAGATGTTGTCAAAATGTAAATAGTTTGGTGGCCAATATTGGATGTACCTGAGGACATTAAAATTATTTGCATAATTACTAGTTCAATGGGATCAGCTTAACTAATGCAAGATAAATCAATAATGGATGTACCTGAGATTTTGAGCATTAGGGGCTAGGTAAAGGATTGAACCTTACATGAGATGTGATGGGCAAGGAGTTGCTCACTTATAGTTTATTGTAATTCCAATAATGGATGTACCTGAGGATGATCAATAGAATTATAAGAATTCAATCACCCACTAGAAATCTATCCAACTAGGATTTTCGTTTTCTACTTTGGAAGTGTAGGATTCGCTAAGTTAGTGGGAGGACTAATTTGATTAAAAGACCATAATTATTTTGGTTATTTACATGATACATTTACTAAATAATCTGGTTATTTTCTACAGTTAATTTTCTGATAATAATCAGCACACAACAACCACCACCATCCAATATCCTTGCAAGCATACTTGATCACAATAGGTTAACATGACCTAATTTTTCTGATTGGTTAAGAAATTTGAAACTTTTCCTGAACCTTGAACATATAGGATATGTTCTAGACTCAAATGTTCCTGGTCCCTTACCTCCAGAGGAACATGAAACTTTGAACAAGTGGAATACATGCTTGCTTTTATGAGTAATGAGTTACAGAAGCAACATAAAAACATGCAGAGTGCGAGTGAGATCCTCCTTCACCTATATGAGTTGTATAGTGAGCACAGCAGGAATGCTAGGTATGAGATATATAAATAGCTATTCTGCATGAGGATGTCTAAGGGACAGAATGTTAGGGATCATGTCCATAAGATCATTCGGCTGATTGAGCAGTTGGAACATCTTGACTTCAACATGGATTTCCAACTGCAGATGAACTTGATCCTTCAGTCCCTTCCTGAGTCTTTTGGGAATTTTGTGACAAATTTCCATATGACTAAACAGAAATGCACCTTGGCTAATTAACTCAACATGCTGGTTATTGCTCAAAAGAATATGTTGGGTAATAAAGGAAAAGAGGTAGCTTTGATTGCATCTTCTTCTACTGGAAAGTCCAATAAGAAGAAGGGCAATAAGAAAAAGAAACCTCAAATTCCTGGTCCTTCCAAGAAAATAGCTAAACAAAAAGGGAAGACTAAAGTTGATGGAGGCAAAGGAAAGTGTTTCCACTGCCAGAAGGATGGGCACTGGAAGAGGAACTGCCCAGAGTATCTTACTTCTCTGAAGGACAAGAAGGATAGACCTTCAGAAGGTATGTCCATATCTTGTTATTTAGATTTTGATGATACTCATAGTTCATCTACATCTTGGGTTTTAGATACTGGCGCCAGTTCTCACATTTCTAATGATATGCAGGAACTAACAAATAGTAGCAGCTTGCGTTCTCAAGATGTTAGACTCAGGATTGACGATGGCTCAAGTGTTGAAGCTTTAGCCATAGGATCTAAATCTTTTTACATGTCTAGACATGTTTTTTGTTTGGATAATATTTTATATGTACCTGATGTTTTTAAGAACATCATTTCTATATCTAGTTTGACTAGAAATGGCTATGAATTTCAGTTCACAGATGATGTTTGTAATATTTATTTTGGAAATAAATATGTTGGTTCGGGTTATATGAATGATGGTCTTTATTATTCGGATAATAATGACAAACACAAAATGAATGCAAGTGATCTAAAAGAATGCAATGCCATGGTGAAAATTAACTCATGTTTAAAATATATTTGACCCTTAAGGTTATGTCATGTTACAGAAGATAGGATTGCAAAACTGGAGAAAATGGGGATTCTATCCTCATTGGGCTCTGAGCCTACTCCAACTTGTGAATCTTGTCTTCAGGGCAAAATGACTATATCACCCTTTGTTGCACAAGGGCTAAGGGCTGAAAATATTTTGGAGCTAATACATAGTGATGTTTGTGGTCTATTTAAGGAAACGGCTAGAGGCAGTTTTTCGTTATTTTATTACCTTTACTGATGGTAAATCAAGGTTTGGATATTTGTATTTGATGAAATACAAACATGAATCCTTTTAAAAGTTTAAAGAATTTAAATCTGAAGTTGAAAACCAAATAGGAAAAAGTATTAAAGCTCTTCGATCAGATCATGGAGATGAATACTTGAGTACTGAATTTGATGAATACTTGAGAGTGCACGGCATTGTTTCTTAGCTAACTCCTCCAGAAACACCACAGTTGAATGGTGTATCTGAAAGGAGAAATCGTACCCTATTGGATATGGTATGTAGTATGATGAGCTATACTGATATGCTAATATCTTTTTGGGGATTTGCATTAGAATTAGCTTTGTATATTCTGAATAGGGTTTCATCAAAATCAGTTTCTTCCACACCTTATGTGATATGGCATGGAAGAAAACCAAGTCTTAAGCTTGTTAAGATTTGGGGTTGTCCAGCTTATATCAAAAAAAGCTGAACATTGATAAATTGGAAACCAGATCAGAAAAGGGTCGATTTGTTGTATATCCAAAAGATAGTTTTGGATATTATTTTTATTTACCTACATCACAAAAGGTTGTGATAAGTAGAAATGCTACATTTCTTGAACAAAAGTTTGTTCAAGAATGAGGCAAAGGAAGGCAAATAGAGTTGGAGTTGGAGAATTCTAACCAACCAACAGATCAGATGGATATAGATCCATCTAGTCAACCTACACCTATTGATGAAACATCTACAACTGTTCCTCATAGAACAATTAGGTATCTCACCCACCAGTGAGATATGGTTTCCTTCATGAAGAAGAACAAGAGTTGTCTACTCATGAAGAAGTAGATCATGGAGATGATCCACTTACCTATGAAGAAACTATATCAGATATTGGCTCTTCGAAAATAGATTGATGCTATGAAATTCGAGATTGATTCCATGTATAAAAATCAAGTTTGGGATCTTGTTGACCCACCTGAAGGTATTATACCTATAGGGAATAAATAGGTTTTCAAGAAGAAAATTTGGTTCTGATGGAAAGGTAGGGACCTATAAGACAAGGCTAGTAGCGAAAGGGTTTCTCTAAAGGCAAGAAATCAACTATGAGGAGACTTTCTCGCCTATTGCCATGCTTAAATTAATTAGGATTCTATTAGCAATAGCTACATACTATGATTATGAGATTTGGTTAATGAATGTCAAAAAAGCTTTTCTCAATGGATGCATTGAAGAAAACATTTTCATGGAACAACCTAAGGGGTTTTGAATCCCAAGATGGTTCCAAAGTGCGCAAGCTAAAGCGATCCATTTATGGGTTAAAACAACCTTCGAGGAGTTGGAACATCCATTTTGATGAAGCCATTAAGTCATTTGGTTTTATCAAAAAGTGAGGCTGAGCCATGTGTATATAAGAAGGTTAGTGATAGTGTTATCACTTTCCTTGTCTTATATGTGGATAATATTCTGTTGATAGGTAATGACACAAGTATGTTAACAACTATGAAGATATGGTTGTCAAATACATTCTCTATGAAAGACTTAGGGGAGACAACCTATATTCTTGGGATTCGCATCTATAGAGATAGAGCAAAAAGAATAATTGGTTTATCCCAAAGTCTATACTTGGAAAAAGTGTTAAAGAGGTTTAACATGTTTGATTCCAAGAGTGGATTGTTACCAGTAAGACATGGTATCCACCTTTCTAAAGAGATGTCTCCAAAGACACCTGAAGAAAGAGATAAAATGGCTAGGATTCCATATGCATTGGCTATTGGAAGTTTAATATATGCAATGTTATATACTAGGCTGGATATCGCATATGCTGTTAGTTTAACTAGCAGGTATCAATCCAATCCAGGTTTGGAAGACTGGATAGCTGTCAAGAATATCCTTAAGTACTTGAGAATAACTAAGGATTTATTCTTGATATATGGAGGTGGTGACTTGTAATTGAATGGTTATACTGATTCTGATTTCCAATCAGATATCGATGATAGAAAGTCTACCTTTAGGTTTGTGTTCATTTGTAAAGGAAGTGCAGTTAGTTGGAAGAGTTCCAAACAGAGTACGACTACTGGTTAAACTACAGAGGCCAAGTATATTGCTGTATCAGATGCTGCAAAAGAAGCTGTTTGGATATAAGGAACCCCGGTCTCACTAGAAATCCAAACACATAGAAAGGCGCTATCACATTATCAGAGAAATAGTTGGGCAAGGCGATGTAGCCATGCAAAAAATAGCATCAGTTGAAAATCCAGCTGATTCATTCACTAATCCTTCATCACAAGCTCAGTTAGACCAACATCTTGAGAAGATGGGTTTAAGATATTGTAATGAATGGCTCTAGTACTAGTGGGAGATTGTTAATAGTATGCCCTAGAGCATATCATTTAGTATGTATCTTGTACATCTTTTATTAATAAAAAGCATTTTCACTTTTTCATTTACATAATATATTTATGTGTAATAGAGAAGGTCCATTGATATTTTGTTAGATATTCTATTCTTAAGTTGTTAATAATATGAGTGACAGTATTTCTAGTACAAAGTATCATAAATAGGTTCATAATCAAGGATACTTCACAATAAGGACATGAGTTATCCAGAAAGATTGTATTCATGTTTGTTCCCAAGTTATCTATATGAGATATAAATAAGATGGAATGGTGAGTCTCATACCATATAACAAACATGATAGGCACTTATACATGATAAGTATGCCGAACCAGTGACATTTATGATAAGCACATGGAGTTTACTCTTGTCAATGCATTGTCATAAATCATATCAGTGCATATAATCTTTAGACCTGAGATAGCACAGTTATCTTATATATAGGTGGTTTGAGTTTGATACTACTTTCATACTTGTACTATATATGGGTATATGGGCATGTGTTTGCTCCTATTAGTTATATATGGAGGTAGGTGTTGATCAATATGGAATCTGTTCCTCTAAGTAAATAGGGATAAAATCCTATGTTCATTAAATTGTTCTTGATGTTTCAAGTTCCTGGCCAGGACAGATAGATTTAATCAGAAAAGAGTTTCTGATGAGAAAATCTTTTTAATCAAGAACTGGAATTAAAAGAGAACATAATATTCATAGCAAATGGGGTTTGACATAAACTATGACTCCAGCTTGAGTTGGGATTTTGTAACAGAGAGATTCTAGTGCATGGTAACATATGATTATAGGTTCATTTAAGGTAAATCTTATTACTGACTGGGTGGCCATGGCATGCTATGCTAGGTGTTAACCATAGACTATGAGGTACATAAAATGATTTAGAGAAATCATTTATGGTAAGAAAGAGTTCTGATAATATTAAGAGTTGATATCATGTCTGATTGCCAATTAGTAATAAGCCTAGTAAGTCACACACATACACAAGTAATCACCAAATTAAATATGATTTAATTAATTAATTAAAACGTTTAATTGATTAATCAAATAGGTTTGATTTGCAATTAGATTGCAAAGTCCTTAGCATGGCTTGAAACCAAATCTAGGTTATTAGATGTCTAATATAAGTTAAATTTATATTTAAAGTGTTTAAATATGAATTTAATTAATGAGAAATTAATTAATAGAGATTAATTAATTAATTTATATTTGATATAAATTGATTAGAAGAAGAAAAATAATTATTTTGGGTTGAAAACTCAAAATTAAGACACAGGGGCATTTTGGTCATTTCACAAGGTGACCTGTGGCACCATGAGATGGTGACACCTGGCATTACACATAAGCTTGCCAAATGTCTTTTAATCATGTAAGATGATTAAAATTAAGATTAAATATAGGTTTGACACTTGGCACAATGTTATTGGGTCAATTAAACTTAGAACCTATCAGAAGCTGACATGTGGCAAGGGTTTTATGTGGTGAACTATCTATATAAGTGTTGCTATGAAAAGAAAAAGAACAATCAGCTGATGCTTCTCTTCGTGCCGCCACCCAAAGGCTCCTTTCCCTTCTCATCTTCTTCATCTCTCATTTATTCCAAGAGATTAGCAAATAATCTCTTGAATTAAAAATACTAGAAATCATTTCTAGTGTTCTGTTTACATCTTTAATCTCTTAAAAAGGAAAAACTTGATTTTCTAATTCATAGAAAAAGCTTTAGAAGCTGTTCAAGGGCTACCATAGGTGATCATGGTGTGGACAAGCTAGAGGGACAACATCTAGTATCCTAAAGACGCATCCCAAAGGTGCCAAACACACTGCAGTGCAACAAGAGGTTAGTGCACTTGTTCTTGATCTAATCTAGGGTTCTTAAAATTAATCTGATTAATTCTAAAATGTAAAATGGCAAATGTAGATCCAAAAACATATTAAAAGAGTTTTAATATGCTGTTTATCATTGAAATCAAATAGATAAAAATAAATTTTGCATGACGCATGTGACTCTAGGAGAAAAATTTTTGAATTCAATAATATAAACTTATGTTTTTCATGCTTCCGCTCCTTCAGTATTAACTCCAAAATATTTTCAGCTCTTAACCCTTGCCCAACAAAGGGTGATCTAGTCATTTTGCCCTAAAGGCAAGATTCACAAGTTGGAGTAGGCTCAGAGCCCAATGTGGAAAGAATCCCCATTTTCTCCAGTTTTGCAATCCTATCTTCTGCAACATGACATAACCTTAAGTGCCAAATATATTTTGAACTTGAGTTGGTTTTCACCATGGCATTGCATTCATTTAGATCATTTGAATTCATTTTGTGTTTGTCATTATTATCTAAATAATAAAGACCATTATTCATATAACCCGAACCAACATATTTATTTCGAAAATAAATATTGCAAACATCATCTATGAACTGAAATTCATAGCCATTTCTAGTCAAATTGGATATAGAAATGATGTTCTTAAAAGCATCAAGTACATATAAAATATTATCTAAACACAAAACATGTCCAAACAAGTAAAAAGATTTAGATCCTATGGCTAAAGCTTCAATAGTTAAGCCATTGCCAATTCGGACTCTAACATCTTGAGAACGCAAGCTGCTACTATTTGCTAGTTCTTATATATCATAAGAAATGTGAGAACTGGTACCAGTATCTAAAACCCAAGCTATAGATGAACTATGAGAATCATAAGAATCTAAATAACAAGATATGGACATACCTTCCGGAGGTCTATCCTTCTTGCCCTTCAGAGAAGCGAGATACTCTAGGTAGTTCCTTTTCCAGTGCCTATTCTTCTGGCAGTGGAAACACTTTCCTTTGCCTCCATCAGCTTTAGTCTTCCCTTTCTGTTTAGCTATTTTCTTGGAAGAACCCGGAATCTGAGGTTTCTTTTTCTTATTGCCCTTCTTCTTGTTGGACTTTCCAGTAGAAGAAGATGCAATTAAAGCTACCTCTTTTCCTTTATTGCCCGGCATATTCTTTTGGGCAATAACCAGCATGTTGAGTAAACCAGCCAAAGTGCATTCCTGTTTAGTCATATAGAAATTTGTCACAAAATTCCCAAAAGACTCAGGAAGGGACTGAAGGATTAAATCCGTTTGCAGTTGGAAATCCATGTTAAAGTCAAGATGTTCCAGCTGCTTAATTAGCCAAATCATCTTGTGGACACGATCCCCAACATTCTCTCCCTCAGACATTCTCATGTGGAACAGCTGCCTAGATATCTCATACCTAGCATTCCTGTTGTGGTCACCATATAACTCTTATAGGTGAAGGAGAATCTCACTCGCACTCTGCATGTTCTCATGCTGCTTCTGTAACTCATTACTCATGGAAGCAAGCATGTAACACTTAGTTCTCATATCATGCTCCTTCCACTTGTCTGAAGTTTCATGTTCCTCTGGAGTGGCCTCTGGAGGTAAGGGATCAGGAACATTGGAGTCTAGAACATATCCTATATGTTTAAGGTTCAGGACAAGTTTCAAATTTCTTAGCCAATCAGAGAGATGAGGTCCTGTCAACCTATTGCGATCAAGTATGCTTGAAAAGATATTGGATGGTGGTGGTTGTTCTGTACTCATTATTATCAAAAAATTAACTGCAGAAAATAACTAGATTAATTAGTAAATGTATCATGTAATTAACCAAAATGATTATAGTCTTTTAATCAAATTGGTCCTCCCACTAACTTAGCGAATCCTACACTTCCAAAATAGAAAACGGAAATCCTAGTTGGATGGATTTCTAGTAGGTGATTGAATTCTTATAATTCTATTGATCATCCTCAGGTACATCCATTATTGGAATTACAATAAACTATAAGTGAGTAACTCCTTGCCCATCACATCTCATGTGAGGTTCAATCCTTTACCTAGCCCCTAATGCTCAAAATATCAGGTACATCCATTATTGACTTATCTTGCATTAGTTAAGTTGATCCCATTGAGCCAATAATTATGCAAATAATTTTAATGTCCTCAGGTACATCCAATATTGGCCACCAAACTATTTACATATCTACAACATCTCATGCATAATAATTATTCTTAAGAAAATCTCTTAAATTAATTGCATCTTATGTAAGTATTTAAAATTTCTTAAAATAATTGCCTCAATGGAGGGCACATGTTATAATTACTTTAATTATAGCATTTCCAACTTAATCATTTGTTTGGAAGATTTTATGGTCATCCTAATTACTATTAAGGTCTCACTTTGCACATTATCCATTTAGCATGCATATATCATATACTTGCATACATTCACATTCATCTCATGCATTCATGGATAAACAGTAAATATGGTATGATCATGGACTTTCTAAGGGATTCAATTCTGAGCCACCAAGAATTGAATCAAGGCATTCCCAGGTGCATTTCATTCATTCATATTACAAGAGTTGCTGAAGGAGTACATAATCAACACTTGATCTTGAATACCTCCCACTGGTCCCACCAATGCTCTTGACCTCCTTCATCTTCTTGCAATCCAATATTACATAGTAATCCTTGGCATACCAAGGCAAATTTACAAGAACTAAATAAATGAAATTACAACCCAAAAATTATTACAAACTTAATAATACATGCCCAAAATAAATTAAAATAAATTAATTAATTTACAATCCCAAAGAAACATAAAAGAAATAAATCCAATCACATTGGTCTTTTATAGTCCATGATCATCCATCATGCATATCACTATTTAACAATTAAATAAAACATACATACTTAAATTAAATTGAATATCTCATATTCAACTTAAAAACTCAAATTTGAATATGATTCAAACAAATTTAAAAATTCAGATTTGAATCACATTCAAATAACCTTAAAAATTCAGATTTGAATCACATTCAAACAACCTTAAAAATTCAGATTTGAATCACATTCAAACAATTTTTAAAAAACAGAATTTGTAACAACCCTAAGTTCGGTAGTGCGTTCTACTGTTCCAGTGACCAGTGTTGTCCGGATAGCTAGGATGCCTTGAACCACACTTCGATATGAGTGAGGAGACATAAAATAATGAAATACAAGAAAAGAAAATACAAGAAAAACAAAGGAAAAATAATAGCAAAGAAATGTAACCAAGTTAAGCGAGCCGAGAACCCTAGCGATGGGTGACCGCACTGAGAAGTCATGGCATGGACTGTTGACTAGCCCTGGACCGCAGGGAACCCTGGAAAATATTTTTAGGACTTAAATAAATGTCTATTGAAGTATAAATGCCATTAGAAATATCAAAAAAAATTATTTAATTACTATAAAGAAAAGTGAGAAATCAAAAAACGGACAAAATCCGGTGTTACTGAAAAATTAGAAATGCAACCTGAACAGGGGCATTGTGGTCATTTGACACCCCGACTTATCTGTTGACCTAAATGTCCATTGAAAATAAATGATATTACACTTGGAAAATGTCATGAAAAATTAAATTAATGGTACCTAATGTAAATAGCAAAAATGGGAAGCTTAATGTGGGAAAATGAAGTCTTATATTAAACTAATATTTAATTTAAGCTTAGTGCTCCACTCACCCATCAAAGTGAACCACTAACTCATAATCTTGGGCAGAATACACATCTTCATCTTCAACCTTAGAACCAGCAGAAATTTGCTCCCAAAAAACTCCATTGACGCATGGTTTGAAGCTCCATGCATGTGAGATTAAAGCTCCTTTCTTGGACCTTTCCTTCATTAAAGATTGTCCATACACCTTGGGCAGTAGATAGGCAATAAGAAGACCAAGTTTTGGAGAGATTTTGAAGAGTTTCCAAAGTGATAAGTTTGTGTTTTTGGGTTATGGCTTCATTAAAGTCAGTAAGAATGTTATGGGTACTTGAATTATAGAGAGATTTTTGAGGTTTGATGTTTAAAGGGAGAGGTGTATTTTTGGCAGCCATGGAAACTCCTTGAGGGAAGTTTACTCTTGCTTGTAAATGATATATTAAAGGGTTGATTAAATGTTTATGTGTGTAGGAATTTATTTAGGTGATGTATACTTAGTATATGTGAATGTGTACTTGAATTTGGAAGCTTGAAAATTAATGGACTGTAATGTATGAATCCACAGCCTGGTTTGGTGAACCATAAAGATGTTATTTCATGTTTGGTTTTATGTAATATTAATGTGGAATTGTGATAGTTGTTATGGCAGCTTGGGTATATGTATGATGGTGTGACGTTGGACATGTAAATGAGCTAGGTTAGGTGATTGAATTGTTGTAATTTGAGCTTGAAAAATTCTGTACTAAATGGTGCATGTTGAGTGTGATTATAAGCTACCAAAATGACCAACAATATGTTGTGAAATGTATTTAGGTTAGGGTACAAACCAGAATTGGCATGAATATATAGTTTGGTAAGTGTTGAAAGTATCCTTTGATGAGTAATGAACAAATGCAATAGGGTAGTTTATGTTATGGGCCTAGAACCTCAAGTGTGTGGCTCCAATTGGTATGAGACCAATTGGAGGTGAAACTAGGCACAAAATGTGCCAACTTTCATGAAGGAAGCTTACCAAAATTCTGCTTGTAAGGTAACTTGAAAAGTGACCAAATCCGGATTAGTGCATTTAAGGCCTGAAAATTGACCATTTGGGCAGCAGTTAGTATTTTGGCCATAACTCACTCAAAACAGGTTGAATTGACCTGAAATTTTGACCATGAATAGCTAAGACCTGTATCTACAAGTCTTATGAAGACACCAAAGCCCAGAAATGACCATAAGCAAGTTAAACAGCTTGCACAAATTCGGGTCTAAAAACTGGCCGAACCTAAAATGACCTAAAGTGACCAATTTTGATGCATTTTGACCAGCAATAGTAAAATGACCATAACATAGTCTACATAACTCAGAATGACCTGAAATTTTGCCCCACGTGCAATAACACATAGATCTACAAGTTTGTAGTTTCGACCGAAAATCGAGGGAACTAGGTCGTCCGACTAGGTCAAACTAGTATCCCGGAATCCGACAAATTGCAATAAAAATGCAATATGTAACACCCCAAAGTTCGGTAGTGCGTTCTGTTGCTCCGGTGACCAGTGTTGTCCGGACAGCTAGGATGCCTAGAACTACACTTCAATATGAGTGAGGAGACATAAAATAATGAAATACAAGAAAAGAAAATACAAGAAAAATAAAGGAAAAATAATAGCAAAGAAATGTGATCAAGTTAAACGAGCCGGGAAACCTAACGATGGGTGACCGCACCGGGAAGTCACAGCGTGGACCGTTGACTAGCCCTGGACTGCGGGGAACCCTGGAAAACATTTTTAGGACATAAATAGACCCTTATTGAAGTATAAATCTCATTAGAAAGATTAAAGAAAAATTAAATAATTAGTACAAAGAAAAGTGAGAAATCAAAAAACAGACAAAATACGTTTTTAACTAAAAATCAGTAATGCCACCCGAACAGGGGCATTATGGTCATTTGACATCCCGAAGTGTCTTTTGACCTAAATGTCCATTAAAAATAAATAATATTACACTTAGAAAATGAAATGAAAAATTAAAAGAGGGGTACCTAATACAAATAGCCAAAAGTGGGGTGAAAAATGTGTAAATAACACATTTAAACTTATTTTATGATATAATTTAAATGAGTGGACCACTAAGGGAATAAAATAAAACAAAGAGGGGCAGCTGTACTTCCACTAAACCAACAGAAACTTCATCTTCCTCATTTGGATTCAAAGTTGCCGAATTGAAGAAAATGGAAACCACCATGGCCATTTTTCATGCAAGCTCTTTTAACTCTCCATTTTCAACTCCAATCTCTTAGGTTCCTTCATGAAAGTTTGTCTACTCATCACAAGGAAGATATTGATACCAAATTTGAGAATTTTGGTGAAGGTTTAGCAAGTTAAAATTAAAGGTAAGTTTACATTTTTGAGAATTCCTTTGTTAAACTTTATGTTCATGTTATGGGTGTTAGTTTTGTGAAGGAAATTTTAAAGTTTAAATAGTTATTGAGATAGCCATTTTTGGAAAGCCATGGGGTCACGCATTTAATGATTTATTATGCATATAATTGATGAGAAATAATGTTAATCATGGTGATTTAATATCCTAGTGAATTATTTCACATATTTATGGTGATTTATGCACTTGGATGGGAATTGGTAAATTGTAGGGCACTTTGATGTTGAAGGACAATTTTCGACAGCTTGGGAACCCTTGAATAATTGTATGTATTGATGGAAGTGTTGGCAGAATGTTGACATAGAAGAATTGATGAATGTATATGTAAATTAGTAGTGGAGATTATATGTAATGATTAGGTGTATTTATGTACATATATTGCTAAATTTGGACTTTGTGGTTTAGGGTTGTATTTGATGTATTGAGAATATTTGTATTCTGTCCAAATTGACCATAGTAAGAAGTGATAAATGAATATGGAATGGTATAAAATCAGAATTAGGTAAGGGGATTTAAAGTAGAGAAAGATAAATGTGTGTTTGAATTGGGGTTTGAAAGGCATATAGAGGGCAGTGTACATTTTAGCCAATAAGTTTAAATGTGTAACCTCAATTGGTATGAAACCAATTGGAGGTGAAACTAGGTACAAAATATGCCAACTTTCATTGAGAAAACATACCAAAATTCTGCTTGCAAGGTGACCTAAGAAAATGACCAATTCGGATTAGGTGCAATTAGGACCTGAAAAATGACCAATTGGGCAGCAGTGAATGTTTAGGCCATAACTCACTCAAAACAGGTCCAATTGACCTAAAATTTTAACCATGAATAGTTAAGACCCATACCTACAAGTCTTATCAAGACACCAAAACCCAGAAATGACCAGAAGCAAGTCACAAAGCTTGCACAAGTTCGGGTCCAAAAACTGGCCGAACCAAAGTTGACCAAATTGACCAAAAATTGACCTAATTTGATGTCATTTGACCAGCAATAGTGTAATGACCATAACTTGGTCTACTTAACTCGGATTGACCTGAAATTTTGCCCCACGTGCAATAAGACATATATCTACAAGTTTGTAGTTTTGACCGAAACCTGAAAACTGAGGGAACTAGGCCGTCCGGCTAGGTCAAACCAGTATCCCGGAATCCAGCAATTTGCATTAAAATGCACTAAACAAGGAAACTGTTAGTAGTATGCCCTAGAGCATATCATTTAGTATGTATCTTGTACATATTTTATTAATAAAAGGCATTTCCACTTTTCCATTTACATAATATATTTATGTGTAATAGAAAAGGTCCATTGATATTTTGTTAGAAATATTATTCTTAAGTTGTTAAGAATATGAGTGACAATATTTCTAGCACAAAGTATCATAAATAGGTTCACAATCGAGGATACTTCATAATAAGGACATGACTTATCCAGAAAGATTGTATTCATGTTTGTTCCCAAGTTATTTATATGAGATATAAATAAGATGGAATGGTGAGTCTCATGCCATATAACAAACATGATAGGCACTTATAAATGATAAGTAGGCCGAACTAGTGACACTTATGACAAGCACATGGAGTTTACTCTTGTCAATGTTTTGTCATAAATCATATCAGTGCATATAATCTTTAGACCTGAGATAGCACAATTATCTTGTATATAGGTAGTTTGATTTTGATACTGCTTTCATACTTGTACTATGTATGGGTATATGGGCATGTGTTGGCTCTTGCTAGTTATATATGGAGGTAGGTGTTGATCAAGATGGAATCTGTTCCTCTAAGTAAATAGAGTTAAAATCCTATGTTCATTTAATTGTTCTTGATGTTTCAAGTTCCTGGCCAGGACAGATAGATTTATTCAGAAAAGAGTTTCTGATGAGAAAAATCTTTTAATCAAGAACTGGAATTAAAAGAGAACATAATATTCATAGCAAATGGAGTTTGACATAAACCATGACTCGGCTTGAGTTGGGATTTTGTAAATGTAGAGATTCTAGTGCATGGTAACATATGATTAGAGGTTCATTTAAGGTAAATCTTAGTACTAATTGGGTGGCCATGGCATGCTATGCTAGGTGTTAACCATGGTCTATGAGGTTCATAAAATGATTTAGAGAAATCATTTATGGTAAGAAAGAGTTCTGATGATATTAAGAGTTGATATCATGTCTCATTGCCAATTAGTGATGAGCCTAGTAAGTCACACACATACACAAGTTATCACCTATTTAAATATGATTTAATTAATTAATTAAAGAGTTTAATTGATTAATTAAATAGATTTGGTTTGCAATTAAATTGCAAAGTCCCTAGCATGACTTGAAACCAAATCTAGATTATTGGATGTGTAGTATAAATTAAATTTATATTTAAAGTGTTTAAATATGAATTTAATTGATGAGAAATTAATTAATAGAGATTAATTAATTAATTTATATTTGATATAAATTAATTAGAAGAAGAAAATAATTATTTTGGGTTAAGAACTCAAAATTAAGACACAGGGCATTTTGGTCATTTCATTACAGTGACACGTGGCACCATGAGATGGTGACACATGGCATAACACATAAGCTTGCCAAATGTTTTTAATCATGTAAGATGATTAAAATCAAGATTAAATATAGGTTTGACACTTGGCACAATGTGATTGGGTCACTTAAACCTAGAGCTAATCAAAAGGTGACATGTGGCTAGGGTTTAATGTGTTAACCTAGCTATTTAAGTGTGGTTATGAAAAGAAAACATAACCAGCAGCCTCTCCTCTCAATTGTCACGCCACTTTGAGCCTCTCCAGCTATTTCTCTTCATCTCTCATCAATTCAAAGAGATTAGCCATCAATCTCTTGAATTAAGAACGCTAGAAATTATTTCTAGTGTCCTGTTTACATCTCTAATCTCTTAAAAGGAAGAACTTGAATTTCTAATTAATAGAAAAGGCTTTAGAAGCTGTTCAAGGGCTGCCATAGGTGTTCTTGGTGTGGACAAGCTAGAGGGACAAGATCTGGTGTCCTGAAGACTAATCTCAAAGGCGCAGACACGCTGCAGCACATCAAGAGGTTAGTGTAATCGTTCTTGATTTAATCTAGGGTTCTAAAATTAATCTGATTAATTTTAAAATCTTAAATGGAAAATACAGATCCAAAAACATATTAAAAGAGTTTTAATATGTTGTTTATCATTGAAATCAAATAGATAAAAATAAATCTTGCATGGTGCATGTGACCCTAGGTGAAAATTTTTGAATTCAATGGTATAAACTTGTGTTTTTCACGCTTCCGCTCCTTCAGAAACGAGTTTGGCAAAACGTACCAAACCTAAAACCCTATCGAGTGTGACATATTATTGACACTAAAACCTAATTTACCTAAAACGCATCGAGGGTCGGTATATTAGGTGATTAAGCAAATAAAGGTATTCAGTGAATTGTTTATCGAACATTATCGTTAGAGGCAAATTAATTTAGCACTGAAACACTTCAAATTGTGTTTCTCAGTTAACAAGGACTCAGCAAAAGGGAAAGAAATACTGAGTCAGGACCAGGAGACAAATATCAGAGGTTTGTGCACAACAACTATTTCTTTTGAATTATTTTCAATTGAAATAAATATTGACTATTTGTATATTATTGTTTTAAATTGTGGAAATGTATTTGAATGAATATTTATTGCTTGAAAAGCATTGTAAATGATTTGAAACTGTGAGAAATTGTTTGAATAACATTGATGGATACTTATTGATTTAAAAGCATTGGAAATGGTTTGAAACCACAGCTATCATGTATATTAATTGTATTCCTCATTAGCTGAAGTGTTGAGGTGTGTGCCTGTTGAGGACGAATTGGATGAGTACTCATATTTTTGCTAGCTAGCTATGTTATTCCTCATTAGTCATCGACTTTTGGGACGAATTGAATACCTCATTAGCCATTGGCTTTTGGAACGAATTGAACTATGGATCATGATTAAGCTGTGTGTGATTTATTGATGTTTATTGTGAGATTGTGAAATGGATTTAAACTCTCATTGACATATACTGTCTTTTGAATTCAAACATGATCTGACTTATGGAAATCTATTGTGATATTGAGAAATGGAGTTTAAATTCTTATTGACCTTTATTGTCCTGAATTTGACTATGGTTTTAAGTATCCACTATTTATATGATTTACGAATTGTGATTTAAATTTGTATTTGGTTAATGTTGTGCACCACTGAGACATTGTCTCAGCGATAGCTTTTTATTGCTGTCGCAGGTAGAGAGACAGATAAGGCAGCATACTAGGCTGCATATACATCCAGCGAGGGATTACCTGGTATAATGAGTATATCAATATTTTGCATTTTGTACTGTAATGTATGACACTATATGTACATTTTGTTTTTGGTTTTGAACAGTTATAAATTCAAATTGTACCTTGAAGTTGTAAATTAATTATGAGTTATTTGACTTGTGAAAATTGTATTATATTTCCTTATCTCAGACTTTGAAAAATTTCTATGGAATTGAGTTAATAAATTGTTGTGTTGAGAAATGTACTGGAGTTGAGATTTGGAACATTATTAAAGTGCTTTTTACAGGTTTTCTAAAGAACTGTTTTGTCCAAAATACAGATGGCACTTTGCCAAAATTTTTACAGAAATTCCAAATAAACCAAATGAGTTAATTGTTTCACTTCAGTTCACCAAAGTCTTTAACACCTGTAAATAGTGCTCACCACTATAAAATAAGTAAGAAAAGTTTTTAAAATCCCTTGTAGTGTATTTAATGGGTTATCAGTAGACGAAGTTGGTAATTCATTAGGTATACTACGGGATCATGTTATGCCTTACAAAGGGGTAGGGTGTGACATGTTTTAGTGGTATCAGAGCAATGTTTTTAAACTCTATTTTCACCTGTTACTTGAATGTTCTGTCTTCATAGTACAACTGCTCAATATCATTGTTTGATACATACAGTACATTACATTATAAATATGCACTAACAGGAGGAAATCTCCTTGTGCTATTTGTTCAGGAGATCTAAAATCCTCGCATTGAATATGGAAGAGGGTGATCGTTCAGTCGATCAATCTATTGAGGCTGAGGTGCAAGGGGATGCCCCAGGCCTACAAAATGTTAGTGGTCAAGGAAGACCACTGCAGCATCGCAGCTTTCCTCGCTTAGTTCGCCACAGATGGTCGCAATGTTCCAACAAATGGTCGGTAATGTGCCTACTCAAGTCGCAATACGCATACACGATGGTACAACCACAGTCTCCTACGAGGCAGTATGATAAATTGATGAAGTATGGGGCTACAGAGTTTAAGGGGACAGTAGATCCTCTAAAAGCTGAACAATGGTTAGAGAGGATGAATAGGGTGTTCAAGAAGCTACATTGTACAGAAGAGCTTAGATTTGAATACTCAGTGTCCTTACTACAAGGGGATGTTTATGACTGGTGGAAAACCATTCCCCACAGTCTGGTAGAGCCTGCAGTGCTAACATGGAATGACTTCCTCAGGGAATTCAGGCAGAAATATATCCCTGATGCTTATGTAGACCAGAAGCTGCAAGAGTTCCTAAGTCTGAAACAGGGGGGCAGATCAGTGGCTGAGTATGAAAGAGAATTTTCCCGCCTTAGCCATTATGCAGTGAGTCTACTCTCTACCGGCAGGGAAAGATGCAAGAGGTTTGAAACTGGCTTGAAACCCAGTATCAGAGTACAAGTGCTCGGCTTCAAACACACTAACTTCTCTGAACTTGTTTCTCAAGCCCTAGAGTTGGAAAGAGTTGAGTTTGAGACTGCTCCAGAGAAAAAGAGATCAGAGAAGACAGAGAAAGAGGGAAAATCAGCAGAACAGAGTTCCAGTGGTTATACTGGAAAGAGGAAGAACTATGGGGGACATGGCAGAGGTGGCAAGAAATCTGGTAGGGGAAGATATTCAGGACAGAGACCTCCCCTATCTGGACAGCAGAGTACCAGAGGTTCCTATCCTCCCCGCCAATGTGAAACATGTGGAAGAAATCATGGTGGGATCTGCTACAAGGCTATTGGAGCTCAGAATAATCGTGGAGGCACCGACACTTTGCCAAGGACTGCACCAAGAGTCGCAGAGTTGGACCACCTCCTACTCGCGAAGGATCGCCCAGAGCCCTGTCACCAGAAGATCACAACCACCTAGCAGAGGTAGAGGCAGGGGTAGAGGTAGCCAAGCAGGCAGCCAAGGCACAGTAAAACAATCAGAGCAAGATAGTGCTCCAGTCAGAGTCTATGCCATGAGACAGAGACATCTGATGTTGTGGCTGGTACCTTCTCAACTTTTAACCAGAATGTGTTTGTGTTATTTGATCCGGGTTCTACCCATTCTTATGTGAGTGCTAGCATCATTGATTGCATTGCTGTTCCATGTACAAAAATGGACTTTGAGGTGCTAGTAACAAGTCCGTTAGGGCAGGAGGTCAGGGTTAATAGAATGTATAGAGATTGTCCTTTGGTGATCCAAGGACACACTTTCCTGTCTGATTTCATTGAAATGCCCTTCAGAGATTATGATATCATCTTGGGCATGGATTGGTTAGCTAGGCATCATGCCATGATTGACTGTAGGTTGAAGACAGTCACTTTTGGCCTTCCTCAGTACAGTGATGTGGTGATACAAGGGGAGAGGCAGTTATTGCCATCAAACATTATTTCGGCTGCACTAGCCAGAAAGATGATCAGAAAGGGGGTGTGAAGCATACTTGGCACATGTGGTAGACACCCAAGTGGGGAGTCCAGCATTGAAGGACATCCCTACAGTATATGACTTTCCAGATGTGTTTCCTGATGAATTGCCAGGATTACCTCCGGAAAGAGAAGTGCAGTTTGAAATTAATGTTATGCCTGGTGTGGATCCAATCTCCATAACGCCATACAGAATGGCACCAGCAGAGTTGAAGGAGTTGAAGATACAATTGCAAGAATTACTTGAAAAGGGCTTCATCCGCCCTAGTGTGTCACCTTGGGGAGCACCAGTGTTGTTTGTTAAGAAGAAGGATGGTACTCTCCGCTTATTTATAGATTATCGGCAGTTGAATAAGGTGACAATAAAGAACAGATATCCATTGCCTCGCATTGATGATCTGTTCGATCAGTTGAAGGGTGCAGCTGTATTCTCCAAAATTGATCTGCGATCTAGTTATTATCAGTTAAAGGTGCAAGAGCAGAGTATTCCAAAAACTGCTTTCAGAACTCGATATGGCCACTATTAGTTTCTAGTAATGCCATTCGGGTTGACAAATGCTCCAGCTGCTTTTATGGATCTGATGAACACTATTTTCAGACCATATCTTTATCAATTTGTGGTGGTGTTTATTGACGACATTTTGATATATTCAAGGAATGCAGAGGAGCATGACAGACATCTGCCGATTGTACTACAGACATCTGCCAATTGTACTGCAGACTTTAAGGGAGAAACAACTATATGCCAAATTGTCGAAGTGTGAATTTTGGCTGAAAGAAATCTCCTTTTTGGGACATGTTGTGTCAGCTGAAGGGATCAAGGTAGATTCCAGCAAGGTAAAAGCTATCCTTAATTGGAAGCCGCCCAGGAACATCACAGAAATTCGCAGTTTTCTGGGTCTAGCTGGATATTACCGTCGGTTTGTGAAGGGGTTTTCTATGTTATCTTCTCCACTGACTAAGCTGCTTCGGAAAGATGTAAAATTTCAGTGGACTGATAAATGTCAGCAGAGTTTTGATGAGTTGAAGAGGTGTTTAACTGAAGCTCCAGTTCTCACTTTACCTACTCCGGGTAAAGAATACACAGTTTATAGTGATGCTTCTCATAATGGGTTAGGCTGTAATCGATGCAAGATCGGAATGTCATTGCTTATGCATCACGCCAGCTGAAACCGCATGAGAGGAATTATCCAACACATGACCTGGAGTTAGCAGCTATTGTTTTTGCTCTGAAGATCTGGAGACACTATCTGTATGGAGAGAAATGCTACATTTTCACAGATCACAAGAGCTTGAAGTACTTAGGTACCCAGAAGGAATTGAATTTGAGGCAGAGGAGATGGTTAGAACTCATTAAAGACTATGATTGCTTAATAGACTATCAGCCGGGAAAAGCAAATGTAGTGGATGACGCCTTAAGTCGCAAGACTATGGCAAATCTCAGAGTTTCTCCTACGTCCATAGTATGTGAATTGAAAGCACAGCATACTAGTTTAGAGATTGATGATGAGGGACAGACAGTAGTTGCTTGGCATGTACAGCCAGTGTTGATTGATCAGATCAGAATGGCTGTTCAGAGTGATGAAAAGTATCAGAAGCTACTGAAAGAAGTCCAGCAGGGCAAGAAACCTGAATTCTCTATGAGAGAGGATGGTTATTTACTACATCAGGGCAGAATGTGCGTTCCTAGTGATGTGGAATTGAGACAGATCATTATGAAGGAGGCACATGAGTCTCCATTTGCTATACACCCTGGTGGAACTAAAATGTACAGAGGGCTGAAAGAGCATTACTGGTGGATGGGCATGAAAAGAGATATAGCTGAATTCGTTTCCAAATGCCTAACTTGTCAGCAAGTAAAGGCAGAACATCAAGTTCCAGCTGGTTTGTTACATCCTTTGTCGATGCAGTGGAAATGGGAACGAATAAATATGGATTTTGTTACAGGACTTCCAAGGACACAGGTAGTCATGATGCAAGATGGGTTATAGTTGATGATTGACCAAGTCCGCTCACTTTTTGCCGCTTGATGGACTATAGCCTGGAAAGATTGGCCGATTGTACATATATGAGATTGTAAAACTGCATGGAGTGCCAGTATCAATTGTGTTTGACAGAGATCCTAGGTTCACTTCTAGATTCTGGGTAGTCTTCAGAGAGCCCTAGGAACTAGATTGAACTTCAAAGACAAAGATTCCACCCACGCATGCATGGCCACCCGAGAGGGTTATTCAGATATTGGAGGATATGCTACGGGCTTGTGTGATTGAATTTGAAGGTAGTTGGGATACACACTTGCCTTTGATTGAGTTTGCTTATAACAACAGCTACCAATCAAGCATAGGGATGCCTCCATATGAAGCTTTGTATGGCAGGAAGTGCAGAACTCCTTTATGTTGGGATGAGGTAGGTGAAAGGAAGATGATTGGGCCAGAAATTGTTCAGCAGACAGAGGAAAAGATTAGATTGATCAGAGATAGACTCAAGGTCGATCGACCGTCGAAGTCATATGTTGATATGAAAAGAAGAGATATTGAGTATGCAGTGGGTGATAAGGTATTCCTCAAAGTTTCTCCTTGGAAGAGGATTATGAGATTTGGCAGAAAGGGGAAACTGAGTCCTCGTTTCATCGGACCATATGAGGTTCTGGAAAGAGTGGGTCCTTTGGCATATCGGTTGGCATTACCTCCAGAGTTAGCAAGGATACACAGTGTCTTCCATGTGTCCATGTTAAGGAGGTACAGATCTGACCCATCTCATGTACTGTCAGTTGAAGAGATTGAAGTAAATCCAGACCTCTCATATGAGGAAGAACCCATAAAAATTTTGGCTTATGAGGTAAAGCAGCTGAGGAATAAACAGATACACCTGGTTAAAGTGCTGTGGAACCATCATTCAGGCCAGGAAGCTACTTGGGAAAGTGAAGAGGATATGAGGAGACAACAGCCACAGCTGTTCAGAGACTAATGCCAGGTAAAATTTCGAGACGAAATTTATTTTAAGGTGGAGAGAATTGTAACACCACAAAATTCGGTAGTGCGTTCTGCTGCTCCGGTGACCAGTGTTGTCCGGACAGCTAGGATGCCTAGAACTACACTTCAATATGAGTGAGGAGACATAAAATAATGAAATACAAGAAAAGAAAATACAAGAAAAATAAAGGAAAAATAATAGCAAAGAAATGTGATCAAGTTAAATGAGCCGGGAAACCTAACGATGGGTGACCGCACCGGGAAGTCACGGCGTGGACCGTTGACTAGCCCTGGACTGCGGGGAACCCTGGAAAACATTTTTAGGACATAAATAGACCCTTATTGAAGTATAAATCTCATTAGAAAGATTAAAGAAAAATTAAATAATTAGTACAAAGAAAAGTGAGAAATCGAAAAACAGACAAAATATGGTGTTACCGAAAAATCGGGAATGCCACCCGAATAGGGGCATTATGGTCTTTTGACATCCCGAAGTGTCTTTTGACCTAAATGTCCATTAAAAATAAATAATATTACACTTAGAAAATGAAATGAAAAATTAAAAGAGGGGTACCTAATACAAATAGCCAAAAGTGGGGTGAAAAATGTGTAAATAACACATTTAAACTTATTTTATGATATAATTTAAATGAGTGGACCACTAAGGGAATAAAATAAAACAAAGAGGGGCAGCTGTACTTCCACTAAACCAATAGAAACTTCATCTTCCTCATTTTGATTCAAAGTTGCCGAATTGAAGAAAATGGAAACCACCATGGCCATTTTTCATGCAAGCTCTCTTAACTCTCCATTTTCAACTCCAATCTCTTAGGTTCCTTCATGAAAGTTTGTCTACTCATCACAAGGAAGATATTGATACCAAATTTGAGAAGTTTGGTGAAGGTTTAGCAAGTTACAATTAAAGGTAAGTTTACATTTTTGAGAATTCCTTTGTTAAACTTATGTTCATGTTATGGGTGTTAGTTTTGTGAAGGAAATTTTAAAGTTTAAATAGTTATTGAGATAGCCATTTTTGGACAGCCATGGGGTCACGCATTTAATGATTTATTATGCATATAATTGATGAGAAATAATGTTGATCATGGTGATTTAATATCCTAGTGAATTATTTCACATATTTATGGTGATTTATGCACTTGGATGGGAATTGGTAAATTGTAGGGCACTTTGATGTTGAAGGACAATTTTCGGCAGCTTGGGAACCCTTGAATAATTGTATGTATTGATGAAAGTGTTGGCAGAATGTTGACATAGAAGAATTGATGAATGTATATGTAAATTAGTAGTGGATATTATATGTAATGATTAGGTGTATTTATGTACATATATTGCTAAATTTGGACCTTGTGGTTTAGGGTTGTATTTGATGTATTGAGAATATTTGTATTCTGTCCAAATTGACCATAGTAAGAAGTGATAAATGAATATGGAATGGTATAAAATCAGAATTAGGTAAGGGGATTTAAAGTAGAGAAAGATAAATGTGTGTTTGAATTGGGGTTTGAAAGGCATATAGAGGGCAGTGTACATTTTAGCCAATAAGTTTTAATGTGTAACCTCAATTGGTATGAAGCCAATTGTAGGTGAAACTAGGCACAAAATGTGCCAACTTTCATTGAGAAAACATACCAAAATTCTGCTTGCAAGGTGACCTAAGAAAATGACCAATTCGGATTAGGTGCAATTAGGACCTGAAAAATGACCAATTGGGCAGCAGTGAGTTTTTAGGCCATAACTCACTCAAAACAGGTCCAATTGACCTAAAATTTTAACCACGAATAGTTAAGACCCATACCTACAAGTCTTATGAAGACACCAAAACCCAGAAATGACCAGAAGCAAGTCAAAAAGCTTGCACAAGTTCGGGTCCAAAAACTGGCCGAACCAAAGTTGACCAAATTGACCAAAAATTGACCTAATTTGATGCCATTTGACCAGCAATAGTGTAATGACCATAACTTGGTCTACTTAACTCGGATTGACCTGAAATTTTGCCCCGCGTGCAATAAGACATATATCTACAAGTTTGTAGTTTTGACCGAAACCTGAAAACCGAGGAAACTAGGCCGTCCGGCTAGGTCAAACCAGTATCCCGGAATCCAGCAATTTGCATTAAAATGCACTAAACAAGGAAACGAGTTTGGCAAAACGTACCAAACCTAAAACCCTATCGAGTGTGACATATTATTGACACTAAAACCTAATTTACCTAAAACGCATCGAGGGTTGGTATATTAGGTGATTAAGCAAATAAAGGTATTCAGTGAATTGTTTATCGAACATTATCGTTGGAGGCAAATTAATTTAGCACTGAAACACTTCAAATTGTATTTCTCAGTTAACAAGGACTCAGCAAAAGGGAAAGAAATACTGAGTCAGGACCAGGAGACAAATATCAGAGGTTTGTGCACAACAACTATTTCTTTTGAATTATTTTCAATTGAAATAAATATTGACTACTTGTATATTATTGTTTTAAATTGTGGAAATGTATTTGAATGAATATTTATTGCTTGAAAAGCATTGTAAATGATTTGAAACTGTGAGAAATTGTTTGAATGACATTGATGGATACTTATTGATTTAAAAGCATTGGAAATGGTTTGAAACCACAGCTATCATGTATATTAATTGTATTCCTCATTAGCTTGTCTAGTGGGACGAATTGAATTCCCTCTCTGGCTGAAGTGTTGAGGTGTGTGCCTGTTGAGGACGAATTGGATGAGTACTCATATTTTTGCTAGCTAGCTATGTTATTCCTCATTAGTCATCGACTTTTGGGACGAATTGAATACCTCATTAGCCATTGGCTTTTGGGACGAATTGAACTATGGATCATGATTAAGCTGTGTGTGATTTATTGATGTTTATTGTGAGATTGTGAAATGGATTTAAACTTTTATTGACATATACTGTCTTTTGAATTCAAACATGATCTGACTTATGGAAATCTATTGTGATTTTGAGAAATGGAGTTTAAATTCTTATTGACCTTTATTGTCCTGAATTTGACTATGGTTTTAAGTATCCACTATTTATATGATTTACGAATTGTGATTTAAATTTGTATTTGGTTAATGTTGTGCACCACTGAGACATTGTCTCAGCGATAGCTTTTTATTGCTGTCGCAGGTAGAGAGACAGACAGGGCAGCAGACTAGGCTGCATATACATCCAGCGAGGGATTACCTGGTATAATGAGTATACCAATATTTAGCATTTTGTACTGTAATGTATGACACTGTATGTACATTTTGTTTTTGGTTTTGAGCAGTTGTAAATTCAAATTGTACCTTGAAGTTGTAAATTAATTATGAGTTATTTGACTTGTGAAAATTGTATTATATTTCCTTATCTCAGACTTTGAAAAATTTCTATGGAATTGAGTTGATAAATTGTTGTGTTGAGAAATGTACTGGAGTTGAGATTTGGAACATTATTGAAGTGCTTTTTACAGGTTTTTCTGAAGAACTGTTTTGTCCAAAATACAGATGGCACTCTGCCAAAATTTTTATAGAAATTCCAAATAAACCAAATGAGTTAATTGTTTCACTTCAGTTCACCAAAGTCTTTAACACCTGTAAATAGTGCTCACCACTATAAAATAAGTAAGAAAAGTTTTTAAAATCCCTTGTAGTGTATTTAATGGGTTATCAGTAGACGAAGTTGGTAATTCATTAGGTATACTACGGGATCATGTTATGCCTTACAGAGGGGTAGGGTGTGACACAATATACATGGAAATAAATTCGGTAACATGTACCAATACTAAAAGGCTACAAAAGTGACATATTGGTAACATTAAAACCTAATTCATCTAGACTGCATCGAGGGTTGACATCTTAGGTTGACCAAGGAAATATTAGAATTCAATAAGTTAATTATTAAGCTTTATTCTTAGAGAAAGTTTAAATGAGTACTGAAACACTTTAAATTGTGTGTTTCAGTTAGCAAAGACTCAGGGAAGGGGAAGGAAACACTGAGTCAGAGC
This sequence comes from Hevea brasiliensis, assembly GCF_030052815.1. NCBI lineage: Eukaryota > Viridiplantae > Streptophyta > Magnoliopsida > Malpighiales > Euphorbiaceae > Hevea > Hevea brasiliensis. The sequence goes on from NC_079497.1 coordinate 95,633,320, forward strand.
TAAGAGACAATTATCAAAGGTTTGTGCACAACTAGTTTTTAACTGATTTTGTTTTGAATATTTCATATGATTAAATGACATTTTTTTCTTATGTATTATGTTTAACAAGCATTGGATTTAATTCAATGATTATTGAAATTGTTATTTATGTATGAATTTAGCTTTGTGAAATGGTATTTCCACAAGTATTAAGCACTGTTATGGATTGAATAAATTATGCTTTGAAAAATTGTGATAGAACATGTTTTGAATTGTGATGGTAATTTTTATGGAAAAATGCAAATTTATGATTTGAATTGTGATGAGCATAAAAATTATTGGATATTGGAATTGAATTTGAATCGAATTATATTGTGATTTATGCTCACTAAAAGGATTGTGATATTGTTTTATATTTTACTATAGATGCTTAACTAGGTTATTATAGATGCTTAACTAGGTTATTACCCGTCTCTCTCATTTGTTGAGAAGACAATGGAGTTAGTTGTGTTTTGATTACCATGGTATGTGCAAAGGCTTAGATTTTCCTCTAATTTGAGGTTAGATCTAAGTTTTTTTATCGTTATGGCCCTTGCGGAAGATTCATTATTGTGATGTGTACTGTGCACGATGATTCGACCTCCCTGACCATGGGGAGTTAGAATTTGATTCCACCTCCCTGACCATAGGGAGTTAGAATCACTTCGAATATGGCCCTTTCGGATTAGTCTTACATAGTTAGTGAGATAAAGAATGATTTTTGAGATACAGCATGATTTTTGAGATACAAAATGTTTTTGAATAGTAAAGAATTGTGATTTCAGTTATGATTTATGTATAATTGATTTTGTTGGAATTACCTTAAATGGTTAGTCATGATTTGATAAATTGAATTTCGTGATCAAAGTCATTTTATACAAATGATTTACATTATTGGCAATAAATATTTTGAGTTTTGGAATTTGATGAGTATTCAGATTTCCAAATTATTTGCTGCAAGTTTTGTCAATGTATATTGTACCATGCTTTAAACTATAGTTGTGCACCACTGAGTTCACCACTCAGCGATAGCTTTGTATGCTGTCGCAGGTAAGAAGAGCATAGAGCAGTGAGTAAGTTTCTTTGAAGACACATTCAGATCAGCTCCAGGTATATCATAGGTATACATATGTACATAAGTTTTGATGTATGCATGTAATAATATGTATGTAAATTATTTGAGCAGTTGTATAAAAACTCTTATAAAATATTTTGGTATGTAATTAAATATAAATTATTATAAATGTAAATTTGGGATTTCATTTATCTGAATAGTTTTGTAATATTAATTTTGAGTCTTGTAATCAATGAAATGTTTCTTTTGTGAGGAGATTGATTTGATTATTGAGATTTGAATTATGGGTTCAAATGAAGTTATTGAAGTTTTATTTGAGAAAACATATTAGGAGTGTGTTCTTTGCAGGTTTTGAAGAACTGTTTTCTCAAAATTCAACTAGCACTCTGCCGAAATTTTAAAAAAATTTTTAAAATCATATGTTACCATGCACTAGAATCATATTTTAAACATAATCATATGTTACCATGCACTAGAATCTCTCTGTTACAAAATCCCAACTCAAGCTGGAGTCATGGTTTATGTCAAACTCCATTTGCTATGAATATTATGTTCTCTTTTAATTCCAGTTCTTGATTAAAAAGATTTTCTCATCAGAAACTCTTTTTTGAATAAATCTATCTGTCCTGGCCAGGAACTTGAAACATCAAGAACAATAAATGAACATAGGATTTTATCTCTATTTACTTAGAGGAACAGATTCCATCTTGATCAACTCCTACCTCCATATATAACTAGTAGGAGCCAACACATGCCCATATACCCATACACAGTACAAGTATGAAAGCAGTATCAAACTCAAACTACCTATATACAAGATAACTGTGCTATCTCAGGTCTAAAGATTATATGCACTGATATGATTTATGACAAAACATTGACAAGAGTAAACTCCATGTGCTTGTCATAAGCGTCACCGGTTCAAACCTACTTATCATTTATAAGTGCCTATCATGTTTGTTATATGGCATGAGACTCACCATTCCATCTTATTTATATCTCATATAAATAACTTGGGAACAAACATGAATACAATCTTTCTGGATAAGTCATGTCCTTATTATGAAGTATCCTCGATTGTGAACCTATTTATGATACTTCGTGCTAGAAATATTGTCACTCATATTCTTAACAACTTAAGAATAATATTTCTAACAAAATATCAATGGACCTTTTCTATTACACATAAATATATTATGTAAATGGAAAAGTGGAAATGCCTTTATTAATAAAAATATGTACAAGATACATACTAAATGATATGCTCTAGGGCATACTACTAACAATCTCCCACTAGCACTAGAGCCATTCATTACAATATCTTAGACCTATCTTCTCAAGATGTCGGTCTAACTGAGACTGTGACATAGGCTTAGTGAATGGATCACCGGATTTTCACCGATGCTATTTTCCATGGCTACATCGCCGCCCAACTATTTCTCCGATAATGTGGTAGCCTTTCTATGTGTTTGGATTTCTCGTGAGACCTTAGTTCCTTAGCTCAGTATGATCGCTCCATTATTGTCACAGCAGTAGTGGAACTACGACTCAATGGAAGGAACTACTATAAGTTCTCACGAACTTCTTTATCCAAATTTCCTTTGCGAGATCCGATGCGAGAATATACTCGACCTCAGAGTGGAATCTGCAATGTGCTCGCTTAGAACTCTTCCAACCGATCGCACCTCCATTACAAATGAACACATATCCAGAGGTAGACTTTCTATCATCGATATCCGATTGGAAATCGTAATCGATAACCATCCAATTGCAAGTCTCCACCTCCACAAATCAAGAATAAATCCTTAGTTCTTCTCAAGTACTTAAGGATATTCTTGACAGCTATCCAGTGTTCCAAACCTGGATTGGATTGATACCTGCTAGTCAAACTAATAAAGATATGCGATATCCGCCTAGTACACAACATTGCATACATTAAACTTCCAATAGCCAAGCATATGGAATCTGGCCATCTTATCTCTTTCTTCGTGTGTCTTTGGAGACATCTCTTTAGAAAGATGGATACCATGTCTCACTGTAACAATCCTCTCTTGGAATCAAGCATGTTAAACCTCTTTAACACCTTTTCCAAGTATAGACTTTGGGATAAACCAATTATTCTTTTCGCTCTATCTCTATAGATGCGAATCCCAATAATATAGGTTGCCTCTCCTAAGTCTTTCATGGAGAATGTATTTGACAACCATACCTTTATAGTCGTCAACATACCGTACCATTACCCATCAACGAGATGTCATCCACATATAAGACAAGGAAAGTGATAGCACTGTCACTAACCTTCTTATATACACATGGCTCATCCTCATTTTTGATAAAACCAAAGGATTTAATGGCTTCATCAAAACGGATGTTCCAACTCCTCGAAGCTTGTTTCAACCCATAAATGGATCGCTTTAGCTTGCATACCTTGGAACCATCTTGGGATTCAAATCCCTAGGTTGTTCCATGAAAATGTTTTCTTCAATGTATCCATTGAGAAAAGTCGCTTTGACATCCATCCGCCAAATCTCATAATCATAGTATGCAGCTATTGGTAAAATCCTAATTGATTTAAGCATGGCAACAAAGCAGAAAGTCTCCTCATAGTCGATTCCTTGCCTTTGGCGAAACCCTTTCGCTACTAGCCTTGCCTTATAGGTCTCTACCTTTCCATCGTAACCAATTTTCTTCTTGAAAACCCATTTGTTCCCTATAGGTATAATACCTTCGTGGGCCAACAAGATCCCAAACTTGATTCTTATACATGGAATCAATCTCGGATTTCATAGCATCAATCCATTTTGAAGAGTCTATATCTGATATAGCTTCTTCATAGGTAAGTGGATCATCTCCATGATCTACTTCTTCATGAGTAGACAACTCTTGTTTTTCTTCATGAAGAAAACCATATCTCACCGTGGGTGAGATACCACAGTTGTTCTACGAGGAACAGCTGTAGATGTTTCATCAATGGGTATTGGTTGACTAGATGGATCTATATCCATCTGATCTGTTGGTTGGTCAGAATTCTCCAACTCTAACTCTATTTGCCTTCCTTTGCCTCCTTCTTGAACAAACTGTTGTTCAAGAAATGTGGCATCTCTACTTATCACAACCTTTTGTGAAGTAGGCAAATAAAAATAATATCCAAAACTATCTTTTGGATATCCAACAAATCGACCTTTTTCTGATCTGGTCTTCAATTTATCAGTGTCCAGCTTTTTGATATAAGCTGGACAACCCCAAATCTTAACATGCTTAAGACTTGGTTTTCTTCCATGCCATAACTCATAAGGTGTGGAAGAAACTGATTTTGATGGAATTCTATTCAGAATATACAAAGCTGATTCTAATGCAAATCCCCAAAAGAAGATTGGCATATCAGTATAGCTCATCATACTACGTACCATATCCAATAGGGTACGATTTCTCCTTTCAGATACACCATTCACCGTATGGCGTTCCTGGAGGAGTCAGCTGAGAAACAATGCCATGCTCTCTCAAGTATTCATCAAATTCAGTACTCAAATATTCACCTCCACGATCTGATCGAAGAACTTTAATATTCTTTCCTGTTTGATTTTCTACTTCAGATTTAAATTCTTTGAACTTTTCAAAAAATTCATGTTTGTATTTCATCAAATACAAATACCCAAACCTTGATTTGTCATCAGTAAAGGTAATAAAATAATGAAAACCCCCTCTAGCCATTTCTTTAAATGGACCACATACATCACTATGTATTAGCTCCAAAATATTTTCAGCTCTTAGCCCTTGTCCAACAAAGGGTGATCTAGTCATTTTGCCACAAGGCCAGATTCACAAGTTGGAGTAGGCTCAGAGCCCAATGAGGATAGAATCCCCATTTTCTCCAATTTTGCAATCCTATCTTCTGCAACATGACATAACCTTAAGTGCCAAATATATTTTGAACTTGAGTTGGTTTTCACCATGGCATTGCATTCTTTTAGATTGCAATACTCTGGCCAGTGGAAACACTTTCTTACTGACAATGGAAACACTTTCCTGTTGACAATGGAAACACTTTCCTTTGCCTCCATTAGCTTTAGTCTTCCTTTTCTGTTTAGCTATTTTCTTGGAAGGACCAGGAATCTGAGGTTTCTTTTTCTTATTGCCCTTCTTCTTGTTGGACTTTCCAGCAGAAGAAGATGCAATCAAAGCTACCTCTTTTCCTTTATTGCCTAGCATTTTCTTTTGGGCAATAACCAGCATGTTGAGTAAACCAGCTAAGGTGCATTCCTGTTTAGTCATATGGAAATTTGTCACAAAATTCCCAAAAGACTCAGGAAGGGACTGAAGGATCAAATCCGTCTGTAGTTGGAAATCCATGTTGAAGTCAAGATATTCCAACTGCTCAATCAGCCGAATCATCTTGTGGACATGATCCCCAACATTCTGTCCCTCAGACATCCTCATACGGAATAGCTGTCTAGATATCTCATACCTAGCATTCCTGCTGTGCTCACCATACAACTCTTGTAGGTGAAGGAGGATCTCACTAGCACTCTGCATGTTCTCATGTTGCTTCTGTAACTCATTACTCATGGAAGCAAGCATGTAACACTTAGCTCTCATATCATGCTCCTTCCACTTGTCCAAAGTTTCATGTTCCTCTTGTGTGGCCTATGGAGGTAAGGGACCAGGAACATTTGAATCTAGAACATATCCTATATGTTCAAGGTTCAGGACAAGTTTCAAATTTCTTAGCCAATCAGACAGATTTGGTCCTGTCAACCTATTGTGATCAAGTATGCTTGCAAGGATATTGAATGGTGGTGGTTGTTTTGTGCTCATTTTTATCAGAAAATTAACTGCAGAAAATAACCAGATTAATTAGTAAATGTATCATGTAATTAACCAAAATGATTATGGTCTTTTAATCAAATTGTTCCTCCCACTAACTTAGCGAATCCTACACTTACAAAGTAGAAAACGTGATTGAATTCTTATAATTCTATTGATCATCCTCAGGTACATCCATTATTGGAATTACAATAAACTATAAGTGAGCAACTCCTTGCCCATCACATCTCATGTGAGGTTCAATCCTTTACCTAGCCCCTAATGCTCAAAATCTCAGGTACATCCATTATTGACTTATCTTGCATTAGTTAAGTTGATCCCATTGAGCCAGTAATTATGTAAATAATTTTAATGTCCTCAGGTACATCCAATATTGGCCACCAAACCATTTACATATTTACAACATCTCATGCTTAACAATTATTCTTAAGAAAATCTCTTAAATTAATTGCATCTCATGCAACTATTTAAAATTTCTTAAAATAATTGCCCCAATGGAGGGCTTATGTTATAATTACTTTAATTATACAATTTCCAACTTAATCATTTGTTTGGAAGATTTTATAGCCATCCTAATTACTATTAAGGTCTCACTTTGCACATTATCCATTTAGCATGCATATATCATATAATTGCATACATTCCCATACATCTCATGCATTCATGGATAAGCAGTAAATATGGTATGATCATGGACTTTCTAAGGGATTCAATTTTGAGCCCCCAAGAATTGAATCAGGGCATTCCTAGGTGCATTTCATTCATTCATTTTACAAGAGTTGCTGAAGGAGTACATAATCAACACTTGATCTTGAATTCCTCCCACTGGTCCCACCAATGCTCTTGACCTCCTTAAACTTCTTGCAATCCAATATTACAAAGTAATCCTTGGCATACCAAGGCGAATTTACAAGAACTTAAATAAATGAAATTACAACCCAAAAATTATTACAAACTTAATAATACATGCCCAAAATAAATTAAAATAAATTAATTAATTTACAATCCCAAAGAAACATAAAAGAAATAAATCCAATCACATTGGTCTTTTATAGTCCATGATCATCCATCATGCATATCACTATTTAACAATTAAATAAAACATACATACTAAATTAAATTGAATATCTCATATTCAACTTAAAAATCCAGATTTGAATATGATTCAAATAAATTTAAAAATTCAGATTTGAATCTCATTCAAACAAATTTAAAAATTCAGATTTGAATCACATTCAAACAACTTCAAAAATTCAGATTTGAATCTCATTCAAACATTTTTTAAAAAATCAGATTTGAATCACATTCAAATATTTTTTTAAAAAATCAGATCTGAATTTTATTGAATCAATTTTAAAAAATCAGATTTAAATATGATTCAAACAACTTTAAAAATTCAGATTTGAATCACATTCAAACAACTTTTAAAATTCAGATTTGAATCACATTCAAACAATTTTTAAAATTCTGATTTGAATCATAATTTAATTGTGTGATTAAAACAACTAATTAAACACTTTAATTAGTCAAAGAATAGGCCTTAGATCATACAACAATTGCAGAATTAAAAGCCAAACCTTGAAGCACCCATGGAACCATTGTTGCCGCCACCAATGGTGGCTTCACCATGTGTGCCGCCACACCTCTTGATCCAACCAGCAATGAATCTCTTGATCTCATGATCAAACACACAATTAAATTATATAATCAACAATCTAAATGGAAAATATAGTGGCTCTAATATCAATTGAAGGAACGGAAGCGTGAAAAACACAAGTTTATACTATTGAATTCAAAAATTTTCACCTAGGGTCACATGCATTATGCAAGATTTATTTTTATCTATTTGATTTCAATGATAAACAACATATTAAAACTCTTTTAATATGTTTTTGGATCTGTATTTGCCATTTAAGATCTTAAAATTAATCAGATTAATTTTAGAACCCTAGATTAAATCAAGAACGATTACACTAACCTCTTGATGTCTTTGCAGTGTCTGCGCCTTTGAGATCGTCTTGAGGACACGGATGTTGTTCCTCTAGCTTGTCCACACCAAGAACACCTATGGCAGCCCTTGAACAGCTTCTAAAGCCTTTTCTATTAATTAGAAATTCAAGTTCTGCCTTTTAAGAGATTAGAGATGTAAACAGGGCACTAGAAACAATTTCTAGTGTTCTTAATTCAAGAGATTGATGGCTAATCTCTTTGAATTGATGAGAGATGAAGAAGAATAGCTGGAGAGGCTCAAAGTGGCGTGAAAAATGAGAGGAGAGGCTGCTGGTTATTTTTTCTTTTCATAACCACACTTAAATAGCTAGGTTAACACATTAAACCCTTGCCACATGTCACCCTTTGATTAGCTATAGGTTTAAGTGACCCAATCACATTGTGCGAAGTGTCAAACCTATATTTAATCTTGATTTTAATCATCTTACATGATTAAAAAACATTTGGCAAGCTTATGTGTAATCCCACGTGTCACCATCCCATGATGCCACGTGTCACCATCCCATGATGCCACATGTCACACTGCAAAATGACCAAAATGCCCCTGTGTCTTAATTTTGAGTTCTCAACCCAAAATAATTATTTTTCTTCTTCTAATTAATTTATATCAAATATAAAATAATTAATTAATTTCTCATTAATTAAATTCATATTTAAACACTTTAAATATAAATTTAACTTATATTATACATCCAATAATCTAGATTTGGTTTCAAGTCATGCTAGGGACTTTGCAATCTAATTGCAAACCAAACCTATTTAATTAATCAATTAAACTCTTTAATTAATTAATTAAATCATATTTAATTAGGTGATAACTTGTGTATGTGTGTGACTTACTAGGCTTATCACTAATTGGCAATGAGAAATGATATCAACTCTGAATATCATCAGAACTCTTTCTTACCATAAATGATTTCTCTAAATCATTTTATGAACCTCATAGACCATGGTTAACACCTAGCATAGCATGCCATGGCCACCCAATTAGTAATAAGGTTTACCTTAAATGAATCTATAATCATATGTTACCATGCACTAGAATCTCTCTGTTACAAAATCCCAACTCAAGCTGGAGTCATGGTTTATGTCAAACTCCATTTGCTATGAATATTATGTTCTCTTTTAATTCCAGTTCTTGATTAAAAAGACTTTCTCATCAGAAACTCTTTTCTGAATAAATCTATCTGTCCTGGCCAGGAACTTGAAACATCAAGAACAATTAAATGAACATAGGATTTTATCTATATTTACTTAGAGGAACAGATTCCATCTTGATCAACACCTACCTCCATATATAACTAGTAGGAGCCAACACATGCCCATATACCCATACATAGTACAAGTATGAAAGCAGTATCAAACTCAAACTACCTATATACAAGATAACTGTGCTATCTCAGGTCTAAAGATTATATGCACTGATATGATTTATGACAAAACATTGACAAGAGTAAACTCCATGTGCTTGTCATAAGCGTCACTGGTTCGGCCTACTTATCATTTATAAGTGCCTAACATGTTTGTTATATGGCATGAGACTCACCATTCCATCTTATTTATATCTCATATACATAACTTGGGAACAAACATGAATACAATCTTTCTGGATAAGTCATGTCCTTATTATGAAGTATCCTCGATTGTGAACCTATTTATGATACTTCGTGCTAGAAATATTGGCACTCATATTCTTAACAACTTAAGAATAATATTTCTAACAAAATATCAATGGACCTTTTCTATTACACATAAATATATTATGTAAATGGAAAAGTGGAAATGCCTTTATTAATAAAAATATGTACAAGATACATACTAAATGATATGCTCTAGGGCATACTACTAACATGAAATGCACCTAGGAATGCCCTGATTCAATTCTTGGTGGCTCAGAATTGAATCCCTTAGAAAGTCCATGATCATACCATATTTATTGCTTATCCATGAATGTAAGAGATGTGTGAGAATGTATGCTATTATATGATATATGCATTCTAATTGGATAATGTGCAAAGTGAGACCTTAATAGTAATTAGGATGACCATAAAATCTTCCAAACAAATGATTAAGTTGGAAATGCTATAATTAAAGTAATTATAACATAGGCCCTCCATTGGGGCAATTATTTTAAGAAATTTTAAATAGTTGCATAAGATGCAATTAATTAAAGAGATTTTTTTAAGAATAATTGTTAAGCATGAGATGTTGTAAATATGTAAATAGTTTGGTGGCCAATATTGGATGTACCTGAGGACATTAAAATTATTTGCATAATTACTGGCTCAATGGGATCAAATTAACTAATGCAAGATAAGTCAATAATGGATGTACCTGAGATTTTGAGCATTAGGGGCTAGGTAAAGGATTGAACCTCACATGAGATGTGATGGGCAAGGAGTTGCTCACTTATAGTTTATTATAATTCCAATAATGGATGTACCTGAGTATGATCAATAGAATTATAAGAATTCAATCACCCACTAGAAATCCATCCAACTAGGATTTCCGTTTTCTACTTTGGAAGTGTAGGATTCGCTAAGTTAGTGGGAGGACCAATTTGATTAAAAGACCATAATCATTTTGGTTAATTACGTGATACATTTACTAATTAATCTGGTTATTTTCTGCAGTTAATTTTCTGATAAAAATGAGCACAGAATAACCACCACCATCCCATATCCTTGCAAGCATACTTGATCGCAATAGGTTGACAGGACCTAATCTGTCTGATTGACTAAGAAATTTGAAACTTGTTCTGAACCTTGAACATATAGGATATGTTCTAGATTCAAATGTTCCTGGTCCCTTACCTTCAGAGGCCACACAAGAAGAACATGAATCTTTGGATAAGTGGAAGGAGCATGATATGAGAGCTAAGTGTTACATGCTTGCTTTCATGAGTAATGAGTTACAAAAGCAGCATGAGAACATGTTGAGTGCGAGTGAGATCCTCCTTCACCTACAAGAGTTGTATGGTGAGCACAGCATGAATGCTAGGTATGAGATATCTAGACAGCTATTCTGTTTGAGGATGTCTGAGGGACAAAATGTTGGGGATCATGTCCACAAGATGATTCGGCTGATTGAGCAGTTGGAACATCTCGACTTCAACATGGATTTCCAACTACAGACGAGTTTGATCCTTTAGTCCCTTCCTGAGTCTTTTGGGAATTTTGTGACAAATTTCCATATGACTCAACAGGAATGCACCTTAGCTGGTTTACTTAACATGCTGGTTATTGCCCAAAAGAATATGCTAGGCAATAAAGGAAAAGAGGTAGCTTTGATTGCATCTTCTTCTGCTGGAAAGTCCAAAAAGAAGAAGGGCAATAAGAAAAAGAAACTTCAGATTCCTGGTCCTTCCAAGAAAATAGCTAAACAGAAATGGAAGACTAAAGCTGATGGTGGCAAAGGAAAGTGTTTCCACTGCCAAAAGGATGGGCACTGGAAAAGGAACTGCCCAGAGTATCTTGCTTCTCTGAAGGACAAGACGGATACACCTTTGGAAGGTATGTCCATATCTTGTTATTTAGATTCTAATGATACTCATAGTTTATCTACAGCTTGGGTTTTAGATACTGGTGCCAATTCTTACATTTTTAATGATATGCAGGAACTAGCAAATAGTAGCAGCTTGCGTTCTCAAAATATTAGAGTCTGGATTGGTAATGGCTGAACTGTTGAAGCTTTAGCCATAGGATCTAAATCTTTTTGCATGTTTGGACATGTTTTGTGTTTGGATAATATTTTATATGTACCTGATGCTTTTAAGAACATCATTTTTATACCTAGTTTGACTAGAAATGGCTATGAATTTCAGTTCACAGATGATGTTTGCAATATTTATTTTGGAAATAAATATGTTGGTTCGGGTTATATGAATGATGGTCTTTATTATTTGAATAATAATGATAAACACAAATTAAATACAAGTGATCTAAAAGAATGCAATGCCATGGTGAAAACCAACTCAAGTTCAAAATATATTTGGCACTTAAGGTTATGTCATGTTGCAGAAGATAGGATTGCAAAACTGGAGAAAATGGGGATTCTATCCTTATTGGGCTCTGAGCCTACTCCAACTTGTGAATCTTGCCTTTAGGGCAAAATGACTAGATTACCCTTTGTTGGACAAGGGCTAAGAGCTGAAAATATTTTGGAACTAATACATAGTGATGTATGTGGTCCATTTAAAGAAATGGCTAGAGGGGGCTTTCATTATTTTATTACCTTTACTGATGATAAATCAAGATTTGGGTATTTGTATTTGATGAAATATAAACATGAATCCTTTGAAAAGTTTAAAGAATTTAAATCTGAAGTAGAAAATCAAACAGGAAAGAGTATTAAAACTCTTCGATCAGATCTTGGAGGTGAATATTTGAGTACTGAATTTGATGAATACTTGAGAGAGCATGGCATTGTTTCTCAGCTGACTCCTCTAGGAACGCTGTCACACCCTACCCCTCTGTAAGGCATAACATGATCCCGTAGTATACCTAATGAATTACCAACTCCGTCTACTGATAATCCATTAAATACACTACAAGGGATTTTGAAAACTTTTCTTACTTCTTTTACAGTGGTGAGCACTATTTACAGGTGTTAAAAACTTTTGTGTACTGAAGTGAAACAGCTAACTCATTTGGATTATTTGGAATTTCTGTAAAAATTTTGGCAGAGTGCCATCTGTATTTTGGATAAAACAATTCTTCAGAAAACCTGTAAAAAGCACTTCAATAATTTTCCAAATCTCAACTTCAACATTTTTCTCAACTCAATACATTTCTCAAGTCAAATTCACAGTAATTTTTCAAGGACTGAGATAGAGAAAATATAATACAATTTTTACAAGTCAAAATATCTCATAATTTATTTTACAACTTCAATGTACAATGTTAATTTACAACTGCTCAAAACCAACAACAATATGTACATACAGTGAACATACATTACATTACAAAATACAAAATATTGGTATACTCATTATACCCGATAGTCTCTCGCTGGAGGTACTAGCAGCCTAGTCTGCTGCCCTGTCTGTCTGTCTACCTGCGACAGCAATAAAAAGCTATCGCCGAGACAATGTCTCAGTGGTGCACAACATTAACCAAATACAATTTAAATCACAATTCACAAATCATATAAATAGTGGATACTTAAAACCATAGTTAATTTCAAGACAATAATTGTCAACCAGAATTTAAACTCCATTTCTCAACATCACAATAAATTTCAATAAGTCAGATCATGGTTGAATTCAAAAGACAGTATATGTCAATAAGAGTTTAAATTCATTTCACAATCTCACAATACATATCAATAAATCACACACAGCTTTAATCATGTTCCCAAGTTCAATTCATCCCAAAAGCCGATGGCTAATGAGGTATTCAATTCATCCCAAAAGTCAATTACTAATGAGGAATAACATAGCTAGCTAGCAAAAATATGAGTACTCATTCTATTCGTCCTCAACAGGCACAAACCTCAACACTTCAGCAAGAGAGGGAATTCAATTCGTCCCACTAGACAAGCTAGCGAGGAATAGAATCAATGCACATGATAGCTGTGGTTTCAAACCAATTACAGTGATTTTCAATCAATAAGTATCCATCAAATATCTTTCAAACCATTTTTCACAATTTCACAACTTAAAACAATAATATGCAAATAGTCATAATTTATTTCAATTGAAAATAATTCAAAAGAAATAGTTGTTGTGCACAAACCTCTGATAACTGTCTCCGGGTCTGGACTCAGTATTTCCTTCCCTTTTCCTGAGTCTTTGGTAACTTATGGTTGGAACTTGCTAAACCTTGATTAAACTTCTTGATTTTGTTATCAAGCTCTTCCTTATGATGTGTAGACAATTTTTAATGAAGCTATCTAAGTGTTTAGAAGTGAAGTGAGGGGTTAGATGAAGCTTGCATGAAAACGCCAATGGAGGTTTTCTTTCTCTTCAATTCAGCTAGGTTAAAGGAGTGAAGAAGATGAACATTTCAGCTGCTATAGTGGACTTACATCAGCCCATTTTATGTTTAGTTTAATCATTAGTGGCCCACTCACACAAATAATTCATATTATAAACTTAACTCCCACTTATTCCACATTTAACCTTTAATTTTTGTTATTTACTTTAGGTACCACCAAATTAATTTTTCATTTTATTTTCTAAGTGTAATATTATTTATTTTTAATGGACATTTAGGTCAAAAGACAATGCGGGATGTCAAATGACCATAATACCCCTGTTCGGGTTACATTCCCGATTTTTCGGTAACACCGGGTTTTGTCTGTTTTTCGATTTCTCACTTTTCTTTGTACTAATTATTTAATTTTTCTTTGATCTTCCTAATGATATTTATTCTTCAATAAGGGTCTATTTAAGTCCTAAAAATGTTTTCCAGGGTTCCCTGCAGTCCAGGGCTAGTCAACGGTCCACGCCATGACTTCCCGGTGCGGTCACCCATCGCTAAGGTTCTCGGCTCGCTTAACTTGGTTACATTTCTTTGCTATTATTTTTCCTTTGTTTTTCTTGTATTTTCTTTTCTTGTATTTCATTATTTTATGTCTCCTCACTCATATTGAAGTGTAGTTCTAGGCATCCTAGCTGTCCGAACAACACTGGTCACCGGAGCAGTAGAACACACTACCGAACTTAGGGGTATTACAAACGCCACAGCTGAATGGTGTATCTGAAAGGAGAAATCGTACCCTATTGGATATGGTACATAGTATGATGAGCTATACTAATATGCCAATCTTCTTTTGGGGATTTGCATTAGAATCACCTTTGTATATTCTGAATAGGATTCCATCAAAATTAATTTCTTCCACACCTTATGAGATATGGCATGGAAGAAAACCAAGTCTTAAGCATGTTATGATTTAGGGTTGTCCAGCTTATATCAAAAAGCTGAACACTGATAAATTGGAGACCAGATTAGAAAAAGGTCGATTTGTTGGATATCGATAAGATAGTTTTGGATATTATTTTTGTTTGCCTACTTCACAAAAGGTTGTGATAAGTAGAGATGCCACATTTCTTGAACAACAGTTTGTTCAAGAAGGAGACAAAGGAAGGCAAATAGAGTTAGAATTGGAGAATTCTGACCAACCAACAGATCAGATGGATATAGATCCATCTAGTCAACCTATACCCGTTGATGAAACATCTACAGCTGTTCCTCGTAGAACAACCAGGGTTTCTCACCCACCAGTGAGATATGGTTTTCTTTATGAAGAAGAACAAGAGTTGTCTATTCATGAAGAAGTAGATCATGGAGATGATCCACTTATCTATGAAGAAGCTATATCAGATATAGACTCTTCAAAATGGATTGATGCTATGAAATCCGAGATTGATTCCATGTATAAGAATCAAGTTTGGGATCTTGTTGACCCACCTGAAGGTATTGTACCTATAAGGAACAAATGGGATTTTCAAGAAGAAAAGTGGTTCTGATGGAAAGGTAGAGACCTATAAGGCAAGGCTAGTAGCGAAAGGGTTTCGCCAAAGGCAAGGAGTCAACTATGAGGAGACTTTCTCACCTGTTGCCATGCTTAAATCAATTAGGATTTTATTAGCAAAAGCTGCATACTATGATTATGAGATTTGGCAGATCGATGTCAAAATAGCATTTCTCAATGGATACATTGAAGAAAACATTTTCATGGAACAACCTAGGGGTTTTGAATCCCAAGATGGATCAAAGGTATGCAAGCTAAAGCGATCCATTTATGGGTTGAAACAAGCTTCGAGGAGTTGGAACATCTGTTTTGATGAAGCCATTAAATCCTTTGGTTTTATCAAAAATGAGGATGAGCCATGTGTATATAAGAAGGTTAGTGACAGTGCTATCACTTTCCTTGTCTTATATGTGGATGACATACTGTTGATGGGTAATGACACAGGTATGTTGACAACTATAAAGGTATGGTTGTCAAATACATTCTCCATGAAAGACTTAGTGGAGGCAACCTATATTCTTAGGATTCGCATATATAGAGATAGAGAGAAAAGAATAATTGGTTTATCCCAAAGTCTATACTTGGAAAATGTGTTAAAGAGGTTTAACATGCTTGATTCCAAGAGAGGATTGTTACCAGTGAGACATGGTATCCACCTTTCTAAAGAGATGTCTCCAAAGACACCTGAAGAAAGAGATAAGATGGCCAGGATTTCATATGCTTCGGCTATTGGAAGTTTAATCTATGCAATGTTGTGTACTAGGCCGGATATCGCATATGCTGTTAGTTTGACTAGCAGGTATCAATCCAATCCAGGTTTGGAACACTAGATAGCTGTCAAGAATATCCTTAAGTACTTAAGAAGAACTAAGGATTTATTCTTAATTTATGGAGGTGGAGACTTGCAATTGGATGGTTATACTGATTCTGATTTCCAATCAGATATCGATGATAGAAAGTCTAGCTTTGGATATGTGTTCATTTGTAATGGAGGTGCAGTCAGTTGGAAGAGTTCCAAACAGAGCACGACTGCAGATTCAACTACAGAGGCTGAGTATATTACTACATCAGATGCTGCAAAGGAAGCTATTTGGATAAAGAAGTTTGTGACAAAACTTACAGTAGTTCCTTCCATTGAGTCAGTAGTTCCACTACACTGTGACAACAATGGAGAAGTCATACAGGCTAAGGAACCAAGGTCTCACCAGAAATCAAAACACATAGAAAGGCGCTACCATATTAACAGAGAAATAGTTGGGCGAGGCGATGTAGCCATGCAAAAATAGCATCAGCTAAAAATCCAGCTGATCCATTCACTAAGCCTATGTCACAGACACAATTAGACTGACATCTTAAGAAGATAGGTCTAAGATATTGCAATGAATGGCTCTAGTGCTAGTGGGAGATTGTTAGTAGTATGCCCTAGAGCATATCATTTAGTATGTATCTTGTATATGTTTTTATTAATAAAAGGCATTTCCACTTTTCCGTTTACATAATATATTTATGTGTAATAGAAAAGGTCCATTGATATTTTGTTAGAAATATTATTCTTAATTTTTTAAGAATATAAGTGACTATATTTCTAGCACAAAGTATCATAAATAGGTTCATAATCGAGGATACTTCATAATAAGGACATGACTTATCCAGAAAGATTGTATTCATATTTATTCCCAAGTTATTTATATGAGATATAAATAGGATGGAATGGTGAGTCTCATGCTATATAAAAAACATGATAGGCACTTACAAATGATAAGTAGGCCGAACCAGTGACACTTATGACAAGCACATGGAGTTTACTCTTGTCAATGTTTTATCATAAATCATATCAGTGCATATAATCTTTAGACTTGAGATAGCACAGTTATCTTATATATAGGTATTTTGAGTTTGATACTGCTTTCATACTTGTAATTTGTATGGGTATATGGGCATCTGTTAGCTCCTACAAGTTATATATGGAGGTAGGTGTTGATCAAGATGGAATCTGTTCCTCTAAGTAAATAGAGATAAAATCCTATGTTTGTTTAATTGTTCTTGATGTTTCAAGTTCATGGCCAGGACAGATAGATTTATTCAAAAAAGAGTTTCTGATGAGAAAATCTTTTTAATCAAGAACTGGAATTAAAAGAGAACATAATATTCATAGCAAATCGAGTTTGACATAAACCATGACTCCAGCTTGAGTTGAGATTTTGAAACAGAGAGATTCTAGTGCATGGTAACATATGATTATAGGTTCATTTAAGGTAAACCTTATTACTAATTGGGTGGCCATAGCATGCTATGCTAGGTGTTAACCATGGTCTATGAGGTTCATAAAATGATTTAGAGAAATCATTTATGGTAAGAAAGAGTTCTGATGATATTAAGAGTTGATATCATGTTTTATTGCCAATTAGTGATGAGTCTAGTAAGTCACACACACACACAAGTTATCACCTATTTAAATATGATTTAATTAATTAATTAAAGAGTTTAATTGATTAATTAATTAGGTTTGGTTTGCAATTAAATTGCAAAGTCCCTAGCATGACTTGAAACCAAATCTAGATTATTGGATGTATAGTATAAGTTAAATTTATATTTAAAGTGTTTAAATATGAATTTAATTATTGAGAAATTAATTAATAGAGATTAATTAATTAATTTATATTTGATATAAATTAGAAGAATAAAAATAATTATTTTGGGTTAAGAACTCAAAATTAAGACACAGGGGCATTTTGGTCATTTCATAGTGTGACACGTGGCACCATGAGATGGTGACACATGGGATTATACATAAGCTTGCCAAATGTTTTTTAATCATATAAGATGATTAAAATCAAGATTAAATATGGGTTTGACACTTGGCACAATGTGATTGGGTCACTTAAACCAAGAGCTAATCAAAGGGTGACATGTGGCAAGGGTTTAATGTGTTAACCTAGCTATATAAGTGTTGTTATGAAAAAGAAAAATAACCAGCAACCACTCTTCTCCTTTGTCACGCCATTTTGAGGCTCTCCATCTATTCTTCTTCATCTCTCATCAATTCAAAGAGATGAGCCATCAATCTCTTGAATTAAGAACACTAGAAATTGTTTCTAGTGTCCTGTTTACATCTCTAATCTCTTAAAAGGCAGAACTTGAATTTCTAATTAATAGAAAAAGCTTTAGAAGCTGTTGAAGGGCTGCCATAGGTGTTCTTGGTGTGGACAAGCTAGAGGGACAACATTTGGTGTCCTGAAGGCAAATCTCAAAGGCGCAGACACGCTGCAATGCATCAAGAGGTTAATGTAATCATTCTTGATTTAATCTAGGGTTCTAGAATTAATCTGATTAATTTTAAAATCTTAAATGGCAAATACAGATCCAAAAAACATATTAAAAGAGTTTTAATATGTTGTTTATCATTGAAATCAAATAGATAAAAATAAATCTTGCATGATGCATGTGACCCTAGGTGAAAATTTTTGAATTCAATGGTATAAACTTGTGTTTTTCACGCTTCCGTTCCTTCACTTTTAACAACATATAAATGAATAACACTTGCTCATCACATCTTATGTGAAATTCAACCAATAAATTTTAGCTCATAATGCTCAAAGCCTCAGGTACATCCATTCTTGTCCTATCTTGAATTGGTTAAGTTGAGCCTACTAGGCTAGTGAGTATGGAAGTTTGAACCTTGATGACCTTATGTACATCCATTCTTGATCACCAAAGTACTCACATGCTCACAACATCACATGCTTTAACAATTAAATTTAGAAAATCTCTTAGACTACGAAAACCATCCCTATGTAACCATAGCCGATAGTCTAAGTATCTAAAATTTCCAAATTTAATTGCCCTAGTGGAGAGCCATGATATAATTACCATAATTATACCATTACCAACTTAATCATTTGTTGGAAGATTTTGTGGTCGACTTAATTACTATTGAGCTCTCACTTTGCACATTATCCATTTGGCATGTATATATCTCATAAAAGCATCCATTCATATACATCTCATGCATACATGGATAATAAATAAAACGGTATGATCATAGACTTTCTAAGGGATTCAATTCTGAGCCACCAAGAATTGAATTAAGGCATTTCCTAGGTGCATTTCATCTATTCTATTATAAGAGATGCTGATGGAGTACATAAATCAACTCTTGATCATGATGTGCTCCCACTGGTCCAACAATGCTCTTGATCTCTTAATGCTTCTTGCAATTCAATTACAAAGTAACCCTTAGCATACCAAGGCGAATTTACAAGAATATGGACCTTATAGTCCTTAAACAAATAAAATTACATCCTATGTAATATAACACTTACATTACATGCCTCTATAAATAAAATTAATTATTACATCCCAAAGAAAATAAAAGAATTAAATCCAATCACATTGGTATTTCATTGTCCATGATCATCCATCATGCATATTAACATTTAACACTTAAATATAAATATAAATGCATAATTAAATTGAATATCATATACCTAATTTATAACTAAATTTGAATCTCATTCAAATTAATCTCAAATTTAGGAACCCTTCCCAAATTCAATTTTCATGAAAACAATTTTCAAAATTTTATTTATATGATTGGAAATCCTAATTAAACCATTTAATTAGGTCTAGGCATGATTTCGAGTCATCAAATTACACAACAATTGCATAAAAACCCTTTAATTTGCCAAAATATGCCCTTCATGTAAAACACGCCCCGTGTGAAAACAACACGGCCCATGTAATAGTTACACAGTCTGAAGTGCTGAATTACACGGCCCGTGTGGTGCAAAAGCATGGCCCGTGTTAATTAGTAACATGGCTTGTGTAACCTTCTACCTATTTTTTATGCCACAAACCCAAAAACATGGCCCGTGGCTGGGACACGCCCAGGCTGTGTTTCTTGCAGTAATAAGATCTTCTTAGGGTTTTTTTCAATTCAAATCTCATTCAAATCACCCCAAATCTCATCCAATCACACAATTACGTCTCATAAACAATCCTAATGGCAAATATAGTGGCTCTAATACCAAATTGATGGCATTGGGAATTGTGGTTAGGGCCTTAGAGGATGGATTTCAAAAATTTTATCTAGGGTTTCATGCATACATATAAGTGTATTATGATCCTAGCCTTTCTCTAATGCCCTAAAGCATGTCAAAACACTCTTTTAACATGCATTTGTGATTCATTTGCCATTAAGGATTGAGGTTTAACAATTAAACTTAGCAAACCCTAACTAAAAGAGGGTTTAAAGACAACTAACCTGAAGGGGGCGCAAAATCAAACTTCTTGCTCCCTTTGGTAGTCTCCAAGAACACCACTTGTTGCTCCTCTAGCTTGTCCACCATAAGCTTCCACCAAGATCACCTTAGGCAGCCCAAGTCCTCTCTTTGATGCTTGCCAACCACTAACAATTAAGGTATTTGCTTTGGGTGATTTCTAATTAGATGTTTTAGGCTAGAAACTCTTTATAGTGATTTTGATTCAAGAAAGAAACAAGCTTTCTTTCAAGCAACAATGGAAGAAAAACAAAGAGAGAGAAACCCTCTTGTTGTTATCCAAAACAGAGAGGAAGAAGAAGATTCAACTCACTTGGTCCTCTTCTTATCTTGTATTTATATACAAGAGACAAAATAGTTAATAGTGTGCCACATGTCAAGATCCTATTTTATCTTGCTTCTAGTGTGTCTTAATCTCATTAATCCACTTGTCAAGACAAGATTAAATCATCTAAATGTCATCTTCCATCACATGGAAGACAAATGGCACACATCAATAGGTGCCACATGTCACCATCTCATGGTGCAACGTGTCACCATGTAAAATTACCATTTTGCCCTTCTATTGAATTTTGAGTTCTCAACCCAAAATTATAATTTCTCCCTCAAATTAATTAATTAATTAATCTCCATTAATTAATCTCACAATTGAATTCATATTTAAACTCTTCAAATATAAATTCAATTTATATAATACATCCAATATGCAAGATTTGATTTCAAGTCATGCTAGGAACATTGCAATCTTATTGCAAACCAAATCCATTTAATTAATTAATTAAACTCTTTAATTAATCAATTAAATCATAATTTACTTGGTGGTTAACTTGTGTAGGTGTGTGACTTACTAGGCTCATTACTAATTGGCAATGAGAAATGATATTAACTCTTAATATCATTAGAACTCTTCCAACCCACAAATGATTTCCCAAAATCGTTTTAGGCATCTCATAGACCATGGTTGATGCCTAGCATAGCATGTCATGGCCACCCAATTAGCAATAAGAAATATCTTAAAATGAACCTTTAATCATACGTCACCATGCACTAAAATCCTTCTGTATTATATCCCAATCCCATTAAGGGTTATGGTTGAGTCAAATCCTTTATTATGGAATTTAATGCACTCATTTGAAATCTGATTCTTAACATATAAGACTTTACCATCAGGAAACACCTTTCCTGACAAAGTCATCCGTCCTGGCTAGGAACTTAATCTAGTCAAGAATAGTTCAAATCTGCATAGGACTTTTAACCCTGTTTACTCAAGGCTATGGATCCCCTCTTGACTGAACACCTGTCCCAACATATGACTAATTTGAGCTAATACACACCGAAGTATCCATACACAGTATAGATATGTAAGTGGTATCAAACTCAAACCACCCATATAAGAGACAACCGTGTCATCTCAAGTCTAAGAATTATATGCACTAGTATGACACAGATAACATTTTATTGACCCGAGTAAACGCCATGTTCATGTTATCTGAATGTCACAAGTTTAACCTACTTATCTCATAAGTGTCCACTGTATTTATCCCGATATCTCATATTAGATGGCATGAGGTTCACCATTCTATATTCATCAGTATCTCATACTGATCAATGGAGATAAAAAGAGGTGACAGCTCTTTGGATATAATGCACCCACCAAAATATCCTTTAGCTGCGAACTCTGATTTATAACAAATGTCCCATGTATTCTGCCACTCATTTCTTATCTCATAAGAATAGAACACATAACATATTGCTAATGGACAATTTCAAATAAATATGGTATTAAACACACATAACATTTAAATGAAACATTCATTGCCATTATAATATTAAAATGTTATTTACGAGTTACAAGATTAGTGCATGCTCTAGGGCACACATAATTAACACTTGGTTCTTATGCATGGAATCAATTTTGGATTTCATAGCTTCATTCCATTTTGAAGAATCTATATCTAATATAGCTTCTTCATAGGTAAAAGGATAATCTCCATGATCTATTTCTTTATGAGTAAACAACTCTTGTTCATCTTCATGAAGAAAACCATATCTCTCTAATGGGTGAGATATCTTGGCAGATCTGCAAGGAATCACTGTAGATGTTTCATCAATAGGTGTAGGTTGACTAGATGGATCTACATCCATTCGATCTGTTGTTTGGTCAGAATTCTCCAATTCTAACTCTATTTGCCTTCCTTTGCCACCTTCTTGAATAAACTGTTGTTCAAGAAATATGGCATCTCTGCTTACCACAACCTTTTTGGATGTAGGCAAATAAAAATAATATCCAAAACTTTTTTTTTTGATATCCAACAAATCAGCTTTTTTCTGATTCGGTTTCTAATTTATCAGTGTTCAACTTTTTAATATAAGTTGGACAACCCTAAATCTTAACATGCTTAAGACTCAGTTTTCTTCCATGCCATATCTCATAAGGTGTGGAAGTGACTGATTTTGATCGAATCCTATTCAGAATATGCAAAGCTAATTCTAATGCAAATCCCCAAAAGGAAACTAGCATATCAGTATAGCTCATCATACTGCATACCATATCTAGTAAGGTATAATTTCTCATTTCAGATACACCATTAAGTCGTGACGTTCCTAGATGAGTCATTAGGATTGGTACCTTTGTAAAGGACTTAGGACCCTAAATGTTGTCCTCTAGCTTGTCCACACCAACATCACCAATGGCAGCCCTTTGAACAGCTTCTCAAACCTTGCCAACCAAATAGAAATTAGGCATTTGCCTTTAAAGAGGTTGTAGATGTATATAGGACACTAGAAACAATTTCTAGCAATTTTAATTAAAGAGAATATGGGTAATTCTCTTTGAATTGATAGAGGAAGAGATAATAAGGGTGGTGGCACCCTTTGATAAAAATTAGAATGTTTTTATTCTTTCATAACATCACATTATATAATTAGCTCATCACTTAAAACCCTAGCCACATGTCATCTTCTTATTGCATCATAATTTTAATTAACCTAATCACATTAAGCCAAGTGTCAAAGCTAGGTTTAATCTTGACTTTGATAATCATGCATGATAGGAAGACAAATGACAAACCATGATGCCATGTGTCATTATCTCATGGTGTCATATGTCACCCTGTGAAATGACCAAATTACCCTTGTGTTGTAATTTTGAGTTCTCAGCCCAAAATAATTATTTCTCCTCTTCTAATCAATTTCTATCAAATATAAATTAATTAATTAATCTCTATTAATTAATTTCTCATAATTAAATTCATATTTAAACACTTTAAATATAAATTTAACTTATACTATACATCCAATAAACAAGATTTGGTTTCAAGTCATGCTAGGGACTTTGCAATCTTATTGCAAACTAAACCTATTTAATTAATCAATTAAACTCTTTAATTAATTAATTAAATCACATTTAACTTGGTAATTATTTGTGTATGTGTGTGACTCACTAGGCTCATCACTAATTGGCAATGAGATATGATATCAACTCTTCAATCTAATGCATTCAAGGTGTATATTCATTATCTATACACCTATTTCACATCAAATAACCATTCAAACACCTCAAACTCATTCACTTCAAACCCTAACCCTACCTGGACGAATTTTCTATTACTTCCCCAACAATTGTTTTGTTTTGATTTTACGCAATTTCTAAGTTTACCAAAGCATATTTGCATGAATTTTAAAGAAAAACTAAGTGATTGATGACTAGCCTCTTTCTTTGAATTTCAAATCTTCAATCTCTATTTTTCCTCCTTCCTTTTCTTGATCAATCATCTTCTCAAGTTGGTTTAACAAGTTTTAATGGGGAATTTGGAGACAAAGTGGGGTTAGGTGGTTGAAATCAAGCTTGGATGCAAGCTTTCAATGGAGTGACTATGGTGGTTTAAGAGAGTGGGGCGGCAACTAGGGAAGAAGAAGACTAAAAATAGTTTTTTCTTTTCTTTTTTAGGTATTTTATGTCTTTAAAAAATGCTTTTTACTTGGTCAATATTTCAGAAAAATTAAAATGGATTTTGACATCATGATGACGTCATCCAATGATGTAACAAACTTTTTCTTTTTTTTTTCTTTTGCATTTATTTTTCCATTAGATTTTTAATTTAATTCTTGGCCCTAAAATTTTATTTTCTCTGATTTGATTGGACAGTTAGGTCATGAGTCAGCTTTAGGAGTGAATTAACCAAATTGGCCCTCACTAGTTCAATCCGGTTTGCAAGTTATTCGATATTTCTTCTGGATCCCTGACCTAATTATTTAACCTATTTAACAACTCTTTTCTATGATTTTCTCTTTTTCACTGTGTTAGCAATAGTCCTAAGGAGTGCAGCGTCACATTTATGGTTTGACATTTGAGTTTAAACTGACCTCGTAGTCATTCACGAGAAGGTCACCCATCGTTGTGACTCCCGGCTCATTTAACTTCTTGTGTTCTGTTTTTCTTATTTATATTTAACTATTTGGCAATTACTAATTATTTGTGTTTAGGGCTTATCTAGGTGGCTTAAATGTGATTCTAATTCTCTTAATTATCCGGACCGACACCGGTCACCGGAACAGTATAATTTACTAGGCTATGCAAATAGGGGTGTTACAATGCATATTACCACTTAACAATTAAATAAAACATAAATATTAAAATTAAATTGAATATCTCATATTCAACAAAAAAATTCAGATTTGAATCTCATTCAACCAAATTTAAAAATTCAGATTTGAATCACATTCAAACAAATTTAAAAATTCATATTTGAATCAAAATTTAATTGTGTGATTAAAACTCCTAATTAAATATTTTAATTAGTCATAGGATGGGCCTTAGATCATACAACAATTGCACATTCAAAAACCAAACACCATGCACATGCTTAGACTCATCAAACATGGGCAAACCATACGCACCATCATGGTGATAACCAAGCCGCCACTTTCATTGGTCCAACCAGCGATGAAACAATCAACTCTTGATCAAATCACACAATTAGATCACATATTGAACAATCTAAATGGAAAATATAGTGGCTCTGATACCAATTGAAGGGGCGGAAGCATTAAAATTATTAGATTAGAACATTGAATTGAAAAATTTTCTTCTAGGGTCTCATGTATCATGCAAGATTTATTATGTACCTAATTGATTTCAATGTTCAATTGCATATTAAAACACTTTTAATATGTATTAGGATCTACATTTATCATTTAAGATTTTAGAATTAATAAATTAATTCATTAGAACCCTAGATTAATACAAGAATATATGCACTAACCTTTTGATGCACTGTAGATGTGATTGGTACCTTTGCGAAGCACCTAAGATCCCAAATGTTGTCCCTCTAGCTTGTCCACACCAAGATCACCAATGGCAGCCCCTTGAACAGCTTCTCAAGCCTTTCCAACCAATTAGAAATTAGGGATTTGCCTTTAGAGAGGTTGTAGATGTATATAGGACACTAGAAACAATTTCTAGCATTTTTAATTCAAGAGAATATGGGCAATTCTCTTTGAATTGATGAGAGAAGAAGAAGAAGAGAGTAGAGGAGCTTCATAGGTGGCGGCATCTTTAAGAAAAAAAAATTAGAATTTTTTTATTTGTTCTTTATCTTTTCCTTTTATAATTAGGTCATCACTTAAAACCCTTGCCACATGTCATCACCTGATTGCACCTTAATTTTAATTGACCTAATCACATTAAGCTAAGTGTCAAAGCTCAGTTTAATCTTGACTTTGATCATCATTCATGATTGGAAGACAAATGACAAGCTTATATGGTGCCATGTGCCACTATCTTATGGTGCCACATGTCACCTTATGAAATGACAAAATTACCCTTGTGTTGTAATTTTGAGTTCTCAACCAAAACTAATTATTTCTACTCTTCTAATCAATTTATATTAAATATAAATTAATTAATTAATCTCTATTAATTAATTTCTCATAATTAAATTCATATTTAAATACTTTAAATATAAATTTAATTTATGTTATACATCTAATAACCTAGATTTGGTTTCAAGTCATGCTAGGGACTTTGTAGTCTTATTGCAAACCAAACCTATTTAATTAATCAATTAAACTCTTTAATTAATAAATCAAATCACATTTAACTAGATGATTATCTTGTGTATGTGTGTGACTCACTGGGCTCATCACTAATTAGCAATGAGATATGATATTAACTCTTAATATCATCAGAACTCTTTCTTACCATAAATGATTTCTCTAAATCATTTTAGGCACATCATAGACAATTGTTAACACCTAGCATAGCATGCCACGGCCACCCAATCAGTAATAAGGAATACCTTAAATGAACCTTTAATCATATGATACCATGCACTAGAATCTCTCTGTTACAAAATCCCAATTCGATCTGGAGTCATGGTTTATGTTAAACCCCATTTGCTATGAATATTATGTTCTCTTTTAATTCCAATTCTTGATTAAAAAGATTTTCTCATCAGAAACTCTTTTCTGATTAAATCTGTCTATCCTAGCCAGGAACTTGAAACATCAAGAATAATTAAATGAACATAGGATTTTATCCCTATTTACTTAGGGTAATAGATTCCATCTTGATCAACACCTACCTCCATATATAACTAGCAGGAGCCAACACATGCCCATATATCCATACATAGTATAAGTATGAAAGTAGTATCAAACTCAAACCACCTATATACAAGATAATTGTGTTATCTCAGGTCTAAAGATTATATGCACTGATATGATTTATGACAATAGATTGACAAGAGTAAACTCCACGTGCTTGTCATAAGTGTCACTGGTTCGGCCTACTTATCATGTATAAGTGCCTATCATGTTTGTTATATGGCATGAGACTCACTATTCCATCTTATTTACATCACATATAAATAACTTGGGAACAAATATGATTACAATCTTTCTGGATAAGTCATGCCCTGTGTGAAGTATCCTCGATTGTGAACCAATTTATGATACTTTGTGCTAGAAATACTGTCACTCATATTCTTACCAACTTAAGAATAGAATTTCTAATAAATTATCAATGGACCTTTTCTATTACACATAAATATATTATGTAAATGGAAAAGTGAAATTGCCTTTTATGAATATAATAAGTACAAGATACATACTAAATGATATGCTCTAGGGCATACTACTAACAGTTCTTTTGGGCAATAACCAGCATGTTAAGCAACCAAGCCAGAGTACACACTTGCTTTGCCATAAGGCAATTTGTCACAAAATTTCCAAATGACTCAGGTAGGGGCTGCAGGATTAGATCCGTCTGCGATTGGAAATTCACGTGAAAATCAAAATGTTCTAGCTGCTGAATAAGCCGAATCATTTTGTGGACATGATCTCCTACATTTTGTCCCTCAGACATCCTCATGCGGAATAGTTGTCTAGATATCTCATACCTAGCATTCCTGCTGTGCTCACCATATAACTCTTGCAGGTGAAGGAGGATCTCACTTGCACTCTGCATATTTTCATGCTGCTTCTGTAACTCATTAGTCATAGATGCAAGCATGTAACATTTGGCTCTCATATCATGCTCCTTCCACTTGTCCAAAGTATCTAGTTCTTCTTGAGTGGCCTCTGGAGGTAAGGGACCAGGAACCTTTGAGTCTAAAACATATCCAATACGTTCTAGGTTCAGGACAAGTTTTAAATTTCTGAGCCAATCAGAAAGATTGGGTCCCGTCAACCTATTGTGATCAAGTATGCTTGCAAGGATATTGGATGGTGGTGGTTGTTGTGTGCTCATTATTATCAGAAAAATTAACTGCAGAAAATAGCTAGATTTATTAGTAAATGTATCAAGTAATTAACCAAAATGATTATGAACTTTAATCAAATTGATCCTCCCACTAATTTGGTGAATCCTACACTTCCAAAGTAGGAAACGAAAATCCTAGTTGGATGGATTTCTAATGGGTGATTGAATTCTTATAGTCTTATTAATCATTCTTAGACACATCCATTATTGGAATTACAATAAACTATAAGTGAGCAACTCCTTGCTCATTACATCTCATGGGAGGTTCAGTTATTTATTTAGCCCCTAATGCTCAAAATCTCAGCCACATCCATTATTGATTTATCTTGTATTAGTTAAGTTGATCCCATTGAGCCAGTAAACATGCAAATAATTTTAATGTCCTTAGGCACATCCATTATTGGCTGCCAACTATTTACATATTTACAACATCTTATGCTTAACAATTATTCTTAAGAAAATCTCTTAAATAAATGCATCATTCCCAAGCTCATATAACTAATAATGCAAGTATTTAAAATTTCTTAAAATAATTGCCTCAATTGTTAGTAGTATGCCCTAAAGCATATCATTTTGTATGTATCTTGTACATATCTTATTAATAAAAGGCAATTTCACTTTTCCGTTTACAAAATATATTTACGTACAATAGAAAAGGTCCTGTGACACCCCTTACCCGTCTACAGTATAGCCGAGCAAGATATGCCACACTGTGTATCGAAACATCATATTTGATCTCAATTATTTTTATCCTTTCTTTACTTTTTTTTTTATGGTCATGAAGTGAAATTTGTGAAATTTAACTCATTTAAGTCATTTATTGAAATTATAAATTCATTTGAGGTTTCAAAAATTTTATAGAAAATCCGGCAGAGTACTGACTAAAAATAGAGAAAACAGTTCTTTGGAACCTGTGAAAAACACTTCCAATACTCATTCTATTCCACAACTCCCAATTATCACATCAATTTTCAATAATTTCTCAAACTTCCCAATCATTCCATTCACATCATATTTATACTCAAATCATAAATAAATACTCAATTTTCATTTATGAACACTATTTATAGATAATTCATTAATACATAATCGCACAAGTTTCAATTTACATGATAAAATAAAAGTTTAATTACAAAATTTACAAAAATACAAAACATAAAACACAAAATGTGGCCTAGCATCCTACCAATGCACTGTAGCTGAGAGGTGACACAAGACACTAGCAGATCTGACTCTCACCGAGATTAGAGTCTACTGGGATCGTGTTGCGTATCTCC
This sequence comes from Hevea brasiliensis, assembly GCF_030052815.1. Lineage (NCBI taxonomy): Eukaryota > Viridiplantae > Streptophyta > Magnoliopsida > Malpighiales > Euphorbiaceae > Hevea > Hevea brasiliensis. The sequence goes on from NC_079497.1 coordinate 95,663,041, forward strand.
AATACCTACACGTGGCAAAAGCAACGCGCTAAGCAATAATGCTTAGTGGTGCCAATAATAAAATAAAAAGAACTAAAAGAAAATAAATATGCAATGTGTGTATTGATGTCTCATGCAGACAAATTTTTAATAGTTATTTGTAGTCTTATTTATTTGGCACTTGTTATATCCATTATTTCATTAAATTTATCAACTTCCATTTTTGGTTGCCCAAGTAACGTATACTGAATGACTAAACTTGATAAACGGGTAAACTGGCACTGGGTACTAAATACCTCGGTCCTTTACACCATCAGTCACATATGTGTCTCCCGGTGTGCAACAGAACAGCTAATAAGCTGTAATAATTATTAGGCACAAGGCTAAGTATCACCATAATATCAAAATGGCTAAAAGCCATAAAATCAAAGAATGGCATAATGCTATATGCAGTACTGCTAACTGAACCCTATTGGCATGCCAACCTATCCAAACCAATCCTACTAGGTGTACTAGGGCTCATTACCAAGTTATTGATTGAATTTTCATGCTTTACATGTAAGGTTACTATTCATTTTACTATTTAGGTCAAACTATTGACTTTTCAATGCATAATAGCTAGATAAGTCCTAATCACATAAATTTACCAAATTTTGGTTACCAAAAGTGTTGGCATTAGTTGCCAATCCATACTTCTAACCAATGGTGAATAAATAAGAAATTTCAGTTTTGGGTGCTAAAGTTCATTATTCCATTAGGCCATTCTACAATGAGAATTTGGCCAAATGTTCTTCATCAAAGTTGTTCCTTATTGTGTTTAGTTACATTTCTTTTTTTGAATCACTCCATTTGGAGTTTGGTAGCTAAAGTTATGGCCTAAATACCATAACTGGCCACATTGCAATTTTTCCAGAATTTCTGGGCAGAATCAATTCTGCAATTTTTGTACACTGATTGCAGGTTAGTTTTTGGACATGTTATGGTCAAAATTTGGGTTTGTTTTCTTCATGAAAGTTGTAGGGATATGTCTCCGCTTTCTATTGGTAATAATTCAGGTCAATTGGACCTTTCTACACTGAGTTATGAGCAAATGAATGAACACTGTTCATTTGGTCATTTTGCCCAGGCAGAATGTAAGTCATCCGGATTTGGTCAATTTTTAGAGCATCCTATGTTTAGTTTCTGGATAGAGTTCCTCCACCAAAATTGTGTCATTATGTGTCTAATTTCATGTCTAATTGGCCTTGCACCAATTGAACCTACACAACCCAAGTTATAGCTGCCCAAATATGCTAGACTCACATCCAAACTTGTAGGGCACATTAGACAGCATACCTAAACTCAATTCCCATGGCACAAATCACTCAATTTCCTACTCAAACATGACCAAATGGTCACTAATTGACCATTACAACCTCTTTTCATCAATACATAAACAAAAATCCAAATTTTAGTGCCCAAACCCTAACTCTAACAATTTCAATTTATGCAACACACTTCATTCAACTTCTAATACACTTAGTATCCTTAATCATCATCACTAAACAAAGTAAAGTCAATCAAAATAATCAAGACCTTATGGTCACCAAGGCTACTGAAATTTTTAGTCCCCACATACTCCAAATTTTCTTTTAATTTCATAAAATTTATACTTAATTTAGCATGCTTCAACTAGTTAAGAAAGAAAGGAAGAAGGTTTAGTGCACTAACCTCAACTTAAAGAATTTCCAAGCTTGCCAACTTTAATTTCTCTTCTTCCTTTTGCTCCCAAACACCTTAGCAAGCTTCTTGTGACACCCCTTACCCGTGTACAGTATACCCGAGTAAATATGCCACACGGTGTACCGGCACACTCTAATATTCCTCAATTAATTTATACAATGCTTTTGCATATAATTTACGAAATACAATTTATTTAAACCCTTTATCAAAAGTATCATTTATTTAAGGTTCCGAAAATTTTTAAAGAAAATCCGGCGGAGTACCGGCTAAAAATGGAGAAAACCATTCTTCGAAACCTGTTAAAAATACTTCCAATATTTTTATTTCATCATCTCAAACTCCAATATCCAAAATCTCAACAATATTTCTCAAACATCCATTATCAACACCAAACTCAATATCAAGATTTCCACATTTCAATTTCCATTTTCATTCATCATTCACATGTGATGTTCGCATATAAATCACAAGTAAACATTTACTATTCCATTAACAAATACAATTTTCATAATTTACATATACATCAATATACATTACACAAGTTTAATTACATATGAAGAAAAATCTGCTACAAAATATCAAAATGACAAAATGACACCTAGTGCCCTACCAATGCACTGCAGGTAGTGAGGTGACACGGACACTGAGCAGAACTGTCAGATAGACTCACCCAGTCTGTGGTCTACTGGGCTCACGATCGGGATCTCCAGTACCTACGCGTGGAAAAAGCAACGCGCTAAGCAATAATGCTTAGTGGTGCAATAATATAATAGAAGAAAATAACAAGAAAATAAATGTGTATACAATGTGTATGCTTTCTTTATTTGATCTTGGTATATTCATTAATTCGTTAACTTTGTTCACTTTTATTCATTTGGTTGCCCCAAGTAACCTACACTAGACGACTGGACTGGATAACGGGTAAACTGGCACTGGGTACCTAGTACCTCGGGCCGTCACACCATCGGTCACATATGCATCTCCCGGTGTGCAACAGAACAGCTAACGAGCTGTAAATAATGTCAGGCACAAGGCCAAGTCTCAATGCAAAGTCAGAATGTCTAAAAGCCATGAAATCACAGAATGGCACTTTTGCCATGTGCAGTACTGCTAACTAAACCCTATTGGCATGCCAAACTATCCAAACCAATCTTGTTAGGTATACTAGGGTATTTGAAACTCTTAAATTCGTCAATTTGTGAATTTCAACTTTTTTGGTGTTACTATTCATCATTGGTCAACAAAAATGTTGACTTTTGGAATAAAAATATGCACATTGCCTTTGGCACTCCCAACATACCACATTTAGGGTTTAAAACTTGTTGGCATTAAGTGTTAATGCAATTTCAAAGTGTAACCCACACAAGCAGAAAATTTCAGTTTTGGTGAGTCAACTTCACTGTTCCATTGGACACTGTTACTGTTGGAATTTGAAGAAATGCAAAACATGAAAGTTGTTCCTTATTTTGTCTAGTTGAATTTCCTTTTTTGAATCACTCCATTTGGAGTTTTGTAGCTCCAGATCTGGCTCAAAACCCAGGCTGTCCGGATATGCAGTCTGCAGAAATTTACCATATCTACAGTGCATGAACAGTGACTTGAGTCACTTGGTTGAATGGGTTCTGGCCATAATTTGGGTTAGGTTCCTTCATGAAAGTTGTTTTTCTATGTCTTAACTTGTTGCTGTAAAAATTTCAGACCAATTGACCAAATCTACAGTGACTTATGGCCAAATGAACAGTTACTGTTCATTTGGTCAAATTCTGCAGAGGCAGTTTCAGGGTTCCGGATTGTGGCTGAGTTTTGACCCTTTTGCTTTGGTCTTTTGGGCATGATTTCTTCAGCAAAAATGTGCCATTATAAGCCTAGTTTCATGTCCAATTGGCCAAACATCAATTGGACAAGCACAGCCCAAGTTATGGCAGTGCAAAGGGACTGAAATTTCAGTCCCTATGCTGCTGTCCATAGAGGCGCTTTATACTTTCACTTTACCATCCCATTTTTCAGTTCTAATTAGGGTCAACCTACCTAAAATGGTCACTAATTGACCCTTAAAAAGTCCTCTAACCATTTCCAAAGCTAAGTCACCATTTCACCTTCCCAAACCCTAATGTTCAACTAAGTTTACTCATAAACCTTGTCTAACATACTTAGTTCAATTGTAACACCCCTAAGTTCGGTAGTGCGTTCTGCTGCTCTGGTGACCAGTGTTGTCCGGACAGCTAGGATGCCTAGAACCGTACCTCAATATGAGTGAGGAGACATAAAATAATGAAATACAAGAAAAGAAAAACAAAGGAAAAATCATAGCAAAGAAATGTAACCAAGTTAAGCGAGCCGAGAACCCTAGCGATGGGTGACCGCACCGGGAAGTCACGGCGTGGACCGTTGACTAGCCCTGGACTGCGGGGAACCCTGAAAAATATTTTTAGGACTCCAATAAATATTTATTGAAGTATAAATATCATTAGAAATATCAAAGAAAAATTAAATAATTAGTACAAAGAAAAGTGAGAAATCGAAAATCGGACAAAACCCGGTGTTACCGAAAAATTGGGAATGCGACCCGAACAGGGGCATTATGGTCATTTGACACCCCGAATTGTCTTTTGACCTAAATGTCCATTAAAAATAAATAATATTACACTTATAAAATAAAATGAAAAATTAAATTGAGGGTACCTAATACAAATAGCCAAAATGGAGTGAAAAATGTGTAAATAACACATGTAAACATATTATATGATTTAATCCAAATAAGTGGACCACTAAAGGAATAAATTAAAGCTAATGGGGCAGGTGTACACCTAATATACCATCTGCAGATTCATTTTCTCTTAGTTCTTCAACAATGCCGTAACAAGCTCCCTAAGAAAACTCCATAGCCATTTTGCTTCAAACCTCATCTTCTCCTCCATTTCAACTCCAATCCTTTAAGTTCCTTCACAAAAAATGGTCTACACATCACAAGGAAGATATTGATACCAATTTTGAGAAGTTTGGTGAAGGTTTAGCAAGTTACAATTAAAGGTAAGTTTGCATTTTTGAGAATTTTCTTGTTAAACTTTATGTTTATGTTATGGGTGTTAGTTTTGTGAAGGAAATTTTGAAGTTTAAATAGTTATTGAGATAGCCATTTTTGGACAGCCATGGGGTCACACATTTGATGATTTATTATGCATATAATTGATGAGAAATAATGTTGATCATGGTAAATTAATATCCTAATGAATTGTTTCACATATACATAGTGATTTTGGCACTTGGATGAGAATTGATGGATTGTAGGGCAATGTGGTGTTGAAGGACAATTTCGGCAGCCTTGGGGACACTTGAATAAATGTGTATATTCATGGGAGTGTTGGCAGAATTGTGGCATTAAGGAATGAAGGATATGTGTATGAAATTATTGTGTAAAGTGTATGTGAGAATTAGTGGTGTTTAGGTGTGTATGTAATGGTATTGAGATATTGTAAATGTGAATTATATTTGGTGTGTTGAGGGTAATGGTAATCTGCCCAAAATAATGTCAATGTAAAGTAGATTATACTGTGGTTAATGTACCAAAACAGATTGGTAGGGAAGTAAACAAATTGCAAAGTAAATGTGTGTAGTTGATGTGTGTTAAGCAAAGTAATCAAGGGCAGTGTACATTTTAGCCTATAACCTTAAATGTGTAATCTCAATTGGTATGAGACCAATTTGAGGTGAAACTAGGCACAAAATGTGCCAACTTTCATTGAGAAACCATACTAAAATTCTGCTTGCAAGGTGACCTAAGAAAATGACCAATTCGGATTAGGTACACTTGAGACCTAAAAACTGACCATTTGGGCAGCAGTGAGTATTTAGGCCATAACTCACTCAAAACAGGTCAAATTGACCTGAAATTTTAACCATGGATAGTTAAGACCCATACCTACAAGTCTTATGAAGACACCAAAACCCAGAAATGACCAGAAGCAAGACAAAAAGCTTGCACAAGTTCGGGTCCAAAAACTGGCCGAACCAGAATTGACCAATTTGACCTAAAAATGACCTAATTTGATACCAATTGACCAGCAAGAGTGTAATAACCATAACTTGGTCTAATTAACTCGGATTGACCTGAAATTTTTCCCCGCGTGCAATAAGACCTAGATCTACAAGTTTGTAGTTTCGACCGAGACCCGAAAACTGAGGGAACTAGATCGTCCGGCTAGGTCAAACCAGTGTCCCGGAATCCAGCAATTTGCATTAAAATGCACTAAGCAAGGAAATGACTTTGGTAAAACGTACCAAACCTAAAACCCTATCGAATGTGACATATTAACGACACTAAGACCTAATTTACCTAAAACGCAATGAGGGTTAGTATATTAGGTGATTAAGTGAATAATTGAGTTCAGTGCATTATTTACCAAACACCATCGATAGAGACAGTTTAATTTAGCACTGAAACACTTCAAATTGTGTTTCTCAGTTAACAAGGACTCAGCAAAAGGGAAGGAAACACTGAGTCCAGATCAGGGAGACAGTCATCAGAGGTTTGTGCACAACGGCTATTTCTTTTGAATTTTTCAATTGAAATGAATTATGACTATTGTACATTATTGTTTTAAATTGTGTTTGTGCACAACTAGTTTTTAATTGATTTTGTTCTGAATATTTTATATGATTAAATGACTTATTTTCCTTATGAATTATGTTTATCAAGTATTGGATTTAATTCAATGATTATTGAAAATTGTTATAGTATGTATGAATTCAGCTTTGTGAAATGGTATTTCCACAAGTATTAAGCATTGTTATGGATTGAACAAATTATGTTTTGGAAAACTGTGATAAAACATGTTTTGAATTGTGAAGGTAATTTTCATGGAAAAATGAAAATTTATGATTTGAATTGTGACGAGCATAAAAATTATTGGATATTGGAATTAACTTTGAATTAACTTTGAATTGAATTATATTGTGATTTATGCTCACTAAAAGGATTGTGATATTGTTTTATATCTCACTATAGATGCTTGACTAGGTTATTACCCATCTCTCTCATTTGTTGAGAAGACAATGGAGTTAGTTGTGTTTTGATTACCATGGTACGTGCACAGGCTTAGATTTTCCTCTTATTTGAGGTTAGATCTAAGTTTATTTTATCGTTATGGCCCTTGCGGAAGATTCATTATTGTGATGGTACTGTGCACGATGATTCGACCTCCCCGACCATAGGGAGTTAGAATCTGATTCGACCTCCCCGACCATAGGGAGTTAGAATCACATCGAATATGGCCCTTTCGGATTAGTCTTGCATATTAGTGAGATAAAGATTGATTTTTGAGATACAGAATGGCTTTTGAATGGTAAGAAATTGCGATTTCAATTATGGTTTATGTATAATTGATTTTGTTGAATTACTTAAATGGTTAGTCATGGTTTGATAAATTGAATTTTGTGATCAAAGTCATTTATACAAATGATTTACATTATTGGCAACGAATATTTTGAGTTTTGAAATTTGATGAGTATTCAGATTCCCAATTTATTTACTGTAAATTTTGTCAATGTATATTGTACTATGTTTTAAATTATAGTTGTGCATCACTGAGTTCACCACTCAGCGATAGCTTTGTATGCTGTCGCAGGTAAGAAGAGCATAGAGCAGTAAGTAAATTTCGTTGAAGATATATTCGGATCAGCTCCAGGTATATCATAGGTATACCCATGTACATAGGTTTTGATGTATGCATGTAATAATATGTATGTAAATTATTTGAGCGGTTGTATAGAAACTCTTGTAAAATATTTTGGTATGTAATTAAATGTAAATTATTGTAAATGTAAATTTGAGATTTCATTTACTTGAATAGTTTTGTATTATATTTCTTGTATCTCAGTCTTTGAAAAATCACTGCGGATTTGAGTTGAGAAAAATGTGGTGTTGAGAAATATGTTGGAGTTGAGATTTGCAAATACATATTGAAGTGCTTTTCTGAGTTTTCAAGAAGCTGCTTTATCCAAAATACAAAGGGCACTCTGCCAAAATTTTTACAGAAATTCCAAATAAATCAAATGTGTCAATTCTATCACTTCAGTTCAAAAAGGTTTTAACACCTGTAAATAGTGCTCACCACTGTAAAAGAAGTAAGAAAAGTTTTGAAAATCCCTTGTAGTGTATTTAATGGGTTATCAGTAGACGGAGTTGGTAATTCATTAGGTATACTACGGGATCATGTTATGCCTTACAGAGGAGTAGGGTGTGACATCAATCTTCATGCATTTTAATACCTTAACCATGATTTCCAACCACTCTACGTTTGTTAAACAATCAACCTCATACTCTCATAGGGCTGCTGAAAATTTAAAGTACCATAACACATGTAATTTACTTCAATTCCTTAAAATTTCTTAGCTCAAATGATGTTCTAACTAAGTTTAAAAGAAGAAGAATGAAATTTGTAGCACTAACCTTAATTTAGCCAAGTCTCTTTCTTGCCAACTTCAAGATTCTTGCTTCCTTTTTACTTCCAAGCACTCTAGCTAGGGTAGATATTCAGTTTTTATGAAGCTAATGATGGGAAATATGGTGAGATTTTAAGGAAATTTAAGCTTAAAGTGAGTAACAATGGTGGAAGGCTTTGGGAAAGAAAGGGCTACGGCTGAAATGAGGAAGAAGCTGCTGGAATTTGTGGTTATTTAGTCTTCATTTTGTCTTTTTATTTATTAGTCAATTGATGGCTTAATTTGTGATTGGTCCAAATTTTTAAATAATGTCATTTTTGCTTTATTTTGGATTTTCTTTTTCTTTTCTTTCACTACTCATTTCAAATTTAATTTCTAGCAATGTTTCTTCATATTTTATGTTATATTAATTATTTACTCAACTGGACAAGTCGGCCAAAAATCACCTCGGAAGGCGAAATGGCCAAAATGCCCTCCGTTTGGCTTAACGGGTCAAAATTGTCTGTACCGAATGAAAAATTTTTCTAGGTATTTTCTTGGCATTCTAATGCCATGAGAACCTCAATTACCCTTCTTTGGAGTCCCAAAAATTATTTTATAATTTTTCCCCCGGGTCTAGGGCTCCTCGTTGCGAGAACCGCAACTTCCCTCCGGTTACCCATCGCTAGAGCACCGGCTCGTTTAACTTGATTGTATTTTATTTCTAAAATTTTTACTAAATTTTTCTTGTTAATATTTTAGTTAATTATGGTTCCTGACTTTAGTTTGAATATTTTTTCGGACATTCTAGCTGTCCGGACCGACACTGGTCACCGGAACAGTAGGATGTACGGAGTGATTACCGGGAGGGTGTTACAACTCTTCCCCTCTAATTTAAATTTCGTCCTCGAAATTTACCTGATGCAAACAGTTGAGGGAACTGTTGCCTCATCGTCTCTTCACTTTCCCAAGTTGCCTCCTCGGTGTTGTGGTGCCTCCAAAGCACTTTCACCAATGGAATCTGCTTGTTTCTCAACTCTTTCACTTCCCGAGCCAAGATCCGTAGAGGTTCTTCTTCATATGTCAAATCCGGCTGTATTTCAATTTCTTCTCTGGAGATGACATGTGAAGGATCTGAGCGGTATCTTCTGAGCATGGACACGTGGAACACATTATGGATCTTGTCCAGCTCTGGTGGTAAAGCTAGCCTATAGGCCACTGGACCCACACGTTCAATGACTTCATAGGGGCCAATGAACCTAGGGCTCAACTTACCTTTTCTTCCAAACCTCAACACTTTCTTCCATGGTGACACCTTGAGGAACACTTTGTCGCCAACCACATATTCTATTTCTTTTCTCTTCAGGTCGGCATAAGATTTCTGTCTGTCTGAGGCAATCTTTAAGTTGGCTTTGATTGATTTCACCTTCTCCTCAGCCTGTTTCACCAGGTCTGGCCCTACCAGTTTGTCTTCGCCCAATTCAGTCCAGCACACTGGAGTTCTACATTTTCTTCCATACAGTGCTTCATATGGGGCCATTTGAATGCTAGCTTGGTAGCTATTGTTGTATGCAAATTCGCGATGGGAGGTATCTATCCACTTCCTCAAACTCAATGACACAACTCCTCGGATATCCTCAAGGACCTGACAAGTATTTCACGTTATTGTTATCATTTCAATTCAATATTTGTATCAATTTCATTGGTTTCAATTATTTACCTGGATTACTCTTTCAGATTGCCCATCCGTCTGAGGATGGAAAGCTGTGCTGAAATGGAGTTGTGTACCCAAGGATTCATGCAACTTCTTCCAAAATCTCGATGTAAACCTTGGGTCTCGATCAGATATGATGGAAAGTGGGATTCCATGCAGTCTAACTATCTCACTAATATACAATTCTGCTAACCTCTCTAGTGAGTAGTCAGTCCTAACTGGCAGAAAGTGTGCTGACTTTGTCAACCTATCAACTATCACCCATCTTTGCATCATATTTCTTAGGGTGAGAGGTAGACCACTTACAAAATCCATGGTGACCCGATCCCATTTCCATTCAGGTATGCGTATAGGCTGTAGCAAACCTGATGGAACTTGATGTTCTGCCTTGACTTGCTGACATGTCAAGCATTTAGTCACATAGTCAGCTATGTCTTTCTTCATACCAGGCCACCAATACTGAAGCTTCAGATCATGGTACATCTTGGTGCTTCCTGGGTGCATAGCATATACACTGGTGTGTGCCTCTTTTAGAATACTGGTCTTCAATTCCCCATTATCTGGTACACACAGTCTTCCTTTGTAATACAGACACCCATCAGCTTTCACCCCATAGTCAGTTGCTTTTCCCCCTGGGATTTTGCTCATAATAGCCATTAGCTTCTCATCTACCTTCTGCCCATCTAAAATCTGCTGTAGCAGGTTTGGCCTCACTTGCAACTCAGCCAAGATAGCTCCATCACAAACTAAAGATAGACGGGCATTCAATGATCTCAAAGGTCATGGATTTTCTGCTCAAAGCATCAAGAACTACATTTGCCTTCCCGGGATGGTAATCAATTACAGTCATAGTCCTTCAGAACTCAATCCATCGCCTCTGTCTAAGGTTGAGCTCCTTCAGGTTGGCAAATATTTTAGGCTCTTGTGGTGCATGTAAATGTAGCACTTTTCACCATACAAGTAATGCCTCCATATCTTGATCACGAAGATAATTGCCGCAAGCTCTAGATCATGGGTAGGGTAGTTCTGTTCATGTGGCCTTAGGTATGCGGAAGCATAGGCGATCACTTTCCCCTCTTGCATCAATACACACCCTAACCCATTATGTGAGGCATCACTATAGACCACAAAGTCCTTTAGGACACTTGTGTGTTAACTTGGTGCCTCTGTCAACATAGCCTTCAACCTCTCAAAACTGTTCTGGCACTTGTCATTCCAGTCAAATCTGACATTCTTGTGTAACAACTTGGTCATTGGAGCAGCTATTAGGGAAAATCCCTTCACAAATCTTCTATAATACCCAGCTAGCCCCAAGAAACTTCTGACCTCAGTTGTATTTCTGGGAGGCTTCCATTCCATCACTGCTTCTATTTTCTTGGGATCAAACCTAATCCCATCGGTGACACTATGTGTCCAAGGAATGCAATCTCATTCAGCCAAAAGTCACACATGGACAACTTAGCATACAACTTCTTTACCCGCAAGGTTTGCAGAACAATCCTCAAATGTTCATAAAGTTCTTCCCTGGTCTTGGAGTACACCAGAATGTCATCAATAAAAACCACTACGAACCGATCTAGGTATGGATGGAAGATACGGTTCATAAGGTCCATGAACGCCGCTGGTGCATTTGTTAGGCCAAAGGGCATCACCAGAAACTCATAATGCCCATACCGGGTCCTGAATGCAGTTTTGGGCACATCTACATCTTTCACCCTCAGCTGATGATACCCGATCGAGATCAATCTTAGAAAATACTCCTGCTCCCTTGGTGATCAAGCAGATCATCAATTCTAGGCAACGGATACTTGTTCTTCACGGTCACTTTATTCAATGCTGGGTAATCAATGCATAGCCTCAAAGTCCCATCCTTCTTTTTCACAAACAAGACCTGGAGCTCCCGGGGTGACACATCAGCGTATGAACCCCTTATCCAGCAACTCTTGCAATTGAGTTTTCAACTCCCTCAATTCAGTGGGTGCCATCCTATAAGGAGCAATAGAAATGGGTGCTGTACCCGGCAGTGTCTCAATAGCAAACTCGACTTCCCTTTCTGGTGGCAAACCAGGCAACTCTTCAGGAAATACTTCTGGGAAGTCTCTCACTGTGGGTATGTCACTCAAGTTTGGCTTAGCCTGCCTAGTATCCACCACATGTGCTAGGTAGGCTTCACAGCCTTTTCTCATCATTCTTCTTGCAACTGTGGCTGAGATGACATTGGACAAGAAATCTGTCCTTTCCCCCACAACTGTGATCTCATTACCCTCTGAAGTTTTTAGAGAAATTCTCTTCAATTTGCAATCAACTATTGCCTGATGACGTGACAACCAGTCCATTCCCAAAATCACGTCAAACTCATGGAAAGGCAACTCAATCAGGTCTGCCAAGAATTCATACCCCTGAATCCTCAACGGGCAACCTTTGTATACCTTGTTCACTACCACACTGTGACCCAATGGATTAGTGACCAGAATGTCTTGGTCACTTTCCCCTACCAGTATCCCCCTTTCTACGGGTAGATTGATGCAAATGTAGGAATGAGTGGATCCTGGATCCACCAATGCATGCACAGGTGTAGTGTAGAGGGAGAACGTACCCCTGATGACGTCCGGGGCATCTTGCTCCTCCTGAGCTCTCAGGGCATAATTTCTGGCAGGTGGTCTGTTATCTGGCCTCTCTGCTGGCTCAGATGTAGGCCTCTGAGATGGTCCCACAGCTTCGGATTTACCAGACCTTCTACCCCTTGGTGGTGCAGGAGCAGGTCTGTCTGCTTGTGTTGGAGCAGCTGTAGTTGTTCTGCGTGGACAGTTCTTCAACTGATGCTCTGTTGACCCACATCTCAAGCAGGCACCAGTTACTCTCCAACACTCCCCCTTATGCCATTTTTGGCCGGTGTGGGCATGCGAGAAGATGTCGGGCTGGTCCCTGAACCCCATCCACGAGAGGCGCCCACCGATGGTGTGGGTGACCTCTCCTAGGGGTGAACGTGGCTGGGCCCCTGAGGTGACCACGACCACGTGGTGGCCGAACTCGTGCAGGAGGACCCTTAAACTTCTTCCCAAATCCAGAGGTGGAACTAGACTGACCTGGTCCCCTCTTCTGCTGTCTCTCCCTTCTGGTCTGCTCATTGATTCTCACTTTTTCAACCCTTATTGCAGCTTCCACTAGCTTGCTAAATTCTATGATTCCCAAAGGCGGTGTCTGTATCTTGATATTGTCATTCAGTCCCTCTTCAAATCTCTTGCACCTTTCGGCCGTTAGGGACTATTTCCCTTCCATAGCGGCTTAACAGAACAAACTCCTTCTCATACTCGACTCACGACAACTGTCTGCCTCGGGTTAATGAATTCCCTTCTTCTCTCTTCCGGTATACAAGTACCCACATATTTCTTTTGAACTCGAGAGAGGAAAAAGTCCCAAATTCTGACTTGGCTGCACTTCACAGGACACAGTGTCCAACCAGCCGTAGGCATCGGATAGTAACAAGGATATAGCGACTTCTAAGTTACGCTGCGGTGCGATGGAGTTGTTTTAAGACTCTGCCCGTTACTGTTCAACCAATTCTCACTACCAACAGTCATCTTCTCTCTTGCCATAGAAATCCACGCCCCAAATTTTCTTAGTCTCTCCAAGTGTGATTTACTTTGTGGAGTGGTGGTGGTGGTGTCTTGGCCGGCATTACCCGACCATCTGTAAAGAAGTCGGCCATTTGTTGAAACATGGCTGTGGAGGCGAGCAGCTCGCTTGAGTCTGAGCAGATTCTCTCATGCCCCCAGTCTCAGCTGCTGCAGGTGGAGCATGACTCTCCACTTCCTCCTCAACGGCTCTCTGAGATGAAGGGTCCATATCCTATTCAAAATAAGAAAGATAGACAGATCTGCGTTAGTGTCACCTCGACTCTTACAAATGCAATGCATGGTATGGACTCAATCTAGGCCCAGAAACGCCTAAACCGTGCTCTGATACCACTAAATGTGACACCCCTTACCCGTGTACAGTATACCCGAGTAAGTATGCCACACGGTGTACCGGCACACTCTAATATTCCTCAATTAATTTATACAATGCTTTTGCATATAATTTACGAAATACAATTTATTTAAACCCTTTATCAAAAGTATCATTTATTTAAGGTTCCGAAAATTTTTAAAGAAAATCCGGCGGAGTACCGGCTAAAAATGGAGAAAACCATTCTTCGAAACCTGTTAAAAACACTTCCAATATTTTTATTTCATCATCTCAAACTCCAATATCCAAAATCTCAACAATATTTCTCAAACATCCATTATCAACACCAAACTCAATATCAAGATTTCCACATTTCAATTTCCATTTTCATTCATCATTCACATGTGATGTTCGCATATAAATCACAAGTAAACATTTACTATTCCATTAACAAATACAATTTTCATAATTTACATATACATCAATATACATTACACAAGTTTAATTACATATGAAGAAAAATCTGCTACAAAATATCAAAATGACAAAATGACACCTAGTGCCCTACCAATGCACTGCAGGTAGTGAGGTGACACCGACATCGAGCGTAATCGCCGATAGACTCACCCGATCACGTGGTCTACTGGGCTCACGATCGGGATCTCCAGTACCTACGCGTGGCAAAAGCAACGCGCTAAGCAATAATGCTTAGTGGTGCAATAATATAATAGAAGAAAATAGCAAGAAAATAAATGTGTATACAATGTGTATGCTTTCTTTATTTGATCTTGGTATATTCATTAATTCGTTAACTTTGTTCACTTTTATTCATTTGGTTGCCCCAAGTAACCTACACTAGACGACTGGACTGGATAACGGGTAAACTGGCACTGGGTACCTAGTACCTCGGGCCGTCACACCATCGGTCACATATGCATCTCCCGGTGTGCAACAGAACAACTAACGAGCTGTAAATAATGTCAGGCACAAGGCCAAGTCTCAATGCAAAGTCAGAATGGCTAAAAGCCATGAAATCACAGAATGGCACTTTTGCCATGTGCAGTACTGCTAACTAAACCCTATTGGCATGCCAAACTATCCAAACCAATCTTGTTAGGTATACTAGGGCATTTGAAACTCTTAAATTCGTCAATTTGTGAATTTCAACTTTTTTGGTGTTACTATTCATCATTGGTCAACAAAAATGTTGACTTTTGGAATAAAAATATGCACATTGCCTTTGGCACTCCCAACATACCACATTTGGGGTTTAAAACTTGTTGGCATTAAGTGTTAATGCAATTTCAAAGTGTAACCCACACAAGCAGAAAATTTCAGTTTTGGTGAGTCAACTTCACTGTTCCATTGGATACTGTTACTGTTGGAATTTGAAGAAATGCAAAACATGAAAGTTGTTCCTTATTTTGTCTAGTTGAATTTCCTTTTTTGAATCACTCCATTTGGAGTTTTGTAGCTCCAGATATGGCTCAAAAACCCAGGCTGTCCGGATATGCAGTCTGCAGAAATTTACCATATCTACAGTGCATGAACAGTGACTTGAGTCACTTGGTTGAATGGGTTCTGGCCATAATTTGGGGTAGGTTCCTTCATGAAAGTTGTTTTTCTATGTCTTAACTTGTTGCTGTAAAAATTTCAGACCAATTGACCAAATCTACAGTGACTTATGGCCAAATGAACAGTTACTGTTCATTTGGTCAAATTCTGCAGAGGCAGTTTCAGGGTTCCGGATTGTGGCTGAGTTTTGACCCTTTTGCTTTGGTCTTTTGGGCATGGTTTCTTCAGCAAAAATGTGCCATTATAAGCCTAGTTTCATGTCCAATTGGCCAAACATCAATTGGACAAGCACAGCCCAAGTTATGGCAGTGCAAAGGGACTGAAATTTCAGTCCCTATGCTGCTGTCCATAGGGCAGTTTATACTTTCACTTTACCATCCCATTTTTCAGTTCTAATTAGGGTCAACCTACCTAAAATGGTCACTAATTGACCCTTAAAAAGTCCTCTAACCATTTCCAAAGCTAAGTCACCATTTCACCTTCCCAAACCCTAATGTTCAACTAAGTTTACTCATAAACCTTGTCTAACATACTTAGTTCAATCTTCATGCATTTTAATACCTTAACCATGATTTCCAATCACTCTAAGTTTGTTAAACAATCAACCTCATACTCTCATAGGGCTGCTGAAAATTTAAAGTACCATAACACATGTAATTTACTTCAATTCCTTAAAATTTCTTAGCTCAAATGATGTTCTAACTAAGTTTAAAAGAAGAAGAATGAAATTTGTAGCACTAACCTTAATTTAGCCAAGTCTCTTTCTTGCCAACTTCAAGATTCTTGCTTCCTTTTTACTTCCAAGCACTCTAGCTAGGGTAGATATTCAGTTTTTATGAAGCTAATTATGGGAAATATGGTGAGATTTTAAGGAAATTTAAGCTTAAAGTGAGTAACAATGGTGGAAGGCTTTGGGAAAGAAAGGGCTACGGCTGAAATGAGGAAGAAGCTGCTGGAATTTGTGGTTATTTAGTCTTCATTTTGTCTTTTTATTTATTAGTCAATTGATGGCTTAATTTGTGATTGGTCCAAATTTTTAAATGATGTCATTTTTGCTTTATTTTGGATTTTCTTTTTCTTTTCTTTCACTACTCATTTCAAATTTAATTTCTAGCAATGTTTCTTCATATTTTATGTTATATTAATTATTTACTCAACTGGACAAGTCGGCCAAAAATCACCTCGGAAGGCGAAATGGCCAAAATGCCCTCGGTTTGGCTTAACGGGTCAAAATTGTCTGTACCGATTGAAAAATTTTTCTAGGTATTTTCTTGGCATTCTAATGCCATGGGAACCTCAATTACCCTTCTTTGGAGTCCCAAAAATTATTTTATAATTTTTCCCCCGGGTCTAGGGCTCCTCGTTGCGAGAACCGCAACTTCCCTCCGGTTACCCATCGCTAGGGCACCGGCTCGTTTAACTTGATTGTATTTTATTTCTAAAATTTTTACTAAATTTTTCTTGTTAATATTTGAGTTAATTATGGTTCCTGACTTTAGTTTGAATATTTTTTCGGACATTCTAGCTGTCCGGACCGACACCGGTCACCGGAACAGTAGGATGTACGGAGTGGTTACCGGGAGGGTGTCAGCTCAATTGGTAAGAGGCGAAGCAAATCCGTGAGGTGATATGGGTTCGAATCCTAGATCTGCAGGGCGAAGGGATTGAACTCCACCAAAGCGGACAGTACCTTGTGAATCGCACCGCCGGCCTCTAGGGGGGTACGCCGGCAACATGGCCACCCAGAGAGGGGCTTGAGCTGGGGCCCGCTAAGTCGGGATGTGACAATAAAAATGCGCCTTTTTTATTATCACACCCCGGCTTAGTGGGCCCCAGCTCAAGCCTCTATGGGTGGCCATCTTGCCGTGCCTCTGGCCGGCGATGCTCAAATCGATCTTGTCGCAGTTCAATCCTCGAACTATCACCTCACGGGTTTGAGCAAACCCGTGAGGTGATAAGGGTTCGAATCCTAGCTCTGCAGGGCGAAGGGATTGAACTCCACCAGAGCGGACAGTACCGATTTGAGTTGCATCGCCGGCCTCTAGAGGGGTACGCTGGCAAGATGGCCACCCATAGAGGGGCTTGAGCTGGGGCCCACTAAGCCGGGGTGTGACACTTCTAGAATAAATTTTTGTGTTTAGAACTTGAGGAAATATGGTGGGGATTTAGGGTTTCATGAGCTTGCTAAGCTCACCAATGGAGGATGGCTAGGGGATGAGGTTCGGCCAACATGAAGGAAAAAGGAAGATGAGCTGATTTTTAGTTCATTTTTATCCCTTTTATCTCTTATAAATTGGCTAGTCAAATTCTTATTGGTGGGAAGCTTTTTAATGATGTCATCCTATGTCATAAATCTAATTAAATTCTACTTTCTTTTCTTCTTTTCCTTTCTTCTTTCTTTAACTCATTTCTAATTAAATTTTTACCAATAATTATTTATATTTTATGTCATATAATTTATTTGCTTAACTAGACAAGTCGGCCAAAAATCATATCTGAAGACGAAATGATCAAAATGCCCTCTATTTGGCTTATTGAGCCAAAATAATCTATACCGATCTAAAAATTTTTCTAAGCCTTTTCTTGGCATTCTAATGCCATAGAAACCTCAAAGACTCTTCTCTGGAGTCTCAAATTTTATTTTATGAATTTTCCCCCAGGTTTAGGACTCCTAGCTGCAAAGACCGCAACTTCCCACTGGGTTACCCATCGCTAGGGCACCGACTCATTTAACTTAGTTGTATTTTATTTGTAAAATTTTTCCTAAATTTTTCTTATTAATATTTGATCTAATTATGGTTCCTCACTTGAGTTTAAATATTTTTCCAGATGTTCTAGTTGTCCAAATAGACACCGATCACCTGAACAGTAGAATGTACAGAATTGCTACAGTGAGGGTGTTGTAACTCTTCCCCTATAATTTAAATTTCGTCCTCAAAATTTACCTAATACAAACAGTTGAGGGAACTGTTGCCTCATCATCTCTTCACTTTCCCAAGTTGCCACCTCGGTGTTGTAGTGCCTCCAAAACACTTTCACCTATGGAATCTGCTTATTCCTCAACTCTTTCACTTCCCGAGCCAGAATTCGTATGGGTTCTTCTTCATATGTCAAGTCCGGTTGTACTTTAATTTCTTCCACGGAAATGACATGTGAAGGATTTGAGTGGTATCCTCTTAGTGTGGATACATGAAACACATTGTGGATCTTGTTCAGCTCTGGTGGTAAAGCTAGCCTGTAGGCCACTGGACCCACACGTTCAATGACTTCATATAGGTTAATGAACCTAGGGCTTAACTTACCCTTTCTTCCAAACCTAAATACTTTTTTCCATGGTGAGACTTTGAGAAACACCTTATCTCCTGTGACACCCTTTACCCGTCTACATGTAGTCGAGCAAGATATGTCACACAGTGTGCCGGAGCACCAAATCATATTTCAATTCAATTTACCCTTTTTACTTATTTATTTACAATTTTTTATTGATTTGAATTTTTCGTAAATTTTAATAAAAATCCGGCAGAGTGCCGGCTATAAATTGAAAAAATAGTTCTTCTAAACCTGTTTAAAAGACACTTCCAATATATTTTTCAAATCCAGAACTCCAATATACACACATCTCAACTCAATCTCCAAATTTACACACTATTTTCAATATTTTTGTTCACATCACCATTCAAATCACATTCATGTATATTTCTCAACATTTCATTTTTCAATATAATATACAGAAAATTTCAATAACATGAAATTCCATATATTTACATTATCAAATAATTTTAAAAGTTTATAGTTACAATCCAAAACTAATACAAAATGCAAAATACAACATGCCACCCAAAGTCCTAATGTCCTACTATGTGCACTGCAGATGTGAGGTGACTCTGAACTCTGTGTGCGGATCTGAAAGCTCACCCAGTACGAGGTCTGCTGGACTCCCCAACTATGTTTCCAGTACCTGCGCGTGGCAAAAGCAACGCGCTAAGTAATTCTGCTTAGTGGTGACAATATAAAATAAAATAAAATAACTAAAATAATATAAATAAGCAAAATGTATATTTACATTTTAGGTAGACTTAATTTTTGACATTTATTGTAGTATAATTTGATTAAAATTTTGTAAGATTCATTATCATTGCCCGAGTAACCCATACTAGTCGACTGGACTGGATAAACGGGTAAACTGGCACTGAGTACTAAGTACCTCGGATCATCACACCATCGGTCACATTGTGTCTCCCGGTGTGCAACAGAACAGCTAATAAGCTGTACTAATTATCAGGGATAAAATTCAAGTATAATAACTCCATTAACATAGCCAAAGGCTATTTTATCACAGAATGGCACGTGAGGCCAAAAAACACAGAATGGCGTGAAGCCATATGTAGTACTACTAATAGAATCCTATTGGCATGCCAACCTATCCAAACCAATCTTGCTAGGTGTACTAGGGCATGTTGCACTCTTAATTTATACAATTCTTGAAATTTATGTTTAGGTGTTACTATTTATTCCATTAGTCAACAAAAATGTTGACTTTTACATGGACAATAGGTACATTGGTTTTAATATTCCCAACATACCACATTTTGCATTCCAAAATTGTTGGTATTGGTTGCCAATACCATTTCTAAACTTAATGTTAATTGTTTAAAATTTTCAAATTTCAAGCTTCGTATTTACTGTTCCATTAGTCATTTTTGCAGTGAGAATTTGGCAAAGTTGTCAACATGAAAGTTGTTCCTTACTGTGTCTAGTTACATTTCTTTTTTTGAATCACTCCATTTGGAGTTTTGTAGATCAATTTATGGCCTAAAAACCATAATTACCGGATTACAAATTTTCCAGATTTTCTGGACTGACCAAATCTACAGTATTTTGAGCAGTAATTTCAGGTCACTTTTTAAATATGTTATGGTCATGATTTGGGTTATTTTTCTTCATGAAAGTTGTAGGTCTATATCTCAGCTTGTTTCTGGTATAATTTCAGGTCAATTGGACCTTTCTACACTGAGTTATGACAAGATGACTAAACACTGTTCATTTGGTCATTTTACCCAGGCAGATTGCTGGTCACCCAGATTAGGGTAATCTTTAAGTCAATTTGGTTTGGTTTTATGGGCATGATTTCTTCACCAAAGTTGTGCCAATATATGTCTAGTTTCATGTTCAATTGGCCTTGCACCAATTGAACCTCTACAACTCTAGTTATTGCTGCCTAAACCTGCTAGACTCATGCCCAGTCCTGCAGGTCACCAAGGGCAGTCACACTAACTTCAATTCCCACTAAACAAACCACTTCATTTCTTATTCATACACAGCCCAATGGTCAGTAATTGACCATTAAAACTCTCTATCACCAAAAACATAAACAAAGTCTCAATTTGGGTCCAAAACCCTAGCTCCACCATTCTAGATTATTGCATTACTTGCACTTCACCTTCCTAACCAATACATTAGTGTTAAGGGCAGCCACAATATCATTTTAATTCTCAGAAATCTTCAAAACTCAACCAAGTTCAAGGCTGCTAGAATTTTAAGCAAGACATATACATGATGTTTACTAAATTTTCTTGTAAATTTGCATCAAATACCACTCCTTCAACATGAATTGAAAGATAAAAATCAAGTTTAGTCACTAACCTCTAATGGAGCTAATCCAAAGCTTGCAAGAACTCTTCCTTTTGATTTCTTTTTGCTCCCAAAAGCTTCACCAAGATGAAAGAGCAAGCTTTTGTGTTAACACTTAGGATTTTTATTGGAAGAAAACTAGGGAAAGCAAGCTTTTGGTGTGCTTGGCTATGGAGGAGTGAGGGAGAAGCTTGAGGAACGTTTTGAAGAAGATGAGGATGGCTGCTGTTTTTTCTAGAATTCTGCCTCCTTTTCTCTTTTTTAATGTATTTTAATTATGTTTCTTTATTTTGATTGGCCATGAATTTTAATTACCTCATGCTTACATAAGCATGAAGTAATAAATCCCATTTTCTTTTCATTTTTTTTCTTTTCTTGTCTACTTAATTTCAATTAAATTTTTAACAATATTTATTCATATTTTATGTCATATAATTTATTTACATAAATGGACAAGTTGGTCAAAAATTATCTCTGAAGACGAAATGACCAAAATGCCCTCCGTTTGGCTTAACAGACCAAAATTGTATGTACTGATTGATTAAATTTTCCTTGTGTTTTCTTAACATTCTATTGTCATGGAAACCCCAATAATCCTTCCCTGAGGTCCCAAAATTTATTTTATGAAGTTTTCCTCGGGTTTAGGGTTGCTAACGGCGTTCACCGTCACTTCCTCTTTGGGTTACTCATCACTAGGGTTTCGGCTCGTTTAACCTTAGGGTATTTGGTTTCTAAAAATATTCCTTCATTTTTATGTGTAACATCCCCACTGTACGTGTTATGTACGTTCTGTTGCTCTAGTGGCCAAATAACAGTCCAGGCAAGTTAAGATGTCTGGAACTACACTTTGGTGATAGTGAACAGACATATAATGATGAAAAAAATAAAAAGAAAATACAAGAAAAATTGAAGAAAAATTAAAGAGAGAAAATGAAACTAAGTTAAACGAGCACGCACCGCAGCGATGGGTGACCGCACTGGAAAGGCCGTTGCCGACCCCAAGACCACGGGGAACCCTCGGAATTTAATTTTTGAACATAAGTAAAGGTTTATTGAAATATAATTGACACTAGAATTATCAAAGAAAAATTAATAAATTAGTACAAAGAAAAACAAAAAATCGAGAAATAGACAAAAATCGGTTTTACCGAAAAATCAGGAATATAACCCGAAGTAGGGCATTTTGGTCATTTAACACCAAGAGCTGCCTTTTGACCTCGATTTCCATTAAGAATAAATGATATTACACTTTAGAAATGACATGAAAAATTAAAATAGGATACAATGTGTAAATAGTAAAAGAATGGAGCTAAATGAGCAAATAAGGAAACTTTAATTAATTAACTATTAAAATATTACCTAGTGCTCCACTAACTCTACCCATGGGACACTTATCTAAGCCTTGGGACAGCTGAGTCATCTTCTTCTTCATCCCACTTCACCTTGTTGAAATGAAATTCACCATGGAAACCACCATGGCCGCCCCACATGCAACCTTCATGGGTGCATGATCAAGCTACCATTTCTACTTGGTTCCTTCACTAAATCTTGCCTACTTACCTTGGGGAAGATATTGGCAATAAGAAAAACAAGATTTGGTGAAGTTTTGATAAGCTTCAAAAGTGGCAAGTGTCAAAAACCTCTCCCTTGCTTTAGTAAACCTTGTGTTTAGGTCGAGGTGAGTATTTTGATGAAGAGAAAGGAAGAAAACATTGAGAAATGAAATGGTCCATTTTTGGCAGCCATGAATATGTGTTGTATTTGAATTTTTCTTACCTCTAATGGAAGGAAATTAAGGTTGATTAACTCAAATGGAAGATGTAATAAGTTAAAATCTAAGTAAGTGCATGTAGTGCTTGAATTAAGGGTGTGAAATGGAACCTTAATGCTTTGAGGAAACTACCATGTTTGGCTGCCCATAATAGCATGAATTTGTATGTGAATATGAAGTTTATTAATGAAACATGATAGTGTTAAATTGTGAGCAACATGTGTAAGTGATATTTAAGTATGAGTATGTTAAAGTGTATGTGTAATATTGACATTGAGATATGTTGAATTTTGGTGGAAGTGAATGTTGAACTTAATGGTGAATTGTGTGCATTGAGCACTTGAATGTTCTGCCCAAAACTGTTTGCTAGAATTGTGTACAATATATATATATATATATATGGAAGTGTCATTGATTGAATATTGAAGTAATGAGGAGGAGAAGGAATATCAAATTGGAAGTGTATGTATTTTGTGCAGGTTGTGTATTGATGGCAGTACCTAAATTAGGTCATAAGTTCCAAACAGTGAACCCAATTGGTATAAGGCCAATGGGGGGGTGAAACTAGACACCAAATAGGCCAACTTTCATGTAGAAATGTTGCCAAAATTCTACCTAGAAACTGACCTTAAAAATGATCAAATCCGGAATGGCAACCTTGCAACCCAGATTTTTGACTATATGAACAGTAATCATTTGGATGACCATAACTCACTCAAAACTGGTCCAATTAACCTGAAATTTTTACCATGGATAGCTTGGACATAGAGCTACAATTCTTATGAAGACACCAAAGCCCAGAAATGGCCAGAACCAAGTCAAATAGCTTACACAAGTTCGGATACCAAAACTGCCAGAACTAAAAGTGACCTAAAATTAACCAAATTTTGCACTAAAGGTGCAATCTGTCCAGCTTTAGTAAATTGACCATATCTTGGTCTATACAACTCAGAATGACCTTAAATTTTGCCCCACGTGCAATAAGACATAGAGCTACAATTTTGCTTCTTTGACCAGAAGCTTAAAACTAAGAGAAATAGGACTTTAAGCCAGACCAATCTAGCACACCAAAAATTGAAAATTTGACATTTACATACAATGATGCTTGAAGCAATTTGGCAATGAATGCCAACTTATAAAAATGGTAAATTGCACTATATTGCCAGCATATTGAATTATAATATGTGGCATGTTGATGCTAGAAACAACTTATCTATAGTATCTAAAAAGGTTAACATATGCATTGACTTATGAATTACATAATAGCTAGTAAACTCTAAAAAAAAATTTTTGATGAATTAAACAATTAATTTATAATGTGCCCTAGTTTGCCTAGTTGACTAGTTTGGATAAGTTGGCATACCAATAGGATTCTGACAGCTGTTCTGTAAATGGCTTCATGTCATACTGTGTTTTTACGGCTTATTATGCCGCACTGTGACTTTAATAGCCTACGGCTATACATATTGTGTATTTATTCTTGGCTTATCGCCAGATTGACTATATGGCTTTTTAGCCACACTATTTGCACACCAGGAGACACTTTGTGACCAATGGTGTGACGGCCCGAGATTCTAGGTACCCACTGCCAGTATATCCGTTTATCCAGTCTGGTCAGTATATAGGCTACACGGGCAGTAATTCAAGTACTATTAAATTCAAATAGCTAAATCCAGTCTACTGACATACAACACCACCAAAAATTCATAAACACTTTATTTACTTTATTTTAGTGAATATTTCTTTATATTTGGCACCACTAAATATTTCTTTATATTTGGCACCACTAAGCAAAATTGCTTAGCGCGTTGCTTTTGTTACGCGTGGGTATTAGAGACACAGGTGGGGAACCCAGCAGACCTACGACCGGGTGAGACATCAGATCTGCACAGAAATCCAAAGTCATCTCCACTGCATTGCATACATGGTAGGACTTAGGATATCTTGTATTTTGTACTTTTGTTATATTTTTGAAATTTGGCCCTATATTTTGTAATGTTATGAAAGCTCTAAAGTTTGTAATATTTTGTACATATTAAATAACATGAAGATTTTCTGGATATATTTGAATTATTATGGACTGTATTATGGAACTGTTTAATGACTGTAAAAGTCTATTGACTTTACTGAGAAATAGAGACTGTGAAATATTTGAGATTTTGATATTATCATATTAAACTGTTTTCAACAGGTTTGGAAGGACAGTTTGTCCGAAATACAGACGGCACCTTGCCAAATTTTTATTATCAATCTTGAAACACTGATTTTATTAAAGTATAAATATAGTATCAATATGATATGAATATTACATAAAAGACTTCTTAAAATCAAATTGAGCTCAGGAAATAAAATAATCACAGACTAGGTGTTCCGGCACGGCGTGTAGCACGCCTTGCTCAGCTATTCTATAGACGGGTGAGGGGTGTTACATTATGAGCATTATTTGGTTTATTTATAACTCCTTACTCTAGTCTATTTATAATTTCAAACATTCTAGCTGCTCAGACTGACATTGGTTGCCTGAACAGTAGACCGTACAGACTTGCTAAAGTGAGGATGTTACAACTCTTCCCCTCTAATAAAAATTTCATCCTCGAAATTTACCTGATGCAAACAGTTGAGGAAACTGTTGCCTCATCGTCTCTTCACTTTCCCAAGTTGCATCTTTAGTGTTATGGTGCCTCCAAAGCACTTTCATCAGTGGAATTGGTTTATTTCTCAATTCCTTCACTTCCTGAGCTAGGATCCATATAGGTTCTTCTGTATATGTCAAGTCCGGATGGATTTCAATCTCTTCCATGGAAATGACATGTGACGGGTCTGAGCGATATCTTCTTAGCATAGAAACATGGAATACATTATGGATTTAATTCACTTCTGGTGGTAAAGCTAGCCGATAGGCCACTGGTCCCACACGTTCAACGACTTCATATGGGCCAATGAACCTAGGGCTTAACTTACCCTTTCTTCTAAACCGCAGTACTTTCTTCCACAGTGAAACTTTGAGAAACACTTTGTCGCCAACTGCATACTCTATCTCTTTTCTCTTCAAGTCAGCATAAGATTTCTATCTATCTGAGGCAACCTTCAAATTTGATTTAATTATTTTCACTTTTTCTTCAGTCTGTTTCACCAGGTCTAGTCCTACCTGCTTAACTTCGCCCAATTCAGTCCAACATACGGGGGTTCTACACTTCTTCCCATATAGTGCTTCATATGAGGCCATTTGAATGCTAGCTTGGTAGCTATTATTATAGGCAAATTCTGCCAATGGGAGATATCTATCCCAACTCCCCTCAAACTCAATGACACAACTCCTCAGCATATCCTCCAGGATCTATTACATAATTCACATTGTTACTATCATTTTAATTTGTAAATTGTGAAAATTCAATTAGGTTCTAAGTTTACCGGGATTACTCATTCTGACTGTCCATCCGTCTGAGGATGAAAATCCATGCTAAAATGGAGTTGTGTGCCCAAGACTCCTTGCAACTTTTTCCAAAATCTCGATGTAAATCTTGGGTCTTGATCAGATATGATGAAAAGTGGGATTCCATGCAGTCTAACTATCTCACTAATATACAATTCTGCTAGCTTCTCCAGTGAGTAGTCAGTCCTAATTGGCAGAAAATGTGCTGACTTTGTCAATCTGTCCACTATCACCCATATTGCATCATGCTTCTTCTAGGTGAGAGGTAGACCACTAATAAAATCCATAGTGACTCGGTCCCATTTCCATTCAAGTATGCTTATAGGCTGTAGCAACCCCGATGGAACTTGATGTTCGGCTTTAACTTGCTGACATGTCAAACACTTAGTCACATAGTCAGCTATATCCTTCTTCATACCAGCCCACTAATAATGAGGCTTCAAATCATTATACATTTTTGTGCTTCCCGAGTGCATAGCATAAACACTAGTATGTGCTTCTTTCACAATACTAGTCTTCAGTTCCCCATCATCTGGTGCACGCACTCTTCCTCTATAGTACAGACACCCATCTGTTTTTATCTCATAATCAGTTGCCTTCTCCTCTGGAATTTTACCCACAATAGCCATCAATTTGCCATCAGCCTTCTGCCCATCTTGTATCTGCTGTAGCAGGTATGGCCTCACTTGTAACTCAGCCAAAATAGCTCCATCTTGAACTAAGGACAGACGGGCATTTAGTGATCTTAAAGCTATGATGGACTTCCTACTCAAAGCATCAGCAACTACATTTGCCTTCCCAGGATGATAATCTATCACACAATCATAGTCTTTTAAGAACTCAATCCATCACCTATGTCTAAGATTGAGCTCCTTCTGGGTTGGCAAATATTTTAGACTTTTATGATCTGTATATATGTAGCATTTTTCACCATATAAATAATGCCTCCATATCTTCAGTGCGAAGATTATTATTGCTAACTCCAGGTCATGAGTAGGGTAATTCTGTTCATGTGGTCTTAACTGCCTTGAAGCATAGGCGATCACTTTCCACTCTTGCATCAATACACACCCTAACCCATTATGCGAGCCATCACTATAGACCACAAAGCTTTTTCCTGACACTGGCTGTGTTAACACTGGTGCTTCTGTCAACATAGCCTTTAGCCTCTCAAAACTAGCTTGGCACTTATCGTTCCAGCCAAATTTCACATTCTTGTACAATAACTTAGTTATTGGAGCAGCTATAAGAGAGAACCCCTTCACAAATCTTCTGTAATACCCAACTAGGCCCAAGAAACTTCTGACCTCAGTTGTATTTCTGGGAGGCTTCCATTCCATCACCGCTTCTATCTTTTTGGGATCCACTCTAATCTCCTCTGCTAATTCTATGTGTCTATCACACTTGGATAGCTTAGCATACAGCTTATTTTCTCACAGGATTTGCAGAACAATCCTCAAATGTTCATCATATTCTTCCTTGCTCTTGGAATACACCAGAATATCATCAATAAAGACCACTACAAACCGATCTAAATATGGATGAAAGATACGGTTCATAAGGTCCATAAATGCTGCTGGTGCATTTGTTAACCCAAACGGCATCACTAGAAATTCATAATGTCCATACCGGGTTCTGAATGCAATTTTTGACACATCTGCATCCTTTACCCTCAACTGATGATACCCTGATCTGAGATCAATTTTTGAAAATACACCAGCTCTCTTCAACTGATCAAACAGATCGTCAATTCTGGGCAACGGATATTTATTCTTCATAGTAACTTTGTTCAACTACTGGTAATCAATACACAATCTCAAGGTTCCATCCTTCTTCTTCACAAACAAAGACCGAGCTCCCACGATGACACATCAGCGTATGAACCCCTTATCGAGTAACTCTTGCAACTGAATTTTCAACTCCCTCAATTCAGTGGGTGCCATCCTATAAGGGGTAATAGAAATTGGTGCTGTGCCCGGCATTACCTCAATAACAAACTCGACTTCCCTTTCTGGTGGTAAACCAGGCAATTCTTCAGGAAACATATCTGGGAAGTCTCTTACTATGGGTATATCACACAGATTCGGCTTAGCCTGCCTAGTATCAACCACGTGTGCTAGGTAAGCTTCACAGCCTTTTCTCATCAATCTTCTTGCAACTGTGGCTGAGATAACATTGGACAGAAAATCTGTCCTTTCACCCACAACGGTAATCTCATTGCCCTTAGAAGTTTTTAGAGAAATCCTCTTCAATTTGCAATTAACTATTGTTTGATGATGTGACAACTAGTGCATTCCCAAAATCACGTCAAACTCGTGGAAGGGCAACTCAATTAGGTCTACCGAGAATTCATACCCCTGAATCCTCAATGGGCAACCATTGTACACTTTAATCACTACCACACTATGGCCTAGTGGATTTGTGACCAGAATATCTTGATCACTCTCCTCTACTGAAACTCCCCTCTCTATGGGTAATTTGATGCAGATGTATGAATGAGTGGATCCTGGATCCACCAATGCATGCACAGATGTGTTGTAGAGGGAGAACGTACCCCTAATGACGTCCGGGCATCTTGCTCCTCTTGAGCTCTGGCAGGTACTCTGGCCTCTGGCCTCTCAGTTGACTCAGATACAGGCCTCAGTGATGGACCAACTACGGGCTTCCTATCCCTCTGTGGTGCAAGAGCAGGTCTGTCAGCTTGTGTTGGAGCAGCTGTAGTAGTCCTCTTCGGACAATTTTTGATCTGAGTTCTATAGATCCACATCATAAGCATACACCAGTCACTCGCCAACAGTCCTCTTATGCCACTTCTGGCAGTATGGACAGGTAGAAGATGCTAGGGCTGGTCCCTTAAACACCGTCCCTGGAGAGCTGCCCATTGATGGTGTGGACTGGCCTCTCCTAGGTGTGGACTATGGTCTGGGCCCCTGGGACTGACCCTGACCTTGTGGTTGTCCTAAACCCTGAGTAGGAGGACCCTTACTCTTTTTACTGGGACCGGAGAATGAACTGGATTGACCTGGACCCCTCTTCTGCTGTATTTCCATTCTAGTTTGCTCATTTATTCAGACCTTTTTTACTTTCGATGCAGCATTTACTAATTTGGCAAAATCTGTGATCTCCAATGATGTTATCATGACTTTGATATTGTCATTGAGCCCTTATTTGAACCTTCTACACCTTTCTACCTCTATAGGGAGTATCTCCCTCCCATACTAGCTCAGTTTGACGAATTCTCACTCATACTCTACCACTGATAGTTGCCTATTTCTCAGACTGATAAATTCTCTTCTTCTCTCTTCTAAATACACCTTACTGACATACTTCTTCTTGAACTCTGTTAGGAAGTAATCCCAAGTGATTTGATCCGGTTGCACCTCACTGGTTACTGTGTCCCACAACTGTTATGCATCATCCTGAAGTAGAGACACAGCACCCTCCAGGTTCTGCTCAGGGTTACAATGAAGTTGTTTCAGCACTCTGATTGTCCTATCCAACTAGTTTTCCACTGTCATGGAATCATCCTCCTTCTTCCCAAAGAAATTGATAGCCCCATGTTTTCGCAGTTTCTCCAGATGGGACTTCTGTGGTGCTGGTGGAGGTTGTGGCTGTGGTTGTGGTGGTGGAATTGCCCCCATCATTTGCCGGTAAAACTTGGTCATTTTTTGAAATAATGCAAACTAAAGTTGGGCAGGCGCCTCAGCTGCTGGTGGAGCAGATTCTCCTCTGCCTCCAGATTCAGTCCTTGGTGGAGTATGACTCTCCACCTCTTCATCAACTGCTCTTTGAGAAGAAGGATCCATATCCTGATCAAAATAACAAAACAAATAGATCTGCATCAGTGTCACCTTACCACTAACAAATGCAATGCAATGGTATACACTCTATCTAGGGCCAGAAATGCCTAAACCGATGCTCTGATACCACTAAATGTGACACCCTTTACCTTTTTATAGTGTAGTTGAGTAAGATATGCCACACAGTGTGCCGGAGCACCAAATCATATTTCAATTCAATTTACCCTTTTTACTTATTTATTTACAATTTTTTATTGATTTGAATTTTCTACAAATTTTAATGAAAATTCGGTAGAGTGCCGACTGTAAATTAGAAAAATAGTTCTTCTGAACCTGTTTAAAAGACACTTCCAATATAGTTTTCAAATCCAGAACATCAATATACACACATCTCAACTCAATCTCCAAATGTACACACTATTTTCAATACTTTTGTTCACATCACCATTCAAATCACATTCATGTATATT
Source organism: Hevea brasiliensis (assembly GCF_030052815.1). NCBI lineage: Eukaryota > Viridiplantae > Streptophyta > Magnoliopsida > Malpighiales > Euphorbiaceae > Hevea > Hevea brasiliensis. Next base: position 95,693,504 of record NC_079497.1, read on the forward strand.
TCTCAACATTTCATTTTTCAACATAATATACAGAAAATTTCAATAACATGAAATTTCATATATTTACATTATCAAATAATTTCAAGAGTTTATAGTTACAATCCAAAACTAATACAAAATGCAAAATACAAAATGTCACCCAAAGTCCTAATGTCCTACCAAGTGCACTGCAGATGTGAGGTGACTCTCAACTCTCTATGCAGATCTGAAAGCTCACCCAGTATGAGGTTTGTTGGACTCCCCAGCTATGTCTCTAGTACCTGCACGTGGCAAAAGTGATGCGCTAAGCAATTCTGCTTAGTGGTGACAATATAAAATAAAATAAAATAACTAAAATAATATAAATATGTAGAATGTATGTTTATATTTTAGGGAGACTTAATTTCTAACATTTATTGCAGGATAATTAGATTAAAATTTTGTAAGATTCATTATCATTTCCCGAGTAACCCATACTAGTCGACTAGATTGGATAAACGGGTAAACTAGCACTGGGTACTAAGTACCTCGGACCATCACACCATCGGTCACATTGTGTCTCTAGTGTGCAACAGAACAGCTAATAAGCTGTAATAATTATCAGGAATAAAATTCAAGTATAACAACTCCATTAACATAGTCAAATGCTATTTTATCACAGAATGGCACGTGAGGCCATGAAACACAGAATGAAGCCATATGCAGTACTGCTAACAGAACCCTATTGGCATGCCAACCTATCCAAACCAATCTTGCTAGGTGTACTAGGGCATGTTACACTCTTAATTTATACAATTCTTGAAATTTAGGTTTAGGTGTTACTATTCATTCTATTAGTCAACAAAAATGTAAACTTTTACATGGACAATAGGTACATTGGTTTTAATATTCCCAACATACCACATTTTGTATTCTAAAATTGTTGGTATTGGTTGCCAATACTATTTCTAAGCTTAATGTTAATTATTTAAAATTTTCATATTTCAAGCTTCGTATTTACCGTTCCATTAGTCATTTTTGCAGTGGGAATTTGGCAAAGTTTTCAACATGAAAGTTGTTTCTTATTGTGTCTAGTTACATTTCTTTTTTTGAATCACTCCATTTGGAGTTTTGTATCTCAAGTTATGGCCTAAAAACCACAACTGGCCGGATTATAAATTTTCCATATTTTCTGGACTGACCAAATCTATAGTATTTTGAGCAGTAACTGCAGGTCACTTTTTGAATATGTTATGGTCATAATTTGGGTTAGGTTTCTTCACTAAAGTTGTAGGTATATATCTCAGCTTATTGTTGGTAAAATTTCAAGTCAATTGGACTTTCCTACACTGAGTAATGACCAAATGACTAAACACTATTCATTTAGTCATTTTACCCAGGCAGATTGCAAGTCACCTAGATTAGGGCAATCTTTAGGTCAACTTGGTTTGGTTTTGTGGGCATGGTTTCTTCACCAAAGTTGTGCCATTATGTGTCTAGTTTCATGTCCATATGGCCTTGCACCAATTGAACCTCTACAACTCTAGTTATTGCTGCGCAACCCTGCTAGACTCATGCCCAGTCCTGCAGGTCACCAAGGGCAGCCACACTAATTTCAATTCCCACTAAACAAACCACTTCATTTCTTATTCATACACAGCCCAATGGTCAGTAATTGACCATTAAAACTCTTTTTCACCAAATACATGAACAAAGTCTCAATTTGGGTCTAAAACCCTAGCTCCACCATTGTAGATTGTTGCATTACTTGCACTTCACCTTCCTAACCAATACATTAGTGTCAAGGGCAGCCACAATATCATTTTAATTCTAAGAAATCTTCAAAACTCAACCAAGTTCAAGGCTGCTAGAATTTTAAGCAAGACATACACATGATGTTTACTAAATTTTCTTGTAGATTTGTATCAAATACCACTCCTTCAACATGAATTGAAAGATAAAAATCAAGTTTAGTCACTAACCTCTAATGGAGCTAATCCAAAGATTACAAGAACTCTTCCTTTTGATTTCTTTTTGCTCCCAAAAGCTTCACCAAGATGAAAGAGTAAGCTTTTGTTTTAACACTTAGGATTTTTATTGGAATAAAACTAGGGAAAGCAAGCTTTTGGTGAGCTTAGCTACGGAGGAGTGAGGGAGAGGCTTGAGGGACATTTTGAAGAAGATGAGGATGGCTGCTATTTTTTCTAGAATTTGGCCTCCTTTTCTCTATTTTAATGTATTTTAATTATGTTTCTTTATTTTGATTGGCCATGCATTTTAATTACCTCATGCTTACATAAGCATGAAGTAATAAATCCCATTTTCTTTTCATTTTCTTTTCTTTTCTTGTCTACTTAATTTCAATTAAATTTTTAACAATATTTATTCATATTTTATGTCATATAATTTATTTACATAAATGGATAAGTTGGTCAAAAATCATCTCTGAAGACGAAATGATCAAAATGCCCTCCGTTCGGCTTAACAGACCAAAATTGTCTGTACCGATTGATTAAATTTTCCTTATATTTTCTCAACACTCTATTGTCATGAAAACCCCAATAATCCTTCCCCGAGGTTCCAAAAATTATTTTATAAAGGTTTCCCCAGGTTTAGGGTTGCTAACGGCCTTCACCGTCACTTCCCCTTCGGGTTAGTCATCACTGGGGTTTCGGCTCATTTAACCTTAGTGTATTTGGTTTCTAAAAATTTTCCTTGATTTTTATGAGCATTATTTGGTTTATTTATAACTCCTCACTCTAGTCTATTTGTAATTTCAAACATTATAGCTGCCCAGACTGACATTGGTTGCCTAAACAGTATACCGTACGGACTAGCTAAAGTGAGAATGTTACATCTCCAACTTCATATTCTATCTCTTTTCTCTTCAAGTCGGCATAAGATTTCTGTCTATATGAGGCAACTTTCAGATTGGCTTTGATTAACTTTACCTTCTCCTCAGTCTATTTCACCAGGTCTGGCCCTACTAGTTTGTCTTCGCTCAATTCATTCTGTAACACCCCTATATTCGGTAGTGCATTCTACTGTTTCGGTGACCAGTGTTAGTCCAGATTGCTAGGATGCCAAGAACTACACTTAAATATTGGTGAGGATATATGAAATAATGAAATACAATAGAGGGAAATACAAGAAAAACAAAGAAAAAATAATAACAATGAAATGTAACCAAGTTAAACGAGCCAAAAACCATAGTGATGGGTGACCGCACAGGGAAGTTACGGCGCAGGCAATAGCCGACCCCAGGACTGCAGGGAACCCTCGGAATTTAATTTTGAGACATAATTAAAGACTTATTGAAGTATAAATGTCTTCAAAAATGTCAAAGAAAAATTAATTAATTAGTACAAAGAAAAACAAGAAATCGAGAAAACGACAAAACTCGGTGTTATCGAAAAATCAGAAATACAATCCGAATAGGGGCATTTTGCTAAATTGACACCCCAAGTTGTCTTTTGACCTAAATTTCCATTAAAAATAAATGACATTAAACTTTGAAATTGTCATAAAAAAAATTAAATTGTGGTACATAATATAAATAGTGGAAGAATGGTGACAAAATTGCAAAATTGAAAACTTTGGATTATTAAATCATTAACCAAAGTTTAGTGCTCCACTAACTACATTATGAGAGACATAAAATAAGTCTTAGTGGGCAGAAATTGATCATCTTCAACCTTCACAAAAAACCAGCCGAAACACTCAACCATTGAAAGAACTCCATAGCCGTCCATGGTGAGCTCCATGCAACCTTGATCAAGTCACCTTTTCCACTAGGTTCCTTCACTAAACCTTGTCTACACACCTTGGGCAGCAATAAAGGAGCAAGAAAGATAAGTTTTGGTGGAGTTTTGAAGAAGTCCAAAAGAGGTAAGTGGTTATTTTCAATTCTTGTTTCATTAAAAGTGTAACTAAGGTTGTGGGTAGTTGAATTATGGAAGAATTTTGAGGTTTGATGAATTATTGGTGATGGAGCATTTCGGCAGCCATGGAACTTCACCATGTACAACTTATTTTTGCATATAAATGGTAGTTTGGCATGTTGATTTAAATGTTTAATTGTATTGAAGTTGAATTCCATGTGTGAAGTTTGAATGTTAAGCTTGAAAAGTGAAAATGGAAGTTGATGTGTATGTGTAAATTTTTAACAGCCTCATAATGAAGATTGAAGTGTTTAAGTTCATGAAATATTGTTGAAATATTGTACAAAAAAATGGCAGCATATATGTGTGTGGATAATAGTGATAAGGTAGGCAAATTGTTAATGGAAGTATGTGTGATAATTAGAAGTATTTATGTGTATATATTATTGGGTTTGAACTTTGTAAATTGTGACTGCATTTGGTGTATTTTGAAGTGGTTATATTCTGCCTAAGTTGACCTATAATGTAAAGAAGTGAATGGTTTTGGTTAGTGCCAAATGCAGAATGTTATGTGGAAGTGAAGATGTAATTGGTAAACATGTGCTTGGTTTGGTGTTTGAAAAGCATGTAGAGGGCAGTGTGCAAATGGACCTATAACCCTAAGTGTGTGGCTCCAATTGGTATGAGGCCAATTGGAGGTGAAACTAGGCACAAAATGTGCCAACTTTCATGAAGAAAGCCTACCTAAATTCTGTCTAGAAAGTAGCTTGAAAAATGACCAAATCCGGATTAGTGACTTGAAAGCCTGAAAATTGAGCATTTGGGCAACAGTTCGTGTTTTGGCCATAACTCACTCAAAATAGGTCCAAATGACCTGGATTTTTACCATGAGTAGATTAGACCTAGAGCTACAACTCTTATGAAGACACCAAAACCAAGAAATGACCATAAGCAAGTCAAATAGCTTGCACAAATTTGGGTATAAAAACTGCCAGAACCAGAAATGACCTAAAAATGACCTGAAGTTGCCATTTTAGTGCAATCTATCTAGCTTTAGTAAATTGATCATATCTTGGTCTATACAACTCAGAATGACCTGAAATTTTGCTCCGAGTGCAATAAGACATAGAGCTACAATTTTGCTTCTTTGACCAGAAGCTAAAAACTAAGAGAAATAGGACTTTAAGCTAGACCAATCTAGCATACAAAAATTGAGAACTTGACATTTACATACAATGATGCTTGAAATAATTTTGCAATGAATGCCAACTTGTAAAAATGGTAAGTTGCACTATATTGGTAACATTAAACCTAATTCACCTATAGTGCATCGAGGGTCAACATTATAGGTTGACTAAGGAAAATAATAGAATTAAATAAATTAATTATTGAACCTTATTGTCAGAGACAGTTTAAATGAGTACTAAAACACTTCAAATTGTGTGTTTCAATTAGCAAAGACTCAGGGAAGAGGAAGGAAACACTGAGTCAGAGCCAAGAGGCATTTATCAGAGGTTTGTGCATAACAATTATTTCTTTTGAATTTTCAATTGAAATGAATTATGACAATTTGTCTATTATTGTTTAAATTGTGAAAATTTGTTTGAATGATATTTGATGGATACTTATTGCTTGAAAAACATTGTAAATAGTTTGAAACCACAGCTATCATGTATATTGATTGAATTCCTCACTAGCTTGTCTAGTGGGACGAAATGACTTTGAATTCCCTCTCTGACTGAAGTGTTGAGGTGTGTGTTAGTTGAGGACGAATAGGATGAGTACTCATTTATTTGCTAGCTAGCTATGTTATTCCTCACTAGCCATCGGCTTTTGGGATGAATTGGACTATGGAATCATGATTAAGCTGTGTGCGTGATTTATTGATATTTATTGTGATATTGTGAAATGGAGTTTAAATTCTTTATGACATTCATTGTCTTTTGAATTTAACTATGATTTTAAGTATCCACTGTTTATATGATTTATGGCTTATGGTTTTTAAATTGTATTTTCTTAATGTTGTGCACCACTAAGACATTAGCTCAGCAATAGCTTTTTCATTGCTGTCGCAGGTAGATAGACGGACAGAGTAGCAGAGTAGGCTGCTTGTGCCACATTTTGAGATTTCATCGGGTATATTGAGTATGCCATATTTTGTAGTTTTTGTTATAATGTATATGCACTGTATATATATATTGTACTTAGTCTTGACCAGTTGTAAAATAAAATTGTAAATTATTTAGGCCTGTAAAAATATTGTGATATATTTCTCTATCTCAGCTTTTTGGAAACACTGAAAAATTGATGTTGAATTGAGTTGAGAAATTTATTGTGTTGAACTACTATTGGAGTTGGGATTGAACAAATTATTGGAAGTGCTTTTTTATAGGTTTTTGAAGAACTGTTTTATTCAAAATATAGATGGCACTCTGCCAAAATTTTTATAGAAATTACTGATACTCAGATTTGTTATTTGGTTTAACTTTAGTTAAAATATTTTAACACCTGTCAAAAGTGCTCACCACTGTAAAAAGGAAATAAGAAAAGGTTTAAAATCCCTTGTAGTGTATTTAATAGGTTATTAATAGACAAAGTTTGGTAATTCATTAGGTATACTACAGCATCATGTTATGCCTTACAGAGGGTAGGGTGTGACACATTCGAACATACTGGAGTTCTACAATTCCTCCCATACAGTGCTTCATAAGGGGCCATTTGGATGCTAACTTGGTAGCTATTATTGTATGCAAATTCTGCCAGTGGGAGATATCTATCCCAGCTTCCCTTAAACTCAATGACATAACTCCTCAGTAAATCCTCAAGGACCTGACACATATTTCATGTTATTATTATCATTTCAGTTCAATATTTATTAGTTCAATTAGTTTTAATTGTTTACTTGGATCACTCTTTCTAATTGCCCATCCGTCTGATGATGGAAAGCTATGCTGAAGTGGAGTTGTGTACCCAAGGATTCATGCAACTTCTTCCAAAATCTCGATGTAAACCTTGGGTCTCGATCAAATTTGACAGAAAGTGGAATTCCATGCAGTCTAACTATCTCACTGATATATAATTCTGTTAACTTCTCCAGTGAGTAGTCAGTCCTAACTGGCAGAAAGTGTGCTAACTTCATTAATCTATCTACTATCACCCATACTGCATCATGCTTCTTCTGGGTGAGAGGTAGACCACTTACAAAATCCATGGTGACCCGATCCCATTTCCATTCAGGTATGCATATTGGCTATAGCAAACCCGATGGAACTTGATGATCTGCCTTGACTTGCTGACATGTCAAGCATTTAGTCACATAGTCAACTATGTCCTTCTTCATACCAGGCCACCAATAATGAAGCTTCAAATCATGATACATTTTTGTACTTCCTGGGTACATAGCATAAACACTGGCGTGTGCCTCTTTTAGAATACTGGCTTTCAATTCCCCATCATCTAGTACACACACTCTTCCTTTGTAGTATAGACACCCATCTGCTTTCACCTCTTAGTCAGTTGCCTTCCCTTCTGAGATTTTGATCATAGTAGCCATTAACTTCTGATCTACCTTCTGCCCATCTAAAATCTGTTGTAGCAAGTTTAGCCTCACTTGCAACTCAGCCAAAATAGCTCCATCTTGAGCCAAAGATAGACGGACATTCAATGATCTTAAAGCTGTGATAGATTTTCTACTTAAAGCATCTATAACTACATTTGCCTTCCCAGGATGGTAGTCAATCACACAATCATAGTCCTTCAGGAACTCAATCCATCGCCTCTGTCTAAGGTTGAGCTCCTTCTGGGTTGGCAAGTATTTCAGACTTTTGTAGTCTATGTAAATACAACACTTTTCCCCATACAAGTAGTGCCTCCATATCTTTAGTGCAAAGATAATTGCTGTAAGTTCTAGATCATGAGTAGGGTAGTTCTGTTCATGTGGCCTCAACTGCCTGGAAGCATAGGCGACCATCTTCCCCTCTTGCATCAATACATTCCCTAACCCATTATGTGAGGCATCATTGTAGACCACAAAATCCTTTCCTGACACTGGCTGTGTTAACACTGGTGCTTCTGTCAATATAGCCTTCAACTTCTCAAAACTAGCTTGACATTTGTCATTCCAGTCAAATCTGACATTCTTGTGTAACAACTTGGTCATTAGAGCAGCTATTAAAGAAAATCCCTTCACAAATCTTCTATAATACCTAGCTAGCCCCAAGAAACTTCTGACCTTAGTTGTATTTCTGGGAGGCTTCCATTCCATCACTGCTTCTATTTTCTTGGGATCCACTCTAATCCCATCAGCTGACACTATATGTCTAAGAAATGCAATCTCATTCAACCAGAAGTCACACTTGGACAACTTAGCATACAGCTTTTTTTTCTCTCAGGGTTTGCAAGGCAATTCTCAAATGTTCATCATGTTCTTCCCTAGTCTTGGAATACACCAAAATATCATCAATAAAGACCACTACAAACTGATCTAAGTATGGATGGAAGATACGATTCATAATGTCCATAAATGCTGCTGGTGCATTTGTTAGGCCAAAGGGCATCACCAGGAACTCATAATGCCCATACCGGGTCCTGAATGCAGTCTTTGGTACATCTGCATCCTTCACCTTCAACTGATGATACCCTGATCTGATATCAATTTTAGAAAATATTCCTACTCCCTTCAATTGATCAAACAAATCATCAATTCTAGGCAACAGATACTAGTTCTTCACAGTCACTCTATTCAACTGCCGATAATCAATGCATAACCTCAAAGTCCCATCCTTCTTCTTTACAAACAGTACTGGAGCTCCCCATAGTAACACACTGGGGTGTATGAACCCCTTATCCAGTAACTCCTACAACTGGATTTTCAGCTCCTTTAACTCAGTAGGTGCCATCCTATAAGGAGCAATAGAGATTGGTGTTGTACCTGGAAGTACTTCAATAGCAATTTGACTTCCCTTTCTGATGGCAAGCCAGCCAATTCTTCAGGGAATACATCTTGGAAGTCTCTTACTGTGGGTATGTCACATAGATCTGGCTTAGCCTGCCTAGTATCCACCACATGTGCTAGGTAGGCTTCACAGCCTTTTCTCATTAGTTTTCTTGCAACTGTGGCTGAGATGACATTGGACCAACTGCCTCAAATTTACCAAACTTTCTACCCTTTGAGGTGCAGGGCAGGTCTATCTGCTTGTGTAAGGCAACTGTGGCAGTTCTGCGTGGACAATTCTTTAACTGATGCTCTGTCGACCCAAACATTAGGCAGGCACCCTTCACTCTCTAACACTCCCCCTTATGCCACTTCAGGGAGTGCGGACAAGCCGAAGATGCTGGGGCTGGTCCCCTAAACACTGTCCCTGGAGAGCTACCCACTGATGGTGTGGACTGGCCTCTCCTAGGTGTGAACTGTGGCCTGGGCCCCTGAAACTGACCCTGACCTTGAGGCTGACTTGAACTCTAAGCAGGTGGACCTTTGAATTTCTTCCCAGGTATAGGAGATGAGCTAGACTGACCTGGGCCCCTCTTCTACTGTCTCTCTCTCCTGATCTGCTCACTTATTTTGACTTTCTCAACTTTTATTGCAGCTTCCACTAACTTGGTGAAGTCTGTGATTCCCAAGGCAGTGATCATTATCTTTATGTTGTCATTTAGTCCCTCTTCAAATCTTTTACACCTCTCGGCCTCATTAGGGACTATCTCCCTTTTATAACGGCTTAATCTAACGAATTCTTTTTCATACTCTGCCATTGTCAATTGTCTCTGCCTTAGGTTAATGAATTCTCTTCTTCTCTCTTCCAGATATACACTACCCACATACTTCTTTTTGAACTCTGAGAGGAAAAAGTCCCCGGTTATTTATTCTGGCTGCACTTCACTAGACATTGTATCCCACCATTGATATGCATCATCTTACAATAGAGATATAGTAGCTTCTAAGTTTTGCTCTAGAGTGCAGTGGAGTTTTCTTAAAACTCTCCCTATTCTATTCGACCAGTTCTCAGCTGCAATAAAATCATCTTCTCTCTTGCCAAAGAAATCCACTGCTCCAAATTTCCTCAGTTTTTCCAGATGGGAATTTTGCTATGGAGGTGGTGGTGGTGGTGGCATTACCCCTGCCATTTATCTAAAAAACTCAACCATTTGCTGGAACATGGCCTGTGGCGGCTGAGTAGGCTCTGCTGGAGCTGGTGGAGCAGGTTCTCCCCTACCCTTAGTTTCAACTATTGCAGGTGGAGCATGACTCTCCACTTCCTCCTCAACTGCCCTCTGAGATGTGGGGTCCATATCCTAACCAAAATAACAAAGACAAACAGATCTGCATTAGTGTCACCTCGACTTTTACAAATGCAATGCATGTTACGGACTCGACCTAGACCCAGAAATGCCTAAACCGTGCTCTGATAACACAAAATGTGACACCCCTTACCCGTCTATAGTATAGCCGAGCAAGATATGCCACACTGTATATCAGAACACCATATTTTATCTCAATTATTTTTATCCTTCCTTAATTTATTTTTTTTCTTATGGTTATGAAGTGCAATTTATGAAATTTAACTCATTTATTGAAATTATAAATTCATTTGAGGTTCCGAATATTTTATAGAAAATCCGGCAGGGTACCAGCTAAAAATAGAGAAAACAGTTCTTCGGAACCTGTGAAAAATACTTCCAATACTCATTCTATTCCATAACTCCCAATTATCACATCAATTTTCAACAATTTCTCAAACTTCCCAATCATTCCATTCACATCATATTTATACTCAAATCATAAATAAATACTCAATTTTCATTTATGAACACCATTTACAGATAATTTCATTAATACATAATCACACAAGTTTCAATTTACATGACAAAATAAAAGTTTAATTACAAAATTTACAAAAATACAAAACACAAAATACAAAATGTGGCCTAGCATCCTACCAATGCACTGTAGCTGAGAGGTGACACAGGACACTAGCAGATCTAACTCTCACCCTGACTGGGGTCTACTGGGATCGTGCTCCGTATCTCCAGTACCTATGTGTGGCAAAACAACGCGCTAAGCAATAATTCTTAGTGGTGCTAATAATAAAATAGAGAAAACTAAAAGAAAATAAATATGCAGTGTGTGTATTGATGTCTCATGTAGACAAATTTTTGGTAGTTATTTGTAGTCTTATTTATTTGGTACTTGTTATATCCATTATTTCATTAAATTTATTAACTTCCATTTTTGGTTGCCCAAGTAACCTATACTGGATGATTAGACTGGATAAATGGGTAACTGGCACTCGGTACCAGGTACCTCGGGCCGTCACACCATCAGTCACATATGTATTTTCTGGTGTGCAACAGAACAGCTAATAAGTTGTAATAATTATTAGGCACAAGGCTAAGTATCACCATAATATTAGAATGGCTAAAAGCCATAAAATCACAGAATGGCATAATGTCATGTGTAGTACTGCTAATTGAACCCTATTGGCATGCCAACCTATCCAAACCAATCTTACTAGGTGTACTAGGGCACATTACAAAGTTATTCATTGAATTTTCATGCTTTACATGTAAGGTTACTATTTATTTTACTATTTAGGTCAAATTATTGACTTTCCAATGCATAATAGCTACATAAGTCCTAATCACATAAATTTACCACATTTTGGTACCCAAAAGTGTTAGCATTAGTTGCCAATCCATACTTCTAATCAATGGTGAATAAATCAGAAATTTCAGTTTTGGGTGCTAAAGTTTACTATTCTATTAGGCTTTACAATGAGAATTTGTCCAAATATTCTTCATCAAAGTTGTTCCTTATTGTGTTTAGTTACATTTCTTTTTTTGAATCACTCTATTTGAAGTTTTGTAGCTCAAGTTATGGCCTAAACACCATAACTGGCCAAATTGCAATTTTTCCAGAATTTCTAGGCATAATCAATTCTGCAGTTTTTGTACACTGACTGTAGTCAGTTTTTGGACATGTTATGGTTAAAATTTGGGTTTGTTTTCTTCATGAAAGTTGTAGCTATGTCTCAACTTTCTATTGGTAAAACTTCAGGTCAATTGGACCTTTCTACACTGAGTTATGAACAAATGAATGAATACTGTTCATTTGGTCATTTTGCCCAGGCAGAATGTAAGTCATGCGGATATGGTCAATTTTTAGGGCATCCTATGTTTAGTTTCTAGAAAGAGTTCCTTCACCAAAATTGTGCCATTATGTGTTTAATTTCATGTCGAATTGGCCTTGTACTAATTGAACCTACACAACCCAAGTTATAGCTACCCAAACATGCTAGACTCACATCCAGACCTGCAAGGCATATTGCACAGCATAACTAACCTCAATTCCCATGGCACAAATCACTCAATTTCCTACTCAAACATGACCAAATGGTCACTACTTGACCATTACAACCTCTTCTCATCAATACATGAATAAAAATCCAAATTTTGGTGCCCAAACCCTAACTCCAACAATTTCAATTTATGCAACACACTTCATTCAACTTCTAATACACTTAGTATCATTGATCATCATCACTAAACAAAGTAAAGTCCATAAAAATAATCAAGACCTTATGGTCACCAAGGCAGCTGAAAATTTCAGTCCCCACATACTCCAAATTTTCTTTTAATTTCATAAAATTTATACTTAATTTAGCATACTTCAACTAGTTAAGAAAGAAAGGAAGAAGGTTTAGTGCACTAACCTCAACTTGAAGAATTTCCAAGCTTGCCAACTTTGATTTCTCTTCTCCCTTTTGCTCCCAAACACCTTAGCAAGCTTCTAGAATAAATTTTTGTGTTTAGAACTTGAGGAAATATGGTGGGGTTTTAGGGTTTCATGAGCTTACTAAGCTCATCAATGGAGGATGGCTAGGGGATGAGGTTCGGCCAACATGAAGGAAAAAAAAAATGAGCTGATTTTTATTTCATTTTTATCCCTTTAATCTCTTATAAATTGGCTTGTCAAATTCTAATTGGTGGGAAGCTTTTTAATTATGTCATCCTATGTCAAAAATCTAATTAAATTCTATTTTTTTTTCTTCTTTTTCTTTCTTCTTTCTTTAACTCATTCCTAATTAAATGTTTACCAATATTTATTTATATTTTATGTTATATAATTTATTTACTTAATTGGACAAGTCGGCAAAAAATCATCTCTGAAGACAAAATGATAAAAATGCCCTCCATTTGGCTTATTGAGCCAAAATTGTCTGTACCAATCTAAAAATTTTTCTAAGCCTTTTCATGGCATTCTAATGCCATAGAAACCTCAATGACTCTTCTCTGGAGTCTCAAAAATGATTTTATGAATTTTCTCCTTGGTTTAGGGCTCCTAACTGTAAAGACCGCAACTTCCCACTGGGTTACCTATCGCTAGGGCATCGGCTCATTTAACTTGGTAGTATTTTTTTTGTAAAATTTTTTCTAAATTTTTCTTATTAATAGTTGAGTTAATTATGGTTCCTCACTTTAGTTTAAATATTTTTCCAGACGTTCTAGCTATCCGAACCGACACCGGTCAGTTGAACATTAGAATGTACAAAATTGCTACAATGAGGGTGTTACAGGTCCATTGATATTTTGTTAGAAATTCTATTCTTAAGTTGTTAAGAATATAAGTGACAATATTTCTAGCACAAAATATCATAAATTGGTTCATAATCGAGGATACTTCACAATGCACATGACTTATCCAGAAAGATTGTAATCATGTTTGTTTCTAAGGTTTTTATATGAGATATAAATAAGGTGGAGTGGTGAGTCTCATGCCACATAACAAACATGATAGGCACTTATACATGATAAGTAGGCCAAACCAGTGATGCTTATGAAAGCACATGGAGTTTACTCTTGTCAATGCATTGTCATATATCATATCAGTGCATATAATTTTTAGACCTGAGATAACATGGTTATCTTGTATATAGGTGGTTTGAGTTTGATACTGCTTTCGTACTTATACTGTGTATGGGTATATGGGCTTGTGTTGGCTCCTACTAATTATATATGGAGACAGGTGTTGATCAAGATGGAATCCGTTACCCTAAGTAAATAGGGATAAAATCCTATATTCATTTAATTGTTCTTGACATTTCAAGTTCCTGGCCAGGACAGACAGATTTAGTCAGAAAAGAGTTTCTGATAAGAAAATCTAATTAATCAAGAATTGGAATTAAAAGAGAACATAATATTCATAGCAAATGGGGTTTGACATTTACCATGACTCCAGCTTGAATTGGGATTTTATAACGGAGAGATTCTAGTGCATGGTAACATATTATTAAAGGCTCATTTAAGGTATTCCTTATTACAGATTGGGTGGCCATGGCATACAATGCTAGGTGTCAAACATGGTCTATTAGATGCCTGAAATGATTTAGAGAAATCATTTACAATAAGAAAGAGTTCTAATGATATTAAGAGTTAATATCATTTCACATTGCCAATAAGTAATGAGCCTAGTTGTTAGTAGTATGCCCTAGAGCATATCATTTAGTATGTATCATATACATGTTTTTATTAATAAAAGGCATTTTCACTTTTCTGTTTACATAATATATTTATGTGTAATAGAAAAGGTCCATTGATATTTTGTTAGAAATTCTATTCTGAAGTTGTTAAGAATATGAGTGACAGTATTTCTAGTACAAAGTATCATAAATAGGTTCACAATGGAGAATATTTCACAATAAGGACATGACTTATCCAGAAAGATTGTAATCATGTTAGTTCCCAAGTTATTTATATGAGATATAAATAAGATGGAATGGTGAGTCTCATACCACATAACAAACATGATAGGCACTTATACATGATGAGTAGGCCGAACCAGTGGCATTTATGACAAGCACATGGAGTTTACTCTTGTCAATGCATTGTTATAAATCATATCAGTGCATATAATCTTTAGACCTGAGATAGCACAGTTATCATGTATATAGGTGATTTGAGTTTGATACTGCTTTCATACTTGTACTGTGTATGGGCATGTGTTGGCTCCTACTAGTTATATATGGAGGTAGGTGTTGATTAAGATGGAATCTGTTACCCTAAGTAAATAGGGATAAAACCCTACGTTCATTTAATTATTCTTGATGTTTCTTTCTGATGAGAAAATCTTTTTAATCAAGGGCTGGAATTAAAAAAAAAAACATAATATTCATAGCAAATGTGGTTTAACATAAACCATGACTCCAGCTCGAATTGGAATTTTGTAACAGAGAGATTCTAGTGCATGGTAACATATGATTATAAGTTCATTTAAGGTAAACCTTATTACTAATTGGGTGGCCATGGCATGCTATGCTAGGTGTTAACCATGGTCTATGAGGTGCATAAAATGATTTAGAGAAATCATTTATGGTAAGAAAGAGTTCTGATGATATTAAGAGTTGATATCATGTCTCATTGCCAATTAGTGATGAGCCTAGTAAGTCACACGCACACACAAGTAATCACCAAATTAAATATGATTTAATTAATTAATTAAAGAGTTTAATTGATTAATTAAATAGGTTTAGTTTGCAATTAGATTGCAAAGTCCCTAACATGGCTTGAAACCAAATCTCGATTATTGGATGTATAGTATAAGTTAAATTTATATTTAAAGTGTTTAAATATGAATTTAATTAATGAGAAATTAATTAATAAAGATTAATTAATTAATTTATATTTGATATAAATTGATTAGAAGAAGAGAAATAATTATTTTGGGTTGAGAACTCAAAATTAAGACACAGGGGTATTTTGGTCATTTCACAGGATGACACGTGGCACCATGAGATGATGACACGTGGCACTACACATAAGCTTGTCAAATGTTTTTTAATCATGTAAGATGATTAAAATCAAGATTAAATATAGGTTTGACACTTGGCACAATGTAATTGGGTCAATTAAACCTAGAGCTAATCAAAAGGTGACATGTGGCAAGGGTTTTAAGTGGTGACCTAGCTATATATGTGTAAGGATGAAAGAACAAACACACAATCTACTCATTCTCAAAAAGGTACTGCCACCCTTGGCTCCTCTACCTTCTCTTCTTCTTCATCTCTCATCATTTCAAAGAGATTAGTAAACAATCTCTTGAATTAAAAATACTAGAAATTGTTTCTAGTGCCCTGTTTACATTTGTAATCTCTCAAAAGGCAAAACTTATTTTTCTAATTCATGGAAAAAGCTTTAGAATCTGTTCAAGGGCTGCCATAGGTGATCTTGGTGTGGACAAGTTGGAGGAACAATAACTGGTATCCTAAAGACGCGTGCCAAAGGTGCCAAACACATTGCAGTGCATCAAGAGGTTAGTGCACTTGTTCTTGATCTAATCTAGGGTTCTTAAAATTAATCTGATTTGTCACACCCTACCCCTCTGTAAGACATAACATGATCCCGTAGTATACCTAATGAATTACCAACTTCGTCTACTGATAACCCATTAAATACACTACAATGGATTTTAAAACTTTTCTTACTTCTTTTTACAGTGGTGAGCACTATTTACAGGTGTTAAAAATTTTTTTGAATTTAAGTGAAAGAGCTAACACATTTGAATTATTAATAATTTCTGTAAAAATTTTGGCAGAGTGCCATCTGTATTTTGGACAAAACAGTTCTTCAAAAACCTGTAAAAAGTACTTCAATATTTTTCTCAATCTCAAACTCCAACATAATTCAACACAATACGTTTTTCAATTCAAATCCACAATAATGTTTCAAAGACTGAGATTAAAGAAATACAGTACAAATTTTATAAGCCAAAATAACTCATCATTTACTTTACAACTTCAATGTACAATTTTAATTTACAACTGCTCAAAACCAAGAACAATATATACATACAGTGAACATACATTACAGTACAAAATGCAAAATGTGGTATACTCAATATACCCGATGATCTCTCAGTGTAGTACTAGCAGCCTAGTCTGCTGCCTTGTCAGTCTGTCTACCTGCGACAGCAATGAAAAGCTATCGCTGAGTAAAATTTACTCAGTGGTGTACAATAACAATTTGAAATGCGATACATAAATCTTTTATTGACAATTCACAAATCAAATAGTTCACAATTCCATTTCACAATTTACAAAGTTCATATAACATAAATTTGATCAAATAACTGAGAAACACAGTTTTGCCAATCAATAACACAATTTGATCAAATAACTGAATAACACGGTTTTGCCAATCCATAACACAATTTGATCAAATAACTAAATAATACAGTGTTGCCAATCAATATCACAATTTAGTCCATGACATAATTTTTTTCGCACATGCCGCGTTGTACACCATGACAAGACACACTCACCGTAATAATCGAAATCAATGAGGGAGGAAGCTAGCTGAATAATGAGTACTCATCCACACTCACCTCAGACTGGTAAGTCAAAGAGGGAGGAACATAATCACACTCACCCCAGACTGATAGGACAAAGAGGGAGGAATATATCACACTCACCCCATAACTGGAGGAGGAACATAGTAACAGTGTCATGCCAAGTGTGAATCAAAATAATTTCAAATCATAATATTTCATACAAACCATAAATCACATTTTATCTCAAAACTTCCATTTGCAAAGTTGGCAACACAATAATTTCCAAATAATATTCCTAAAACCAAAGCAATAAAAAATTATTCATAACTCATTTCTCCAAATAAATTTGCTAGTAAAAGCAGTGAATATAAAAGTATTGTGCACAGACACAATTTAAAACTATAATGTTCAATTAAATTTTTAAGTAGAAAATGAGAAGTCAAAATTATTGTGCGCAAACACAATTTAAAACAATAATATACAAATAATCATAATTTATTTCAATTGAAAAATTCAAAAGAAATAACTATTGTGCACAAACATAATTTAAAACAATAATATACAATAGTCATAATTCATTTCAATTGAAAAATTCAAAAGAAATAGCCATTGTGCACA
Source organism: Hevea brasiliensis (assembly GCF_030052815.1). Classification (NCBI taxonomy): domain Eukaryota; kingdom Viridiplantae; phylum Streptophyta; class Magnoliopsida; order Malpighiales; family Euphorbiaceae; genus Hevea; species Hevea brasiliensis. The sequence continues at coordinate 95,711,282 of NC_079497.1, forward strand.
AACACAATTTAAAACATTAACTTACAAATAATTATACTTTATTTCAATTGAAAAATTCAAAAGAAATAACTATTGTGCACAAACCTCTGATAACTGTCTCCTGGCCTAGACTCAGTGTTTCCTTCCCTTTCCCTGAGCCTTTGCTAACTGAGAAACACAATTTGAAGTGTTTCAGTACTCATTTAAACTGTCTCTAATGATAATGCTTGATAATTAATTCACTGAATTCTATTATTTGCTTAGTCAACCTAATAGGTCGACCCTCGATGCATTTTAGGTAAATTAGGTTTTAATGTTACTAATATGTCACATTCAATAGTCTTTTAGGATTGGTACATGTTACCAAATTCATTTCCTTGTATATTGCATTTTCTTGCAATTTGCCGGATTTCGGGATACTAGTTTGACCTAGCCGGACGACCTAGTTCCCTCGGTTTTTGGGTTTCGGTCAAAACTACAAACTTTTAGATCTATATCTTATTGCACGCGGGGAAAAATTTTAGGTCATTCTGAGTTATGTAGACAAAGTTATGGTCATTTTACTATTGCTGGTCAAAATGTATCAAAATTGGTCACTTTAGGTCACTTTAGGTCAATTTTGGTTCGGCCAGTTTTTGGACCCGAACTTGTGCAAGCTTTTTGGCTTGCTTATGGTCATTTCTGGGCTTTGGTGTCTTCATAAGACTTGTAGATATAGGTCTTAACTATTCATGGTCAAAATATCAGGTCAATTGGACCTGTTTTGAGTGAGTTATGGCCTAAACACTAACTGCTGCCCAAATAGTCAATTTTCAGGCCTTATTTGCACTTAATCTGGATTTGGTCATTATTCAAGCTACCTTGCAAGCAGAATTTTGGCAAGCTTCCTTCATGAAAGTTGGCACATTTTGTGCCTAGTTTCACCTCCAATTGGTCTCATACCAATTGGAGCTACACACTTAAGGTTCTAGGCCCAAAACACAAACTGCCCTATTGCATTTTATTCATACTCATCAAAGATCACTTTTAACCCTTACCAAACTTCACCTTTATGCCATTTCTGGTTTGTACCCTAACCTAAACATATTTCACAACATTTTATTGATCATTTTGGCAGCTTACAATCACAGTCAACATACACCATTAAGTGCAGAATTTGTCAAATTCAATTACAACAGTTTAACTACCTATTCATGGTCATTTACATGTCCAACTTCACACCATCACACATATATCCAAACTGCTATCACAGCTAACACAATTCAACATTAATATTCCATCATCCAAACATGAAATAACATCCTTATGGTTCACCCAATCAGGCTGCCAATTCATGCATTACATTCCATTAATTCCCAAGCTTCAAATTTCAAATACACATTCACATATACTAAGTATACATCACCCAATAATTCCTACATACATATGAAGGAACGGAAGCGTGAAAAACACAAGTTTATACCATTGAATTAAAAAATTTTCACCTAGGGTCACATGTATCATGCAAGATTTATTTTTATCTATTTGATTTCAATGATAAACAACATATTAAAACTCTTTTAATATGTTTTTAGATCTGTATTTTCCATTTAAGATTTTAAAATTAATCAGATTAATTTTAGAACCCTAGATTAAATCAAGAACGATTACACTAACCTCTTGATGCACTGCAGCGTGTCTGCGCCTTTGAGATTCGTCTACAGGACACCAGATGTTGTCCCTCTAGCTTGTCCACACCAAGAACACCTATGGCAGCCCTTGAACAGCTTCTAAAGCCTTTTCTATTAATTAGAAATTCAAGTTCTGCCTTTTAAGAGATTAGAGATGTAAACAGGACACTAGAAATAATTTCTAGTGTTCTTAATTCAAGAGATTGATGGCTAATCTCTTTGAATTGATGAGAGATGAAGAAGAATAGAGGGAGGGCTGCAAAATGGCGTGACCAAGGAGTGTGGCTGCTGGTTGTATTTTATTTTCTCATAACAACACTTAAATAGCTAGGTTAACACATTAAACCCTTGCCACATGTCACCCTTTGATTAGCTCTAGGTTTAAGTGACCCAATCACATTATGCCAAGTGTCAAACCTATATGTAATCTTGATTTTAATCATCTTACATGATTAAAAAAATATTTAGCAAGCTTATGTGTTATGCCATGTGTCACCATCTCATGGTGCCACGTGTCACACTGCAAAATAACCAAAATGCCTCTGTGTCTTAATTTTGAGTTCTTAACCCAAAATAATTATTTTTCTTCTTCTAATTAATTTATATCAAATATAAATTAATTAATTAATCTCTATTAATTAATTTCTCATTAATTAAATTCATATTTAAACACTTTAAATATAAATTTAATTTATACTACACATATAATAATCTAGATTTGGTTTCAAGTCATGCTAGGGACTTTGCAATTTAATTGCAAACCAAACCTATTTAATTAATCAATTAAACTCTTTAATTAATTAATTAAATCATATTTAATTAGGTGATAACTTGCGTATGTGTGTGACTTACTAGGCTCATCACTAATTGGCAATGAGACATGATATCAACTCTTAATATCATCAGAACTCTTTCTTACCATAAATGATTTCTCTAAATCATTTTATGAACCTCATAGACCATGGTTAACACCTAGCATAGCATGCCATGGCCACCCAATTAGTAATAAGGTTTACCTTAAATGAACCTATAATCATATGTTACCATGCACTAGAATCTCTCTGTTACAAAATCCCAACTCAAAATTGTGAGTCATGGTTTATGTTAAACTCCATTTGCTATGAATATTATGTTCTCTTTTAATTCCAGTTCTTGATTAAAAGATTTTCTCATCGAAACTCTTTCTCAATAAATTTATCTTTCCTTGCCAGTAACTTGAAAAATCAAGAACAATTAATTGAACATAGGATTTTATCTCTATTTACTTAGAGGAACAGATTCCATCTTGATCAACACCTACCTCCATATATAACTAGTAGGAGCCAACACATGTCCATACACCCATACACAGTACAAGTATGAAAGCAGTATCAAACTCAAACTACCTATATACAAGATAACTGTGCTATCTCGTGTCTAAAGATTATATGCATCGATATGATTTATGACAAAACATTGACAAGAGTAAACTCCATGTGCTTGTCATAAGTGTCACTGGTTCGGCCTACTTATCATTTATAAGTGCCTATCATGTTTGTTATATGGCATGAGACTCACCATTCCATCTTATTTATATCTCATATAAATAACTTGGGAACAAACATGAATACAATCTTTCTAGATAAGTCATGTCCTTATTATGAAGTATCCTCGATTGTGAACCTATTTATGATACTTCGTGCTAGAAATATTGTCACTCATATTCTTAACAACTTAAGAATAATATTTCTAACAAAATATCAATGGACCTTTTCTATTACACATAAATATATTATGTAAACGGAAAAGTGGAAATGCCTTTTATTAATAAAAATATGTACAAGATACATACTAAATGATATGCTCTAGGGCATACTACTAACAATCTCCCACTAGCACTAGAGCCATTCATTACAATACCTTAGACCCATCTTCTCAAGATGTCGGTCTAACTGAACTTGTGACAAAAGCTTAGTGAATGGATCAGCTGGATTTTTCAGCTGATGTTATTTTTCTGCATGGCTATATCGCCTTGCCCAACTATTTCTCTGATAATGTGGTAGCGCCTTTCTATGTGTTTGGATTTTGGTGAGACCTTAGTTCCTTAGCCTGTATGACTGCTCCATTATTGTCACAGTGTAGTGGAACTGCTGACTCAATGGAAGGAACTACTGTAAGTTCTGTCACGAACTTCTTTATCCAAGCGACTTCCTTTGCAAGATCTCGATGCAAGAATATACTCGACCTCTCAGAGTGGAATCTGCAGTCATGCTCTGTTTGGAACTCTTCCAACTGACTGCACCTCCATTACAAATGAACACATATCCAGAGGTAGACTTTTTATTATCGATATCTGATTGGAAATCAGAATCAGTATAACCATCCAATTGCAAGTCTCCACCTCCATAAATCAAGAATAAATCCTTAGTTCTTCTCAAGTACTTAAGAATATTCTTGACAGCTATCCAGTGTTCCAAACCTGGATTGGATTGATACCTGCTAGTCAAACTAACAGCATATGCGATATCCGGCCTAGTACACAATATTGCATACATTAAACTTCCAATAGCCGAAGCATATGGAATCCTGGCCATCTTATCTCTTTCTTCAGGTGTCTTTGGAGACATCTCTTTAGAAAGATGGATACCATGTCTCACTAGTAACAATCCTCTCTTGGAATCAAGCATGTTAAACCTCTTTAACACCTTTTCCAAGTATAGACTTTGGGATAAACTAATTATTCTTTTCGCTCTATCTCTATAGATGCGAATCCCAAGAATATAGGTTGCCTCCCCTAAGTCTTTCATAGAGAATGTATTTGACAACCATACCTTTATAGTCGTCAACATACTTGTGTCATTACCCATCAACAATATGTCATCCACATATAAGACAAGGAAAGTGATAGCACTGTCACTAACCTTCTTATATACACATGGCTCATCCTCATTTTTTATAAAACCAAAGGATTTAATGGCTTCATCAAAACGGATGTTCCAACTCCTCGAAGCTTGTTTCAACCCATAAATGGATCGCTTTAGCTTGCATACCTTAGAACCATCTTGGGATTCAAATCCCCTAGGTTGTTCCATGAAAATGTTTTCTTCAATGTATCCATTGAGAAAAGCTGTTTTGACATCCATCTGCCAAATCTCATAATCATAGTATGCAGCTATTGCTAATAAAATCCTAATTGATTTAAGCATGGCAACAGGCGAGAAAGTCTCCTCATAGTCGATTCCTTGCCTTTGGCGAAACCCTTTTGCTACTAGCCTTGCCTTATAGGTCTTAACCTTTCCATCAGAACCAATTTTCTTCTTGAAAACCCATTTGTTCCCTATAGGTATAATACCTTCAGGTGGGTCAACAAGATCCCAAACTTGATTCTTATACATGGAGTCAATCTCGGATTTCATAGTATCAATCCATTTTGAAGAGTCTATATCTGATATAGCTTCTTCATAGGTAAGTGGATCATCTCCATGATCTACTTCTTCATGAGTAGACAACTCTTGTTATTCTTCATGAAGAAAACCATATCTCACTGGTGGGTGAGATACCCTGGTTGTTCTACGAGGAACAGCTGTAGATGTTTCATCAATGGGTATTGGTTGACTAGATGGATCTATATCCATCTGATTTATTGGTTGGTCAGAATTCTCCAATTCTAACTCTATTTGCCTTCCTTTGCCTCCTTCTTGAACAAACTGTTGTTCAAGAAATGTGGCATCTCTACTTATCACAACCTTTTGTGAAGTAGGCAAATAAAATTAATATCCAAAACTATCTTTTGGATATCCAACAAATCGACCTTTTTCTGATCTGGTCTCCAATTTATCAGTGTTTAGCTTTTTGATATAAGCTGGACAACCTCAAATCTTAACATGCTTAAGACTTGGTTTTCTTCCATGCCATATCTCATAAGGTGTGGAAGAAACTGATTTTGATGGAATCCTATTCAGAATATACAAAGCTGATTCTAATGCAAATCCCCAAAAGAAGATTGGCATATCAGTATAGCTCATCATACTACGTACCATATCCAATAGGGTATGATTTCTCCTTTCAGATACACCATTCAACTGTGGCATTCCTGGAGGAGTCAGCTGAGAAACAATGCCATGGTCTCTCAAGTATTCATCAAATTCAGTACTCAAATATTCACCTCCACGATCTGATCGAAGCGCTTTAATACTCTTTCCTGTTTGATTTTCTACTTCAGATTTAAATTCTTTAAACTTTTCAAAAGATTCATTTTTGTATTTCATCAAATACAAATACCCAAACCTTGATTTATCATCAGTAAAGGTAATAAAATAATGAAAACCCCCTCTAGCCATTTCTTTAAGTGGACCACATACATCATTATGTATTAGCTCCAAAATATTTTCAGCTCTTAGCCCTTGTCCAACAAAGGGTGATCTAGTCATTTTACCCTGAATGCAAGATTCACAAGTTGGAGTAGGCTCAGAGCCCAATGAGGATAAAATCCCCATTTTCTCCAATTTTGCAATCCTATCTTCTGCAACATAACCTAATCTTAAGTGCCAAATACATTTTGAATTTTGAGTTGATTTTCATCATGGCATTACATTCTTTTATATTGCTATACTATGGACAGTGGAAACACTTTCCTGCTGGCAGTGGAAACACTTTCCTGCTGGCAGTGGAAACACTTTCCTGCTGGTAGTGGAAACACTTTCCTTTACCTTTGTCAACTTTGATCTTTGTTTTCTGTTTAGCTATTTTCTTGGAAGGACCAGGAATCTGAGGTTTCTTTTTCTTATTGCCCTTCTTCTTGTTGGACTTTCTAGCAGAAGAAGATGCAACCAAAGCTACCTCTTTCCCTTTATTGCCTGGCATATTCTTTTGGGCAATAACCAGCATGTTAAGTAAACCAGCTAAGGTGCATTCCTATTTAGTCATATGGAAATTTGTCACAAAATTCCCAAAAGACTCAGGAAGGGACTGAAGGATCAAGTTCGTCTGTAGTTGGAAATCCATGTTCAAGTCAAGATGTTCTAACTACTTAATCAGCCGAATCATCTTGTGGACATGATCCCCAACATTCTGTCCCTCATGCAAAATAGCTGTCTAGATATCTCATACCTAGCATTCCTGCTATGCTCACCATACAACTCTTGTAGGTGAAAGAGGATCTCACTCACACTCTGCATGTTTTCATGCTGCTTCTGTAACTCATTACTCATGGAAGCAAGCATGTAACACTTAGCTCTCATATCATGCTCCTTCCACTTGTCCAAAGTTTCATGTTCCTCTTGTGTGGCCTCTGGAGGTAAGGGACCAGGAACATTTGAATCTAGAACATATCCTATATGTTCAAGGTTCAAGACAAGTTTCAAATTTCTTAGCCAATCAGAGAGATTAGGTCCTGTCAACCTATTGCGATCAAGTATGCTTGTAAGGATATTGGATGGTGGTGGTTGTTCTGTGCTCATTATTATCAGAAAATTAATTGCATAAATAACTAGATTAATTAGTAAATGTATCATGTAATTAACCAAAATGATTATGGTCTTTTAATCAAATTGGTCCTCCCACTAACTTAGCGAATCCTACACTTCTAAAGTAGGAAACGGAAATCCTAGTTGGATGGATTTCTAGTGGGTGATTGAATTCTTATAATTCTATTGATCATCCTCAGGTACATCCATTATTGGAATTACAATAAACTATAAGTGAGCAACTCCTTGCCCATCACATCTCATGTGAGGTTCAATCCTTTACCTAGCCCCTAATGCTCAAAATCTCAGATACATCCATTATTGACTTATCTTGCATTAGTTAAGTTAATCCCATTGAGCCAGTAATTATGTAAATAATTTTAATGTCCTCAGGTACATCCAATATTGGCCACCAAACCATTTACATATTTACAACATCTCATGCTTAACAATTATTCTTAAGAAAATCTCTTAAATTAATTGCATCTTATGCAACTATTTAAAATTTCTTAAAATAATTGCCCCAATGGAGGGCCTATGTTATAATTACTTTAATTATAGCATATGCAACTTAATCATTTGTTTGGAAGATTTTATGTTCATTCTAATTACTATTAAGGTCTCACTTTGCACATTATCCAATTAGCATGCATATATCATATAATAGCATACATTCCCATACATCTCATGCATTCATGGATAAGCAATAAATATGGTATGATTATGGACTTTCTAAGGGATTCAATTCTGAGCCACCAAGAATTGAATCAGGGCATTCCTAGGTGCATTTCATTCATTCATTTTACAAGAGTTGCTGAAGGAGTACATAATCAACACTTGATCTTGAATTCCTCCCACTGGTCCCACCAATGCTCTTGACCTCCTTGAACTTCTTGCAATCCAATATTACATAGTAATCCTTGGCATACCAAGGAGAATTTACAAGAACTTAAATAAATGAAATTACAACCCAAAAATTATTACAAACTTAATAATACATGCCCAAAATAAATTAATTAATTTACAATCCCAAAGAAACATAAAAGAAATAAATCAAATCACATTGGTCTTTTATAGTCCATGATCATCCATCATGCATATCACTATTTAACAATTAAATAAAACATACATACTTAAATTAAATTGAATATCTCATATTCAACTTAAAAATCCAGATTTGAATTGATTCAAATAAATTTGAAAATTCAGATTTGAATCTCATTCAAACAAATTTAAAAATTCAGATTTGAATCACATTCAAACAACTTCAAAAATTCAGATTTGAATCACATTCAAACATTTTTTAAAAAATCAGATCTGAATTTTATTCAATCAATTTTAAAAAATCAGATTTAAATATGATTCAAACAACTTTTAAAATTCAGATTTGAATCACATTCAAACAACTTTTAAAATTCATATTTGAATCACATTCAAACAATTCTTAAAATTTTTTATTTGAATCATAATTTAATTGTGTCATTAAAAAATCTTAACTAAACATTTTAATTAGTCATATGATGAACCTTTCATCATGCAACAATTGCAGAATTTAATAACAACCATGCGCACCATGATCTTCCAAAGCCATGCGCACCATGTTGGAGTTCATCAAGCATACCGCCCACACCTCTTGATCCAACCAGCAATGGATCAATCATCTCATGATCAAATCACACAATTAAATCATATAATAAACAATCTAAATGGCAAATATAGTGGCTCTGATACCAATTGAAGGAACGGAAGCGTGAAAAACACAAGTTTATGCCATTGAATTAAAAAATTTTCACCTAGGGTCACATGCATCATGCAAGATTTATCTTTATCTATTTGATTTCAATGATAAACAACATATTAAAACTCTTTTAATATGTTTTTGGATCTGTATTTTCCATTTAAGATTTTAAAATTAATCAGATTAATTTTAGAACCCTAGATTAAATCAAGAACGATTACACTAACCTCTTGATGCAATCGCAAGTGTCTGCGCCTTTGAGATTCGTCTTCAGGACACCAGATGTTGTCCCTCTAGCTTGTCCACACCAAGAACACCTATGGCAGCCCTTGAACAGCTTCTAAAGCCTTTTCTATTAATTAGAAATTCAAGTTCTGCCTTTTAAGAGATTAGAGATGTAAACAGGACACTAGAAACAATTTCTAGTGTTCTTAATTCAAGAGATTGATGGCTAATCTCTTTGAATTGATGAGAGATGAAGAAGAATAGAGGGAGGGCTGCAAAATGGCATGACCAAGGAGTGTGGCTGCTGGTTGTATTTTATTTTCTCATAACAACACTTAAATAGCTAGGTTAACACATTAAACCCTTGCCACATGTCACCCTTTGATTAGCTCTAGGTTTAAGTGACCCAATCACATTGTGCCAAGTGTCAAACCTATATGTAATCTTGATTTTAATCATGTTATATGATTAAAAAAACATTTGGAAAGCTTATGTGTTATGCCATGTGTCACCATCATGGTGCCACGTGTCACACTGCAAAATGACCAAAATGCCCCTGTGTCTTAATTTTGAGTTCTTAACCCAAAATAATTATTTTTCTTCTTCTAATTAATTTATATCAAATATAAATTAATTAATTAATCTCTATTAATTAATTTCTCATTAATTAAATTCATATTTAAACACTTTAAATATAAATTTAATTTATACTACACATATAATAATCTAGATTTGGTTTCAAGTCATGCTAGGGACTTTGCAATTTAATTGCAAACCAAACCTATTTAATTAATCAATTAAACTCTTTAATTAATTAATTAAATCATATTTAATTAGGTGATAACTTGCGTATGTGTGTGACTTACTAGGCTCATCACTAATTGGCAATGAGACATGATATCAACTCTTAATATCATCAGAACTCTTTCTTACCATAAATGATTTCTCTAAATCATTTTATGAACCTCATAGACCATGGTTAACACCTAGCATAGCATGCCATGGCCACCCAATTAGTAATAAGGTTTACCTTAAATGAACCTATAATCATATGTTACCATGCACTAGAATCTCTCTCTGTTACAAAATCCCAACTCAAGCCGAGTCATGGTTTATGTTAAACTCCATTTGCTATGAATATTATGTTCTCTTTTAATTCCAGTTCTTGATTAAAAAGATTTTCTCATCAGAAACTCTTTTCTGAATAAATCTATCTGTCCTGGCCAGGAACTTGAAACATCAAGAACAATTAATTGAACATAGGATTTTATCTCTATTTACTTAGAGGAACAGATTCCATCTTGATCAACACCTACCTCCATATATAACTAGTAGGAGCCAACACATGTCCATACACCCATACACAGTACAAGTATGAAAGCAGTATCAAACTCAAACTACCTATATACAAGATAACTGTGCTATCTCAGGTCTAAAGATTATATGCACTGATATGATTTATGACAAAACATTGACAAGAGTAAACTCCATGTGCTTGTCATAAGTGTCACTGGTTCGGCCTACTTATCATTTATAAGTGCCTATCATGTTTGTTATATGGCATGAGACTCACCATTCCATCTTATTTATATCTCATATAAATAACTTGGGAACAAACATGAATACAATCTTTCTAGATAAGTCATGTCCTTATTATGAAGTATCCTCGACTGTGAACCTATTTATGATACTTCGTGCTAGAAATATTGTCACTCATATTCTTAACAACTTAAGAATAATATTTCTAACAAAATATCAATGGGCCTTTTCTATTACACATAAATATATTATGTAAATGGAAAAGTGGAAATGCCTTTTATTAATAAAAATATGTACAAGATACATACTAAATGATATGCTCTAGGGCATACTACTAACAACATAAACATTTAATCATTCCTTTAATTTACCATATACAAGCAAAAATAAACTGCCCTTAAAGAGTTTCCATGGCTGCCAAAAATAAGGTTCACCAATACTCAATCATTTCCTCAAATTATCTTAGCAATTCAACTTACCCAAAGCTCAACACAAGGATTAATGAAGGAAAATGGAAAGATTAAGCACTAACCTCAACTTGTGCTTAATTAAACTTCACTAAAAATACTCTTTCTTGCTTCCTACATGCTGCCCATGATGTGTAGAACACTTTTAATGAAGAACAATTGGAGAAATTATGGCTTGATCATTAGGAGTGGAGCTTGCATGCAAGGTGTGGCCATGGTGGTTTTTAGGGAAGGAAATGGATTCGGCAAGGTTTTAAAATGGGAAGAAGATGAAGTTGAATGCAGATTTTTTGGTCCTCATGTGGCTTATATAGTCCACTTAGTGCTCCACTATCCTTAAATAAATAATATTATAATTAAACTTTTAATTATTCCCATATTTTTCCACTTAATTTCTCTTAATCATATTTTATCTTTAATCTCATTTTTCATTCAATTTTTCAAAATATACTACTACTTATTTTTCATGGAAATTTAGCTCAAAATCCAACTCGGAGTGTCAATTGACAAAAATGCCCCTGTTCGGGTTGCATTCTTGATTTTTCAGTAATACCGGGTTTTGTCCGTTTTTTGATTTCTCACTTTTCTTTGTATTAATTAATTAATTTTTCTTTGATATTTATAATGGTATTTGTACTTCAATAGACATTTATCTAAGTCTTAAAAATAATTTCCAGGGTTCCTCGCGGTCCAGGGCTAGTCAACGGTCCACGCCGTTACTTCCCGGTGCGATCACCCATCGCTAGGGTTCTCAGCTCGCTTAACTTGGTTGCATTTCTTTACTATTATTTTTCCTTTGTTTTTCTTGTGTTTTCTTTTCTTGTATTTCATTATTTTATGTCTCCTCACTCATATCGAAGTGTAGTTCTAGGCATCCTAGCTGTCCGGATAACACTGGTCACCGGAACAGTAGAACGCACTACCGAACATGGGGGTGTTACAATTCTCCCCCCCTTAAATAAATTTCATCCTCGAAATTTTACCCAATAGCCATCTTACAATAGTCATATGTTTATTTCCTCCTTTCTATATGATCGTATAATCTTCTTTCTCTCAAATTTGTATAAGACTTTTAACAATCTAATACAATATTTAATTTATTTGTATAACACCAATCTTCTCTTACTATTGTGCTGTCTAATATTTCAGTTCATGTTCCTTCTTGGATGACCCTTTGAGGTCATGTTAGAATGATTTATCTAGTCATTAGTCCTCTGACCATTCTAGTCAATAGTCTTCCTCACATTTGTAACATTTCTTTGTTATATCTGAACCAATTGTTCAAATTTTTACTTCCCCAATTCTTTTTATCTATTAATATTCTATAACTTACTTCCTTTTGTATTAAGCTATAACCTTTCGATATTCTAACTTTTGAGTTTTAACTCCCTAAGTTGGATTTTCAAACTTATTTCTAATAATTAAATTCTGTTCTGGCATAATTATACCAAAACATATGCCGTTGGCAACTATTCTCATCTCGGTGTACTATTGAGTAGTACGTAGCTCTACATAATAATCTCAAGTCAGTACTGTAATCTGCAGCTTATAGTATAAACATCAAGAACATTGCATAGTTACTACGATACATCCCAATAGATCAAACTTTCCTATCAATTATCCTTTTCGAATTCATTAATATCCCAAACTTATTATGATTACAATATCCATTAACAATTACTAACAGTAACATCCTTGCCCTCATCTAGAGCAATTCTATTACTGTAACTTACTTTTACGTCCTCTTGCCTTACATTAAGTAGGCTTGCCGTTTAGCTTTATAATTTATGGTGTGTTAGAAAATACTTTTCACCGATAAACTCTTTCAAAACTAATTTCACTTATTATCTCAATCCTTATCTTAAAGGACTAATCACTAATGCATCAAAATTTATTCCCCTGTAAAGGAATAACAACAGAACATATAGTTATAATACTAACATAAAAGTATGCAAACTCCAGGTCAAACAACACATATATATATCTTAGTTACTAATTGAGAAAGTACCATCAACAATGTCAAAAGTCTCAGCCTCTTCCCTCTGCTGTATAGCATATACTCCAGCTGGAGCATCACCCTGTTCTGGCTGATTCACAGTACTCTGACTTCTAGGTTGTTAGTAGTATGCCCTAGAGCATATCATTTAGTATGTATCTTGTACATATTTTTAATAATAAAAGGCATTTCCACTTTTCCGTTTACATAATATATTTATGTGTAATAGAAAAGGTCCATTGATATTTTGTTAGAAATATTATTCTTAAGTTGTTAAGAATATGAGTGACAATATTTCTAGCACAAAGTATCATAAATAGGTTCACAATCGAGGATAATTCATAATAAGGACATGACTTATCTAGAAAGATTGTATTCATGTTTGTTCCCAAGTTATTTATATGAGATATAAATAAGATGGAATGGTGAGTCTCATGCCATATAACAAACTTGATAGGCACTTATAAATGATAAGTAGGTCAACCGGTGACACTTATGACAAGCACATGGAGTTTACTCTTGTCAATGTTTTGTCATAAATCATATCGATGCATATAATCTTTAGACCTGAGATAGCACAGTTATCTTGTATATAGGTAGTTTGAGTTTGATACTGCTTTCATACTTGTACTATGTATGGGTATATGGGCATGTGTTGGCTCCTGCTAGTTATATATGGAGGTAGGTGTTGATTAAGATGGAATCTGTTCCTCTAAGTAAATAGAGTTAAAATCCTATGTTCATTTAATTGTTCTTGATGTTTCAAGTTCCTGGCCAGGACAGATAGATTTATTCAGAAAAGAGTTTCTGATGAGAAAAATCTTTTAATCAAGAACTGGAATTAAAAGAGAACATAATATTCATAGCAAATGGAGTTTGACATAAACCATGACTCCAGCTTGAGTTGGGATTTTGTAACAGAGAGATTATAGTGCATGGTAACATATGATTATAGGTTCATTTAAGGTAAACCTTATTACTAATTGGGTGGCCATGGCATGCTATGCTAGGTGTTAACCATGGTCTATGAGGTTCATAAAATGATTTAGAGAAATCATTTATGGTAAGAAAGAGTTCTGATGATATTAAGAGTTGATATCATGTCTCATTGCCAATTAGTGATGAACCTAGTAAGTCACACACATACACAAGTTATCACCTATTTAAATATGATTTAATTAATTAATTAAAGAGTTTAATTGATTAATTAAATAGATTTGGTTTGCAATTAAATTGCAAAGTCCCTAGCATGACTTGAAACCAAATCTAGATTATTGGATGTATAATATAAGTTAAATTTATATTTAAAGTGTTTAAATATGAATTTAATTAATGAGAAATTAATTAATAGAGATTAATTAATTAATTTATATTTGATATAAATTAATTAGAAGAAGAAAAATAATTATTTTGGGTTGAGAACTCAAAATTAAGACAGGGGCATTTTGGTCATTTTGTACAGTGACACGTGACACCATGAGATGGTGACACATGGCATAACACATAAGCTTGCCAAATGTTTTTTAATCATGTAAGATGATTAAAATCAAGATTAAATATAGGTTTGACACTTGGCACAATGTGATTGGGTCACTTAAACCTAGAGCTAATCAAAAGGTGACATGTGGCTAGGGTTTAATGTGTTAACCTAGCTATTTAAGTGTGGTTATGAAAAGAAAGCATAACCAGCAGCCTCTTCTCTCAATTGTCACGCCACTTTGAGCCTCTCCAGCTATTTCTCTTCATCTCTCATCAATTCAAAGAGATTAGCCATCAATCTCTTGAATTAAGAACACTAGAAATTATTTCTAGTGTCCTGTTTACATCTCTAATCTCTTAAAAGGCAGAACTTGAATTTCTAATTAATAGAAAAGGCTTTAGAAGCTGTTCAAGGGCTGCCATAGGTGTTCTTGGTGTGGACAAGCTAGAGGGACAACATCTGGTGTCCTGAAGACGAACCTCAAAGGCGCAGACACGCTGCAGCACATCAAGAGGTTAGTGTAATCGTTCTTGATTTAATCTAGGGTTCTAAAATTAATCTGATTAATTTTAAAATCTTAAATGGCAAATACAGATCCAAAAACATATTAAAAGAGTTTTAATATGTTGTTTATCATTGAAATTAAATAGATAAAAATAAATCTTGCATGGTGCATGTGACCCTAGGTGAAAATTTTTTGAATTCAACGGTATAATCTTGTGTTTTTCACGCTTCCGTTCCTTCAATTGGTATCAGAGCCACTATATTTGCCATTTAGATTGTTGATTATATAATTTAATTGTGTGTTTGATCATGAGATCAAGAGATTCATTGCTGGTTGGATCATGAGATGTGGCGGCACACATGGTGAAGCCACCATTGGTGGCGGCAACAATGGTTCCTTGGGTGGTTCAAGGTTTGGCTTTTAATTCTGCAATTGTTGTATGATCTAAGGCCTATTCTTTGACTAATTAAAGTGTTTAATTAGTTGTTTTAATCACACAATTAAATTATGATTCAAATCAGAATTTTAAAAATTGTTTGAATGTGATTCAAATCTGAATTTTAAAAGTTGTTTGAATGTGATTCAAATCTGAATTTTTAAAGTTTTTTGAATCATATTTAAATCTGATTTTTTAAAATTGATTCAATAAAATTGAGATCTGATTTTTTAAGAAATATTTGAATGTGATTCAAATCTGATTTTTTAAAAAATGTTTGAATGTGATTCAAATCTGAATTTTTGAAGTTGTTTGAATGTGATTCAAATCTGAATTTTTAAATTTGTTTGAATGAGATTCAAATCTGAATTTTTAAATTTATTTGAATCATATTCAAATCTGGATTTTTAAGTTGAATATGAGATATTCAATTTAATTTAAGTATGTATGTTTTATTTAATTGTTAAATAGTGATATGCATGATGGATGATCATGGACTATAAAAGACCAATGTGATTGGATTTATTTCTTTTATGTTTCTTTGGGATTGTAAATTAATTAATTTATTTTAATTTATTTTGGGCATGTATTATTAAGTTTGTAATATTTTTGGGTTGTAATTTCATTTATTTAAGTTCTTGTAAATTCGCTTGGTATGCCAAGGATTACTATGTAATATTGGATTGCAAGAAGTTCAAGGAGGTCAAGAGCATTGGTGGGACCAGTGGGAGGAATTCAATATCAAGTGTTGATTATGTACTCCTTCAGCAACTCTTGTAAAATGAATGAATGAAATGCACCTAGGAATGCCCCGATTCAATTCTTGGTGGCTCAATTGAATCCCTTAGAAAGTCCATGATCATACCATATTTACTGCTTATCCATGAATGCATGAGATGTATGGGAATGTATGCAATTATATGATATATGCATGCTAAATGGATAATGTGCAAAGTGAGACCTTAGTAGTAATTAGGATGGCTATAAAATCTTCCAAACAAATGATTAAGTTGGAAATGCTATAATTAAAGTAATTATAACATAAGCCCTCCATTGGGGCAATTATTTTAAGAAATTTTAAATAGTTGCATGAGATGCAATTAATTTAAGAGATTTTCTTAAGAATAATTGTTAAGCATGAGATGTTGTAAATATGTAAATGGTTTAGTGGCCAATATTGGATGTACCTGAGGACATTAAAATTATTTACATAATTACTGGCTCAATGGGATCAACTTAACTAATGCAAGATAAGTCAATAATGGATGTACCTGAGATTTTGAGCATTAGGGGCTAGGTAAAGGATTGAACCTCACATGAGATGTGATGGGCAAGGAGTTGCTCACTTATAGTTTATTGTAATTCCAATAATGGATGTACCTGAGGATGATCAATAGAATTATAAGAATTCAATCACCCACTAGAAATCCATCCAACTAGGATTTCCGTTTTCTACTTTGGAAGTGTAGGATTCGCTAAGTTAGTGGGAGGACCAATTTGATTAAAAGACCATAATCATTTTGGTTAATTACATGATACATTTACTAATTAATCTGGTTATTTTCTGCAGTTAATTTTCTGATAAAAATGAGCACAAAACAACCACCACCATCCAATATCCTTGCAAGCATACTTGATCACAATAGGTTGACAGGACCTAATCTGTCATATTAGCTAAGAAATTTGAAACTTGTCCTGAACCTTGAACATATAGGATATGTTATAGATTCAAATGCTCCTGGTCCCTTACCTCCAGAGGCCACACAAGAGGAACATGAAACTTTGGACAAGTGGAAGGAGCATAATATGAGAGCTAAGTGTTACATGCTTGCTTCCATGAGTAATGAGTTACAGAAGCAGCATGGAAACATACAGAGTGCAAGAGAGATCCTCCTTCACCTACAAGAGTTGTATGGTGAGCATAGCAGAAATGCTAGGTATGAGATATCTAGACAGCTATTCCGCATGAGGATGTCTGAGGGACAGAATGTTGGAGATCATGTCTACAAGATGATTCGGCTGATTGAGCAGTTGGAACATCTTGACTTCCACATGGATTTCCAACTACTAACGGATTTGATCCTTCAGTCCCTTCCTGAGTCTTTTGGGAATTTTGTGACAAATTTCCATATGACTAGACAGGAATGCACCTTAGCTGGTTTACTCAACATGCTGGTTATTGCCCAAAAGAATATGCCAGGCAATAAAGGAAAAGAGGTAGCTTTGGTTGCATCTTCTTCTGCTGGAAAGTCCAACAAGAAGAAGGGCAATAAGAAAAAGAAACCTCAGATTCCTGGTCCTTCCAAAAAAAATAGCTAAACAGAAAAGGAAGACTAAAGCTGATGGAGGCAAAGGAAAGTGTTTCCACTGCCAACAGGAAAGTGTTTCCATTGCCAGTAAAAAAATGTTTCCATTGCCAGTAAAAAGTGTTTCCACTGGCCAGAGTAAAGCAATCTAAATGAATGCAATGCCATGGTGAAAACCAACTCAAGTTTAAAATATATTTGGCACTTAAGGTTATGTCATGTTGCAGAAGATAGGATTACAAAATTGGAGAAAATGGGGATTTTATCCTCATTGGGTTCTGAGCCTACTCCAACTTGTGAATCTTGCCTTCAAGGCAAAAATGACTAGATTACCCTTTGTTGGACAAGGGCTAAGAGCTGAAAATATTTTGGAACTAATACATAGTGATGTATGTGGTCCGTTTAAAGAAATGGCTAGAAGGGGTTTTCATTATTTTATTACCTTTACTAATGATAAATCAAGGTTTGGGTATTTGTATTTGATGAAATACAAACATGAATCTTTTGAAAAGTTCAAAGAATTTAAATCTGAAGTAGAAAATCAAACAGGAAAGAATATTAAAGCTCTTCGATCGATCGTGGAGGTGAATATTTGAGTCTTGAATTTGATGAATACTTGAGAGAGCATGGCATTGTTTCTCACCGACTCCTCCAGAACGCCACGGCTAAATGGTGTATCCGAAGGAGAAATCGTACCTATTAGATATGGTACGTAGTATGATGAGCTATCTTGATATGCCAATCTCTTTTTGGGGATTTGCATTAGAATCGACTTTATATATTCGAATAGGATTCCATCAAAATCGTTTCTTCCACACCTTATGAGATATGGCATGGAAGAAAACCAAGTCTTAAGCATGTTAAGATTTGGGGTTGTCCACTTATATCAAAAGTCAACACTGATAAATTGGAGACCATATCAGAAAGAGGTCGATTTGTTGGATATCCAAAATATAGTTTTGGATATTATTTTATTTGCCTACTTCACAAAAGGTTGTTATAAGTAGAGATGCCACATTTCTTGAACAACGGTTTGTTCAAGAAGGAGGCAAAGGAAGGCAAATAGAGTTAGAATTGGAGAATTTCGACCAACCAAGCAGATCGGATGGATATAGATCCATCTAGTCAACCTATACCCATTGATGAAACATCTACAGCTGGTCCTCGTAGAACAACTAGGGTATCTCACCCACCAGTGAGATATGGTTTTCTTCATGAAGAAGAACAAGAGTTGTCTACTCATGAAGAAGTAGATCATGGAGATGATCCACTTACCTATGAAGAAGCTATATCAGATATAGAATCTTCAAAATGGATTGAAGCTATGAAATCCGAGATTGATTCCATGTATAAGAATTAAGTTTGGGATCTTGTTGACCCACCAAGGTATTGTACCTATAGGGAACAAATGGGTTTTCAAGAAGAAAATTGGTTCGATGGAAAGGTAGAGACCTATAAGGCAAGGCTAGTAGCGAAAGGGTTTCGCCAAAGGCAAGGAATCGACTATGAGGAGACTTTCTCTTTGTTGCCATGCTTAAATCAATTAGGATTTTATTAGCAATAGTGCATACTATGATTATGAGATTTGGCGGATGGATGTCAAACGACTTTTCTCAATGGATACATTGAAGAAAACATTTTTATGGAACAACCTAAGGGATTTGAATCCCAAGATGGTTCCAAGGTATGCAAGCTAAAGCGATCCATTTATGGGTTGAAACAAGCTTCGAGGAGTTGTAACATCCGTTTTGATGAAGCCATTAAATCCTTTGGTTTTATCAAAAATGAGGATGAGCCATGTGTATATAAGAAGGTTAGTGACAAGTGCTATCACTTTCCTTGTCTTATATGTGGATGACATAATCGTTGATGGGCAATGATACAGTATGTTGACGACTATAAAGGTATGGTTGTCAAATACATTCTCCATGAAAGACTTAGTGGAGGCATCCTATATTCTTGTGATTCGCATCTATAGAGATAGAGCGAAAAAAAAATTGGTTTATCCCAAAGTCTATACTTGGAAAAGTTGTTAAAGAGGTTTAACATGCTTGATTCCAAGAGAGGATTGTTACCAGTGAGACATGGTATCCACCTTTCTAAAGAGATGTCTCCAAAGACACCAAGAAAGAGATAAGATGGCCAGATTCCATATGCTTGGCTATTGGAAGTTTAATGTATGCAATGTTGTGTACTAGGCCGGATATCGCATATGTCGTTAGTTTGACTAGCGGTATCAATCCAATCCAGTTTGAAACATCGATAGTGTCAAGAATATCCTTAAGTACTTGAGAAGAACTAAGGAGTAATTCTAGATATATGGAGGAGGAGACTTGCAATTGGATGGTTATACCGATTCGATTTCCAATCGATATCGATGATAGAAAGTCTACCTGCGGATATGTGTTCATTTGTAATGGAGGTGCGATCGGTTGGAAGAGTTCCAAACAGAGCACGATCGCAGATTCCACTATCGAGGTCGAGTATATTGTTGCATCGATGCCGCAAAGGAAGTCGCTTGGATAAAGAAGTTCGTGACAGAACTTACGAGAGTTCCTTCCATTGAGTCGCCAGCCCATTACACTGTGACAATAATGGAACAGTCATACAGGCTAAGGAACTAAGGTCTCACCCAAAATCTAAACACATAGAAAGGCACTACCACATTATCAGACATATAGTTGGGCAAAGGCGATATAGCCATGCAGAAAAATAACATCAGCTGAAAAATTCAGCTGATCCATGCACTAAGCCTTTGTCACAAGCTCAGTTAGACTGACATCTTGAGAAGATGGGTCTAAGGTATTGTAATGAATGGCTCTAGTGCTAGTGGGAGATTGTTAGTAGTATGCCCTAGAGCATATCATTTAGTATGTATCTTGTACATATTTTTAATAATAAAAGGCATTTCCACTTTTCCGTTTACATAATATATTTATGTGTAATAGAAAAGGTCCATTGATATTTTGTTAGAAATATTATTCTTAAGTTGTTAAGAATATGAGTGACAATATTTCTAGCACAAAGTATCATAAATAGGTTCACAATCGAGGATAATTCATAATAAGGACATGACTTATCTAGAAAGATTGTATTCATGTTTGTTCCCAAGTTATTTATATGAGATATAAATAAGATGGAATGGTGAGTCTCATGCCATATAACAAACTTGATAGGCACTTATAAATGATAAGTAGGCCAACCAGTGACACTTATGACAAGCACATGGAGTTTACTCTTGTTAATGTTTTGTAATAAATCATATCATTGCATATAATCTTTAGACTGAGATAGCACAGTTATCTTGTATATAGGTAGTTTGAGTTTGATATCGCTTTCATACTTGTACTATGTATGGGTATATGGGCATGTGTTGGCTCACGCTAGTTATATATGGAGGTAGGTGTTGATCAAGATGGAATCTGTTCCTCTAAGTAAATAGAGTTAAAATCCTATGTTCATTAATTGTTCTTGATGTTTCAAGTTCCTGGCCAGACAGATAGATTTATTCGTAAAAGAGTTTCTGATGAGAAGAATCTTTTAATCAAGAACTGGAATTAAAAGAGAACATAATATTCATAGCAAATGGAGTTTGACATAAACCATGACTCCAGCTTGAGTTGGGATTTTGTAACAGAGAGATTCTAGTGCATGGTAACATATGATTATAGGTTCATTTAAGGTAAACCTTATTACTAATTGGGTGGCCATGGCATGCTATGCTAGGTGTTAACCATGGTCTATGAGGTTCATAAAATGATTTAGAGAAATCATTTATGGTAAGAAAGAGTTCTGATGATATTAAGAGTTGATATCATGTCTCATTGCCAATTAGTGATGAACCTAGTAAGTCACACACATACACAAGTTATCACCTATTTAAATATGATTTAATTAATTAATTAAAGAGTTTAATTGATTAATTAAATAGATTTGGTTTGCAATTAAATTGCAAAGTCCCTAGCATGACTTGAAACCAAATCTAGATTATTGGATGTATAATATAAGTTAAATTTATATTTAAAGTGTTTAAATATGAATTTAATTAATGAGAAATTAATTAATAGAGATTAATTAATTAATTTATATTTGATATAAATTAATTAGAAGAAGAAAAATAATTATTTTGGGTTGAGAACTCAAAATTAAGACACAGGGGCATTTTGGTCATTTTGCAGTGTGACACGTGGCACCATGAGATGGTGACACATGGCATAACACATAAGCTTGCCAAATGTTTTTTAATCATGTAAGATGATTAAAATCAAGATTAAATATAGGTTTGACACTTGGCACAATGTGATTGGGTCACTTAAACCTAGAGCTAATCAAAAGGTGACATGTGGCTAGGGTTTAATGTGTTAACCTAGCTATTTAAGTGTGGTTATGAAAAGAAAGCATAACCAGCAGCCTCTCCTCTCAATTGTCACGCCACTTTGAGCCTCTCCAGCTATTTCTCTTCATCTCTCATTAATTCAAAGAGATTAGCCATCAATCTCTTGAATTAAGAACACTAGAAATTGTTTCTAGTGTCCTGTTTACATCTCTAATCTCTTAAAAGGCAGAACTTGAATTTCTAATTAATAGAAAAGGCTTTAGAAGCTGTTCAAGGGCTGCCATAGGTGTTCTTGGTGTGGACAAGCTAGAGGGACAACATCTGGTGTCCTGAAGACGAACCTCAAAGGCGCAGACACGCTGCAGCATATCAAGAGGTTAGTGTAATCGTTCTTGATTTAATCTAGGGTTCTAAAATTAATCTGATTAATTTTAAAATCTTAAATGGCAAATACAGATCCAAAAACATATTAAAAGAGTTTTAATATGTCGTTTATCATTGAAATCAAATAGATAAAAATAAATCTTGCATGGTGCATGTGACCCTAGGTGAAAATTTTTTGAATTCAATGGTATAATCTTGTGTTTTTCACGCTTCCGTTCCTTCATAGGTGTACTACCCCTACCTCTACCTCTGCCTCTACTAACTGATGGTGAACTTTTTGGGGTAGAAACTTGGGTTGATCCCTTTGGTGTAGTAAATGATCCAGAACGACATGGATTTACACAATCCCTAGCAAAAAGACCAGTCTCTCCACAATTAAAACATGCTCGTACGGCTCTATAACATACCCCACTATGTGGTTTACCACAAGTTTCACAAAGTCGATCTGACAGCGCATTTCTGGGTTTCTGTTGAGTTTGCTGATCAAATCGAGGTGGTTTCTGTCCAGAAGATCTATCTTTACCGGACTTCTTACTACCTCTGTTGTATCCCCCAAAGTTTTTCCTCTTTCCAGTAGGACCACTAGAACTCTGTTCTACTGACTTTCCCTCTTTTTCTATCTTCTCTGATTTTTTTTTTCTCAGGGCCGCTTCAGATTCAATTTTTTCTAATTCTAGTGCTTGAGAAATAAGTTTATAGAAGTTGTTATGTTTGAATTCGACCACTTGTAATCTGATACTAGGCTTTAAGCCGGTTTTAAACCTCTTACATCTCTCCCTACTGGTAGAAAGTAGACTTACTGCATAATGGCTTAGGCGGGAAAATTTCCTTTCATATTCAGCCACCGATCTACTCCCCTATTTCAGACTTAGGAACTCTTGCAACTTCTGGTCTACATAAGCATCGGGGACATATTTTTGTCTGAATTCCCTGAGAAAGTCATTCCATGTTAGCACTGCAGGTTCTACTAGACTGTGGGGAATGGTTTTCCACCAGTCATAAGCATCCCCCTGTAGCAAAGATACTGAGTATTCAAATTTGAGCTCCTCCGTGCAATGCAATTTCTTGAATACCCTATCCATCCTCTCTAGCCATTGTTCTGCCTCTAGAGGATCTACTGTCCCCTTGAACTCTTTAGCCCCATATTTCATCAATTTGTCATACTGTCTAGCAGAAGACTGTGGTTGTACCACTGATGTCTGTATTGGGACTTGAGTAGGCACATTACCAACCATTTGTTGGAACATTGCAGCCATCTCCGAGCGAATCGAGCAGAAACTGCAGATCTGCAGGGGTTGGTGCTGCTGAACCACTGACATTATGTAGGGCTGGGGCATCCCTTTGCACCTCAGCCTCTATAGATTGATCGACTGAACGATCACCCTCTTCCATAGTCAATGCGAGGATCTTAAACCTCCTGAACAAATAACACAAGGAGATTTCCTCCCGTTAGCGCATATTTATAATGTAATGTACTGTATGAATCAAATAATGATATTGAGCAGTTGTACTATGAAGAAAGAATATTCAAATAACATGTGAAAATAGAATTTAAAAACTAGCTCTGATACCACTAAAACATGTCGCACCCTACCCCTCTGTAAGGCATAACATGATCCCGTAGTATACCTAATGAATTACCAACTTCGTCTACTGATAACCCATTAAATACACTACAAGGGATTTTAAAACTTTTCTTACTTCTTTTTACAGTGGTGAGCACTATTTACAGGTGTTAAAAATTTTTTTGAACTTAAGTGAAAGAGCTAACACATTTGAATTATTAATAATTTCTGTAAAAATTTTGGCAGAGTGCCATCTGTATTTTGGACAAAACAGTTCTACAAAAATCTGTAAAAAGCACTTCAATATTTTTCTCAATCTCAAACTCCAACATAATTCAACACAATACGTTTTTCAACTCAAATCCACAATAATTTTTCAAAGACTGAGATTAAAGAAATACAGTACAAATTTTACAAGCCAAAATAACTCATCATTTACTTTACAACTTCAATGTACAATTTTAATTTACAATTGCTCATAACCAAGAACAATATATACATACAGTGAACATACATTACAGTACAAAATGCAAAATGTGGTATACTCAATATACCCGATGATTTCTCAGTGTAGTACTAGCAGCCTAGTCTCACGCTTATCGATCTGTCTACTGCGGCGAATGAAAAGCTATCACGAGTAAAATTTACTCAGTGGTGCACAATAACAATTTGAAATGCGATACATAAATCTTTTATTGACAATTCACAAATCAAATAGTTCACAATTCCATTTCACAATTTACAAAGTTCATATAACATAAATTTGATCAAATAACTGAGTAACACAGTTTTGCCAATCAATAACACAATTTGATTAAATAACTGAATAACACGGTTTTTCCAATCCATAACACAATTTCATCAAATAACTGAATAATACAGTGTTGTCAACCAATATCACAATTTAATCCATGACATAATTTTTTTCGCACATTCCGTGTTGTACACCACGACAAGACACACTCACCCCAATAATCAAAATCAATGAGGGAGAAAGCTAGCTGAATAATGAGTACTCATCCACACTCACCTCATACTGGTAAGTCAAAGAGGGAGGAACATAATCACACTCACCCCAGACTGATAGGTCAAAGAGGGAGGAATATATCACACTCACCCCATAACTGGAGGAGGAACATAGTAACAGTGTCATGCCAAGTGTGAATCAAAACAATTTCAAATCATAATATTTCATACAAACCATAAATCACATTTTATCTCAAAATTTCCATTTGCAAAGTTGGCAACACAATAATTTCCAAATAATATTCCTAAAACCAAAGCAATAAAAAATTATTTATAACTTATTTCTCCAAATAAATTTGCTAGTAAAAGCAGTGAATATAAAAGTATTGTGCACGGACACAATTTAAAACTATAATGTTCAATTAAATTTTTAAGTAGAAAATGAGAAGTCAAAATCATTGTGCGCAAACACAATTTAAAACAATAACATACAAATAATCATAATTTATTTCAATTGAAAAATTCAAAAGAAATAACTATTGTGCACAAACATAATTTAAAACAATAATGTACAATAGTCATAATTCATTTCAATTGAAAAATTCAAAAGAAATAGCCGTTATGCACAAACACAATTTAAAACATTAACTTACAAATAATTATACTTTATTTCAATTGAAAAATTCAAAAGAAATAACTATTGTGCACAAACCTCTGATAACTGTCTCCTGGCCTAGACTCAGTTTCCGTCCCTTTCCCTGAGTCTTTGCTAACTGAGAAACACAGTTTGAAGTGTTTCAGTACTCATTTAAACTGTCTCTAACGATAATGCTTGATAATTAATTCACTGAATTCTATTATTTGCTTAGTCAACGTAATATGTCAACCCTCGATCCATTTTAGGTAAATTAGGTTTTAATGTTACTAATATGTCACATTCAATAGTCTTTTAGGGTTAGTGCACGTTACCAAATTTATTTCCTTGTATATTGCATTTTCTTGCAATTTGCTGGATTCCGGGATACTAGTTTGACCTAGCCGGACGACCTAGTTTCCTCGGTTTTCGAGTTTTGGTCAAAACTACAAACTTGTAGATCTATGTCTTATTGCACGCGGGACCAAATTTCAGGTCATTCTGAGTTATGTACATCAAGTTATGGTCATTTTACTATTGCTGGTCAAAATGTATCAAAATTGGTCACTTTAGGTCAATTTTGGTTTGGCCAGTTTTTGGACCCAAACTTTTGCAAGCTGTTTGACTTGCTTATGATCATTTCTGGGCTTTGGTGTCCTCATAAGACTTGTAGATATAGGTCTTAACTATTCATGGTCAAAAGTTCAGGTCAATTGGACCTGTTTTGAGTGAGTTATGGCCTAAATACTAACTTCTGCCCAAATGGTCAATTTTCAGGCCTTATTTGCACTTAATCCGGATTTGGTCATTTTTCAAGCTACCTTGCAAGCAGAATTTTGGCAAGCTTCCTTCATGAAAGTTAGCACATTTTGTGCCTAGTTTCACCTCCAATTGGTCTCATACAAATTGGAGCTACACACTTAAGGTTCTAGGCCCAAAACACAAACTGCCTTACTGCATTTTATTCATACTCATCAGAGATCACCTTTAATCCTTACCAAACTTCACCTTTATGCCATTTCTGGTTTGTACCCTAACCTAAACATATTTCAAAATATTTTATTGATCATTTTGGCAGCTTACAATCACAGTCAACATACACCATTAAGTGCAGAATTTGTCAAATTCAATTATAACAATTTAACTACCTATTCGTGGTCATTTACATGTCCAACTTCACACCATCACACATATACCCAAACTGCCATCATAACTAATACAATTCAACATTAATATTCCATCATCCAAACATGAAATAACATCCTTATGGTTCACCCAACCAGGCTGCCAATTCATGCATTACATTCCATTAATTCCCAAGCTTCAAATTTCAAATACACATTCACATATACTAAGTATACATCACCCAATAATTCCTACATACATAAACATTTAATCATTCCTTTAATTTACCATATACAAGCAAAAATAAACTGCCCTTAAAGAGTTTCCATGGCTGCCAAAAATAAGGTTGACCAATACTCAATCATTTCCTCAAATTTTCTTAGCAATTCAACTTACCCAAAGCTCAACACAAGGATTAATGAAGGAAAATGGAAAGATTAAGCACTAACCTCAACTTGGGCTTAATTAAACTTCACTAAAACTCCTCTTTCTTGCTTCCTACATGCTGCCCATGATGTGTAGAACACTTTTAATGAAGAACAATTGGAGAAATTGTGGCTTGATCATTAGGAGTAGAGCTTGCATGCAAGGTGTGGCCATGGTGGTTTTTAGGGAAGGAAATGGATTCGGCAAGGTTTTAAAATGGGAAGAAGATGAAGTTGAATGCAGATTTTTTGGTCCTTATGTGGCTTATATAGTCCACTTAGTGCTCCACTATCCTTAAATAAATAATATTATAATTAAACTTTTAATTATTCCCATATTTTTCCACTTAATTTCTCTTAATCATATTTTATCTTTAATCTCATTTTTCATTCAATTTTTCAAAATATACTACCACTTATTTTTCATGGAAATTTAGGTCAAAATCCAACTCGGAGTGTCAATTGACCAAAATGCCCCTGTTCGGGTTGCATTCCCGATTTTTAGATAACACCGGGTTTTGTCCTTTTTTTGATTTCTTACTTTTCTTTGTACTAATTAATTAATTTTTCTTTGATATTTCTAATGGTATTTATACTTCAATAGACATTTATCTAAGTCTTAAAAATAATTTTCAGGGTTCCCCGTGGTCCAGGGCTAGTCAACGGTCCACGCCGTGACTTCCCGTTGCGGTCACCCATCGCTAGGGTTCTCGACTCGCTTAACTTGGTTGCATTTCTTTACTATTATTTTTCCTTTGTTTTTCTTGTGTTTTCTTTTCTTGTATTTCATTATTTTATGTCTCCTCACTCATATCGAAGTGTAGTTCTAGACATCTTAGCTGTCTGGACAACACTGGTCACCGGAACAGTAGAATGCACTACCGAACATAAGGATGTTACATGATTAATTCTAATATCTTAAATGGCAAATGTAGATCTAAAAACATATTAAAAGAGTGTTAATATGCTGTTTATCATTAAAATCAAATAGATAAAAATAAATCTTGCATGATGCATGTGAACCTAGGTGAAAAATTTTTGAATTCAATGATTTAAACTTATGTTTTTCATGCTTCCGCTCCTTCAATTGGTATCAGAGCCACTATATTTGCCATTTAGATTGTTGATTATATGATTTAATTGTATGGTATGATCATGAGATGATAGATCCATTGCTGGTTGCAAAGAAAGGTGGCGGCTTGGTGATGAACACCATTGTGTGCACATGGTTTGTTCATCCCTTATGGTGTGCATGGTTTTGAGCAATATTTGTGCAATTGTTGTATGATCTAATGGTCATAATTATGTCCATTTTATGTCTAATTAAATTTTTTAATTAGAGTTTTAAATCACACAATTAAATTTTGATTCAAATCTGAATTTTTAAAGTTGTTTGAATGTGATTCAAATCTGAATTTTTAAAGTTGTTTGAATGTGATTCAAATCTAAATTTTTAAAGTTGTTTGAATGTGATTCAAATCTGAATTTTAAAAGTTGTTTGAATGAGATTCAAATATAAATTTTAAAGTTGTTTGAATGTGATTCAAATCTGAATTTTAAAAGTTGTTTGAATGAGATTCAAATCTAAATTTTTAAAGTTGTTTGAATGTGATTCAATTCTAAATTTTAAAAGTTGTTTGAATGTGATTCAAATCTGAATTTTAAAAGTTGTTTGAATGTGATTCAAATCTGAATTTTTAAAGTTGTTTGAATGTGATTCAAATCTAAATTTTAAAAGTTGTTTGAATGTGATTCAAATCTAAATTTTTAAATTTGTTTGAATGTGATTCAAATCTAAATTTTTAAATTTGTTTGAATCATATTCAAATTTGAATTTTTAATTTGAATATGAGATATTCAATTTAATTTAAGTATGTATGTTTTATTTAATTGTTAAATAGTGATATGCATGATGGATGATCCTGGACTATAAAAGACCAATGTGATTGGATTTATTTCTTTTATGTTTCTTTGGGTTGTAAATTAATTAATTTTTTCTAATTTATTTTGGGCATGTATTATTAAGGTAGTAATAATTTTTGGGTTATAATTTCATTTATTTAGTTTTTGTAAATTCGCCTTGGTATGTCAAGGATTACTATGTATTTGGATTGCAAGAAGATTAAGGAGGTCAAGAGCATTGGTGGGACCAGTGGGAGGAATTCAAGATCAAGTGTTGATTATGTACTCCTTCAGCAACTCTTGTAAAATGAATGAATGAAATGCACCTATGAATGCCCTGATTCAATTCTTGGTGGCTCAGAATTGAATCCCTTAGAAAGTCCATGATCATACCATATTTATTATTATCCATGAATGCATGAGATGTATGGGAATGTATGCAATTATATGATATACGCATGCTAATTGGATAATGTGCAAAGTGAGACCATAATAGTAATTAGGATGACCACAAAATCTTCCAAATAAATGATTAAGTTGGATATGCTATAATTAAAGTAATTATAAAATGGGCCCTCCATTGGGGCAATTATTTTAAGAAATTTTAAATAGTTGCAAATGATGCAATTAATTTAAGAGATTTTCTTAAGAATAATTGTTAAGCATGAGATGTTGTAAATATGTAAATGGTTTGGTGGCCAATAATGGATGTGCCTGAGGACATTAAAATTATTTACATGTTTACTGGCTCAATGGGATTAACTTAACTAATGCAAGATAAGTCAATAATGGATGTGCCTGAGATTTTGAGCATTGGGGGCTAGGTAAAGGATTGAACCTCACATGAGATGTGATGGGCAAGGAGTTGCTCACTTATAATTTATTGTTATTCCAATAATAGATGTGCCTAAGGATGATCAATAGGATTATAAGAATTCAATCACCCACTATCCATCCAACTAGGATTTTCATTTTCTACTTTAGAAGTGTAGGATTCGCTAAGTTAGTGGGAGGATCAATTTGATTAAAAGACCATAATCATTTTGGTTAATTATATGATACATTTACTAATTAATCTAGTTATTTTATGTAGTTAATCTTTTGATAATAATGAGCATATAACAACCACCGCAATCCAATATCCTTGTAAGCATACTTGATCGCAATAGGATAACAGGACCTAATTTATCTGATTGGCTAAAAAATTTGAAACTTGTCTTGAACCTTGAACATATAGGATATGTTCTAGACTCAAATGTTCCTGGTCCTTACCTCCAGAGGCCACTCGAGAGGAACATGAAACTTTGGACAAGTGGAAGGAGCATGATATAAGAGTTAAGTGTTACATGCTTGCTTCCATGAGTAATGAGTTACAGAAGCAACATGAGAACATGCAGAATGTGAGTGAGATCCTCTTTCACCTACAAGAGTTGTATGGTGAGTACAGCAGGAATGCTAGGTATAAGATATCTAGACAGCTATTCCGCATGAGGATGTCTGAGGGACATAATGTTGGGGATCATATCCACAAGATGATTCGGCTGATTGAGCAGTTGGAACATCTTGACTTAAACATGGATTTCCAACTACAGACGGATTTGATCCTTCAATCCCTTCCTAAGTCTTTTGGGAATTTTGTGACAAATTTTCATATGACTAAGCAGGAATGCACCATGGCTGGTTTACTCAACATACTGGTTATTGCCCAAAAGAATATGCTGGGCAATAAAGGAAAAGAGGCAGCTTTGATTGCATCTTCTTCTGCTGGAAAGTCCAATAAGAAGAAGGACAATAAGAAAAAGAAATCTTAGATTCCTGGTCCTTCCAAGAAAATAGCTAAGCAGAAAGGAATGACTAAAGCTGATGGAGGCAAAGGAAAGTGTTTCCACTGCCAGAAGGATGGGCACTGGAAAAGGAACTGCCCAGAGTATCTTGCTTCTCTGAAGAACAAGAAGGATAGACCTTCGGAAGGTATGTCTATATCTTGTTATTTAGAATATGATAATACTCATAATTCATCTACAGCTTGGGTTTTAGATACTAGTGCCAGTTCTCACATTTCTTATGATATGCAGGGACTAGCAAATAGTGGCAGCTTGCGTTCTCGAGATGTTAGAGTCCGGATTGGCAATGGCTCAACTGTTCAAGCTTTAGCCATAGGATCTAAATCTTTTTACATGTCTGGACATGTTTTGTGTTTGGATAATATTTTATATGTGCTTGATGCTTTTAAGAACATCACTTCTATATCTAGTTTGACTAGAAATGGCTATGAATTTCAGTTCACAGATGATGTTTGCAATATTTATTTTGAAAATAAATATGTTGGTTCGAGTTACATGAATGATGGTCTTTATTATTTAGATAATAATGAAAAACACAAAATGAATGCAAGTGATCTAAATGAATGCAATGCCATGGTGAAAATAAACTCAAGTTCAAAATATATTTGGCACTTAAGGTTAGGTCATGTTGTAGAAAATAGGATTGCAAAACTGGAGATAATGAGGATTCTATCCTCATTAGGCTCTGAGCCTTCTCCAACTTGTGAATCTTGCCTTCAGGGCAAAATGACTAGATCACCCTTTGTTGGACAAGGGCTAAGAGCTGAAAATATTTTGGAGCTAATACATAGTGATGTATGTGGTCCATTTAAGGAAATGGCTAGAGGCGGTTTTTATTACTTTATTATCTTTACTAATGATAAATCAAGGTTTGGGTATTTGTATTTGATGAAAATACAAACATAAATCCTTTGAAAAGTTCAAAGAATTTAAATCTGAAGTAGAAAATCAAACAGGAAAGAGTATTAAAGTTCTTCGATTAGATCGTAGAGGTGAATATTTGAGTACTGAATTTGATGAATATTTGAGAGAGCATAGCATTGTTTCCCAGCTGACTCCTCCAGGAACACCACAGCTGAATGGTGTATCTAAAAGGAGAAATCGTACCCTATTGGATATGGTACGTAGTATGATGAGCTATACTGATATGCCAATCTCTTTTTGGGGATTTGCATTAGAATCAGCTTTATATATTCTGAATAGGATTCCATCAAAATTAGTTTCTTCCACACCTTATGTGATATGGCATGGAAGAAAACCAAGTCTTAAGCATGTTAAGATTTGGGGTTGTCCAGCTTATATCAAAAAGCTGAACACTGATAAATTGAAAACCAGATCAGAAAAGGGTCGATTTGTTGGATATCCAAAAGATAGCTTTGGATACTATTTTTATTTGCCTATATCACAAAAGGTTGTGACAAGTAGAGATGTCACATTTCTTAAACAACAGTTTGTTCAAGAAGGAGGCAAAGGAAGGCAAACACAGTTAGAATTGAAGAATTCTGACCAACCAATAGATCAGATGGATATAGATCCATCTAGTCAACCTACATCTATTGATGAAACATCTATAGGTATTCCTCGTAGAATAACCAGGGTATATCACCCACCAGTGAGATATGGTTTCCTTCATAAATAAGAATGAGAGTTGTCTACTCATGAAGAAGTAGACCATGGAGATGATCCACTTACCTATGAAGAAGCTATATCAGATATAGACTCTTTAAAATGGATTGATGCTATGAAATTCGAAATTGATTCCATGTATAAGAATCAAGTTTGGGATCTTTTTGACTCACCTGAAGGTATTGTACCTATAGCGAACAAATGGATTTTCAAGAAGAAAATTGATTATGAAGGAAAGGTAGAGACCTATAAGGCAAGGCTAGTAGAGAAAGGGTTACGCCAAAGGCAAGGAATTGACTATGAGGAGACTTTCTCACCTGTTGCCATGCTTAAATCGATTAGGATTCTATTAGCAATAGCTGCATACTATGATTATGAGATTTGGCAGATGGATGTCAAAATAGCTTTTCTCAATGGATACATTGAAGAAAACATTTTCATGGAACAACCTAGGGGTTTTGAATCCCAAGATGGTTCCAAGGTATGCAAGCTAAAGCGATCCATTTATGGCTTGAAACAAGCTTCGAGGAGTTGGAAAATCCATTTTGATGAAGCCATTAAGTCATTTCGTTTTATCAAAAATGAGGATGAGCCATATGCATATAAGAAGGTTAGTGACAGTGCTGTCACTTTCCTTGTCTTATATGTGGATGACATACTGTTGATGGGTAATGACACAAGTATGTTGACAACTGTAAAGGTATGGTTGTCAAATACATTCTCCATGAAAGACTCTGGGGAGGCAACCTATATTCTTGGGATTCGCATCTATAGAGATAGAGTGAAAAGAATAATTGGTTTATCCCAAAGTCTATACATGGCAAAGGTGTTAAAGAGGTTTAACATGTTTGATTCGAAGAGAGGATTGTTACCAGTGAGACATGGTATCCACCTTTCTCAAGAGATGTCTCCAATGACACCTGAAGAAAGAGATAAAATGGCCAGGATTCCATATGCTTCGGCTATTGAAAGTTTAATGTATGCAATTTTGTGTACTAGGCCGGATATCGCATATGCTGTTAGTTTGACTAGCAGGTATCAATCCAATCCAGGTTTGGAACACTGGATAGCTGTTAAGAATATCCTTAAGATCTTGAGAAGAACTAAGGATTTATTCTTGATTTATGGAGGTGGAGACTTACAATTAGATGGTTATACTAATTCTGATTTCTCATCAGATATCGATGATAGAAAGTCTACCTCTGGGTATGTATTCATTTATAATGGAGGTGCAGTCAGTTGGAAGAGTTCCAAACAGAGTACGACTGCAGATTTCACTACCAAGGCTGAGTATATTGCTACATCAGATGCTGCAAAGGAAGCTATTTGGATAAAGAAGTTTGTGATAGAACTTGCAGTAGTTCCTTCCATTGAGTTAGCAGTTCCACTTCACCGTGACAATAATGGAACAGTCATACAGGCTAAGGAACCCCGGTCTCACCAGAAATCCAAACACATAGAAAGGCGTTACAACATTATCAGAGAAATAGTTGGCTGAGGTGATGTAGCCATGCAGAAAATAGCATCAGCTGAAAATCCAATTGATCCATTCACTAAGCCTATGTCACAGACTCAGCTAGACCGACATCTTGAGAAGATGGGTCCAAGATATTGTAATGAATGGCTCTAGTGCTAGTGGGAGATTGTTAGTAGTATGCCCTAGAGCATATCATTTAGTATGTATCTTGTACATGTTTTTATTAATAAAATGCATTTTTACTTTTCCGTTTACATAATATATTTATTTGAAATAGAAAAGGTCCATTGATATTTTGTTAGAAATTATATTCTTAAGTTGTTAAGAATATGAGTGACAGTATTTCTAGTACAAAGTATCATAAATAGGTTCACAATTGAGGATACTTCACAATAAGGACATGACTTATCCAGAAAGATTGTAATCATGTTTGTTCCCAAGTTATTTATATGAGATATAAATAAGATGGAATGGTGAATCTCATGCTACATAACAAACATGATAGGCACTTATACATGATTAGTAGGCTGAACCAGTGACATTTATGATAAGCACATGGAGTTTACTCTTGTCAATGTATTGTCATAAATCATATCAGTGCATATAATCTTTAGACCTGAGATAGCACAGTTATCTTGTATATAGGTGGTTTGAGTTTGATACTACTTTCATACTTGTACTGTGTATGGGTATATGGGCATGTGTTGGCTCCTACTAGTTATATATGGAGGTAGGTGTTGATAAAGATGGAATCTGTTACCCTAAGTAAATAGGGATAAAATCCTATGTTCATTTAATTGTTCCTGATGTTTCTTTCTGATGCGAAAATCTTTTTAATAAAGGACTGGAATTAAAAGAAAACATAATATTCATAGCAAATGGGGTTTGACATAAACCATGACTCCAGCTCGAATTGGGATTTTGTAACAGAGAGATTCTAATACATGGTAACATATGATTATAGGTTCATTTAGGGTAAACCTTATTACTAATTGGGTGGCCATGGCATGCTATGGTTATCACACCCTAGCCCTCTGTAAGGCATAACATGATCCCGTAGTATACCTAATGAATTACCAACTCCGTCTACTGATAATCCATTAAATACACTACAAGGGATTTTAAAAACTTTTCTTACTTCTTTTACAGTGGTGAGCACTATTTACAGGTGTTAAAAACCTTTTTGAACTGAAGTGATAGAACTAACACATTTGAATTATTTGGAGTTTCTATAAAAATTTTGGCAGAGTGCCATCTGTATTTTGGATAAAACAGTTCTTTAGAAAACCTGTAAAAAGCACTTCAATAGATTTCCAAATCTCAACTCAAATCCACAGTGATTTTTCAAAGACTGAGGTAAAAGAAATATAATACAATTTTTACAAGCCAAAATAACTCATAATTATTTTACAACTTCAATGTACAATTTTTATTTACAACTGCTCAAAACCAACAACAATATGTACATACAGTGAACATACATTACATTACAAAATACAAAATATTGGTATATTCATTATACCCGGTAGTCTCTCGCTGGAGGTACTAGCAGCCTAGTCTGCTGCCCTGTCTGTCTGTCTACCTACGACAGCAATAAAAAGCTATCGCTGAGACAATGTCTCAGTGGTGCACAACATTAATTAAATACAATTTAAATCACAATTCATAAGTCATGTAAATAGTGGATACTTAAAACTATAGTTAAATTCAAGACAAAAATGTCATAAGGAATTTAACACAATATCACAATAAATCTCAGTAATCAAAACATAGTTAAATTCAGAAGATAGTAAATGTCAATAAGAATTTAAACTCCATTTCACAAATTATTAAAGCTCATAATAACACAATTTAGTCAAACAATTTAAAAACACAGTGTTGCCAATTCATACACAACTTAGACCATGACACAATTTTCTGATCAATGCTAGCATTTAAGGGTACTTACCAAAGCACCTGCAGGCATTACGTATCGCCGTCCCTGCAAGCGCTTGGGTGGTACCTATCAGAGCACTTGCAGGCATTACGTATCGCCATCCCTGCAAGCTCCTGAGTTTACTCGTGAGAGTTCCTAAGAATCGTAGGCGTTACGTATCACCATCCCTACTTTGCTCTGATAACACTAAACACCTTTTATCTCAAAATTTCCAAAGTCATAATTTCATTCACAAGATGGCAACATAATTCATAATTAACTTCAACTTTCACAAATCACACTAAATCAATTTTTCCACAGTTTCAAACCATTTACAATGCTTTTCAAGCAATAAGTATCCATCAATATCATTCAAACAATTTCTCACAATTTCAAACCATTTACAGTGCTTTTCAAGCGATAAATATTCATTCAAACACATTTCCACAATTTAAAACAATAATGTATAAATAGTCAAAATTCATTTCAATTGAAAAATTCAAAAGAAATAGTTATTGTGCACAAAACTCTGATGACTGTCTCCTGGTCTGGACTCAGTGTTTCCTTCCCTTTTCCTGAGTCTTTGGTAACTGAGAAACACAATTTGAAGTGTTTCAGTACTAAATTAAATTGTCTCTAACGATAATGTTTGATAAGTAATTCATTGAAAGCTATTATTTGCTTAATCACCTAATATACCGACCCTCGATGCATTCTAGGTAAATTAGGTTTTAGTGTCATTAATATGTCACATTCGATAGTCTTTTAGGGTTGGTACATGTTACCAATTTCATTTCCTTATTTAGTGCATTTTATTGCAACTTGCTGGATTCCGGTATACTAGTTTGACCTAGTCGGACGACCTAGTTCCCTCGGTGTTCGAGTTTTGGTCAAAACTACAAACTTGTAGATCTATGTCTTATTGCATGCGGGGCAAAATTTCAGGTCAATCCGAGTTATGTAGACCAAGTTATGGTCATTTTACTATTTCTGGTCAAATGGCATCAAATTTGGTCATTTTAGGTCAATTTGGTCAACTTTGGTTCGGCCAGTTTTTGGACCCGAACTTGTGCAAGCTGTTTGACTTGCTTATGGTCATTTCTGGGCTTTTGTGTCTTCATAAGACTTGTAGGTATGGATCTTAGCTATTCATGGTTAAAATTTCAGGTCAATTGGACCTGTTTTGAGTGAGTTATGGCCTAAACACTAACTGCTGCCCAAATGGTCAGTTTTCAGGTTTCAATTGCACTTAATCCGAATTGGTCATTTTTCATGTCACCTTGCAAGCAGAATTTTGGTATGCTTTCTCAATGAAAGTTGGCACATTTTGTGCCTAGTTTCACCTCCAATTGGTCTCATACCAATTGAAGTTATACATTTAAAGTTATAGGTTAAAATGCATGCTGCCCTTAATTACCTTGCTTAAACATACATCAATGACACATTCACCTTACTATATGTCCACTTCCCTTACCAATTCTGTTTTGGTACATTACCAAAACCATATACCACTTCACTTTAAAGTCACTTTGGGCAGATTACACACATCCTCAATACACCAAATAAACTCAATTTTACAAAGTCTAAGTACAATCACATATACACCTAAACATTACTCATTCTTACATACACTTTACACAACCAACCTATATACATATCCATCAATCCTCAATGTCGATATTCTGCCAATACCTTCATGAACTCATACATTTATCAAAGTGTCCCAAGGCTGCCGAAATGTTCTACAATGCCAAAGTGTCCCACAATTCGTCAATCTCCAATTTAAGTGCACAATCACCACATTTTCATGGAAATAACTTACTAGGATATTAAATCCCTCTACTCAACATGAATTTACATCAAATATATGTAATAATAAATCATTAAATACATAACTCCATGGCTGTCCAAAATGGACATATCAATAACTCTTCAAACTTGAAAATTTTCTTCACAAATCCAACACCCATAACATTTACACAAAGTTTAACAAAGCAATATTCAAAAATGTAAACTTACCTATGGTTGGAACTTGCTAAACCTTGATTAAACTTCTTGATTTTGGTATCAAGTTCTTCCTTATGATGTGTATACAATCTTTAATGAAGCAATCTAAGTGATTGGAGATGAAATGGAGGGATGGATCAAGCTCCAAGTGAAATGGCAATGGAGTTCTTCTTTCTTCTCAAATCGGCATGGTTGAGGAACTTTGAAGAAATGAATTAGCAGATTGCATATTAGGTGTACACATGCCCCATTTAACTTAGTTTATTCCTTTAGTGGCCCACTCACACTTATTAAATCATATAATAAGTTAAATGTGTTATTTACACCTTTTTCACTCCACTTTTGGCTATTTGTATTAGACCAAATTAATTCTTCATTTTATTTTCTAAGT
Organism: Hevea brasiliensis; assembly: GCF_030052815.1. Classification (NCBI taxonomy): domain Eukaryota; kingdom Viridiplantae; phylum Streptophyta; class Magnoliopsida; order Malpighiales; family Euphorbiaceae; genus Hevea; species Hevea brasiliensis. Next base: position 95,749,664 of record NC_079497.1, read on the forward strand.
GTAATATTATTTATTTTTAATGGAAATTTAGGTCAAAAGACAATTCGGGATGTCAAATGACCATAACGTCCCTGTTCGGGTTACATTCCCGATTTTTCGGTAACACCGGGTTTTGTCCGTTTTTCCATTTCTCACTTTTCTTTGTACTAATTATTTAATTTTTCTTTGATATTTCTAATGATATTTATACTTCAATAAGGGTCTATTTAAGTCCTAAAATATTTTCCAGGGTTCCCCGCAGTCCAGGGCTAGTCAACGGTCCACACCGTGACTTCCAAAGTCTGATCACCCATCGCTAGGGTTCTCGGCTAAACTTAACTTGGTTACATTTCTTTGCTATTATTTTTCCTTTGTTTTTCTTGTATTTTCTTTTCTTGTATTTCATTATTTTATGTCTCCTCACTCATATTGAAGTGTAGTTCTAGGCATCCTAGCTGTCCGGACAACACTGGTCACCGGAGCAGTAGAACGCACTACCGAACATAGGGGTGTTACAATGGTAGATGTTAACCATGGTCTATGAGGTGCATAAAATGATTTAGAGAAATCATTTATGGTAAGAAAGAGTTCTGATGATATTAAGAGTTGATATCATGTCTCATTGCCAATTAGTGATGAGCCTAGTAAGTCACACACATATATAAGTAATCACCAAATTAAATATGATTTAATTAATTAATTAAAGAGTTTAATTGATTAATTAAATAGGTTTAGTTTTCAATTAAATTGCAAAGTCCCTAACATGGCTTGAATCCAAATCTCGGTTATTGGATGTATAGTATAAGTTAAATTTATATTTAAAGTGTTTAAATATGAATTTAATTAATGAGAAATTAATTAATAAAGATAAATTAATTAATTTATATTTGATATAAATTGATTAGAAGAAGAGAAATAATTATTTTGGGTTGAGAACTCAAAATTAAGACACAGGGGTATTTTGGTCATTTCATAGGGTGACATGTGGCACCATGAGATGGTGACACATGGCACTACACATAAGGTTGCCAAATGTCTTTTAATCATGTAAAATGATTAAAATCAATATTAAATATAGGTTTGACACTTGGCACAATGTGATTGGGTTAATTAAACCTAGAGCTAATCAAGAGGTAACATGTGGCAAGGGTTTTAAGTGGTAACCTAGCTATATAAGTGTAAGGATGAAAGAACAAACACACAATCTGCTCATTCTCAAAAAGGTGCCGCCACCCTTTGGCTCCTCTCCCTTCTCTTCTTCTTCTTCATCTCTCATCATTTCAAAGAGATTAGCAAACAATCTCTTGAATTAAAAATACTAGAAATTGTTTCTAGTGTCCTATTTGCACCTGTAATCTCTCAAAAGGCAAAACTTGATTTTCTAATTCAAAGAAAAAGCTTTAGAATCTGTTCAAGGGTTGCCATATGTGATCTTGGTGTGGACAAGCTAGAGGAACAACATCTGGTGTCCTAAAGACGCATCCCAAAGGTGCCAAACACACTGCAGTACATCAAGAGGTTAGTGCACTTGTTCTTCATCTAATCTAGGGTTCCTAAAATTAATACGATTAATTCTAAAATCTTAAATGGCAAATGTAGATCCAAAAAGCATATTAAAAGAGTTTTAATATATTGTTTATCATTGAAATCAAATAGATAAAATTAAATCTTGCTTGATGCATGTGACCCTAGGTGAAAAATTTTTGAATTCAATGATATAAACTTATGTTGTTCATGCTTCTGCTCCTTCACTAGTAAGTCACACATCTACACAGGCTAATCACTATTTAAAATGTGATTTAATTGATTAATTAAAGAGTTTAATTAATTAATTAAAGAGGTTTGGTGTGCAATAAGGTTGTAAAGTCCCTAGCATGACTTGAAACTAAATCTAGGTTATTGGATGTATAGTATAAATTAAATTTATATTTAATTTGATTAAATATGAATTTAATTACGATAAATTAATTAATAGATATTAATTAATTAATTAATTAATATTTGATATAAATTGAATTAAAGAGGAGAAATTATAATTTTGGGTTGAGAACTCAAATTAGAGAATAAGAGCAAATTGGTCTTTTTACATGGTGACATGTGGCACCATGAGATGGTGACACATGGCACCATATGATCTTACCACTTATCTTCCTATGATGGAAGACCACATGTCATGATTTAAATGGAGCTTCAGACTTGGCTTCATAAGATTAAATCAAATAATAATAAGATGAGATCTTGTAATGACATGTGGCAAGAGAGTTAGGGTTTGACCTAAGTATATAAAAAAAGGTTATAAGGAAAAATAGCCACTTCTCTCTTTCCTTTAAAAGTTGTCGTCACATTACTCTCTCATTCTCCTCTCAATTTCTCAATTGATTCAAAAGGAAAAAACTATGATTTTCTCTTGAATTAAAATTATTAGAAAGTATTTCTAACACTCAATACATTCATATAACCTTCACAAAGCATAAACCCCATCTTATAATTGGTTGACAAGGCTTGAGAAGCTAATCTAAGGGCTGCCATTGCTACTTTGGTGTGTGCTTATGGTGGACAAACTAAAGGGACAACATTTGGGGTCTTAAGAACATCCTAAGATTGCATCAATTGTGCATCAAGAGGTTAGTACCTAAAAATCCCTCTTTTAGTTAGGGTTTAATTGAATTAAATGTTAATTCATAATCTTTAATGGCAAATGAAATTTTAATGCATCCTAAAATATGTTTGGGTATGCAATTAGGCATTAGAAATTGATTAGGTTCATAAGAAACTTGGTATGGTGTATGTAACCTTAGAAATAATTTTTGAAATTCAAGGTTCTAATGCCCAATAATCACGCTTCCACTCCTTCATCAATGGAGGGTGTAACACCCCTATGTTTGGTAGTGCGTTCTACTGTTCCAGTGACCAGTGTTGTCTGGACAGCTAGGATGCCTAGAACTACACTTCGATATGAGTGAGGAGACATAAAATAATAAAATGCAAGAAAAGAAAATACAAGAAAAACAAAGGAAAATTAATAGCAATGAAATGTAACCAAGTTAAGCGAGCTGAGAACCCTAGCGATGGGTGATCGCATCGGGAAGTCACGGCGTGGACCGTTGACTAGCCCTGGACCACGGGAAAACCTGGAAAATATTTTTAGGATTTAAATAGACATCTATTGAAGTATAAATACCATTAGAAATATTAAATAAAAATTAAATAATTAGTACAAAGAAAAGTGAGAAATTGAAAAACGGACAAAACCCGGTGTTATCGAAAAATTGGGAATGCAACCCGAACAGGGGCATTGTGGTCATTTGACACCCCGAGTTGTCTTTTGACCTAAATGTCCATTAAAAATACATGATATTATATTTGTAAAATGTCATGAAAAATTAAATTGGTGGTACCTAATGTAAATAGCAAAAATGGGGTATAATTTGAGTAATTAACACTTTAAACATATAATATTATTAACTTATGGTGAGTGGAGCACTATGGGGTTAAATAATCTATTAAGTGGGCAGATGTAAATCCACTAACACTTCATCTTCAACCTTAACCACCTCCATGCCGAAATGAAGCTCTCCAAAACCTCCATAGCCAAAATGGTTCAAGCTTCCTAAATCTCCACCATTTCCAGCTCAAACACCAAAGTCACTTCACTAACTTTGATTCCCACATCACAAGGAAGAAATAGATACTAAATTCAAGGGATTTTGGTAAAGATTTAACAAGCTCATCAATAGGTAAGTGTTTAAATTGTTTTCTTTCTTCAGTAAAGTTTATCGGAAGCTTGAGATGAATAAGTTGATGAAGAAATTTTGAGTTTTTGGTGAGTTATGATTATGTATTAGTTTAGGAAGCCATGGTAATTAAAGATGTTTGAATTATTTTCACATGAAATTGATGGGTATTGATGTTGATTAAAGTGAATAAAAGTTTTAGTAGGTTAATTATTGGTGTATGTTAAAGTTGAGCACTTGAGTTGGAAATTATGTTGAATTTGAAATTCTATGCGTAAATGTCTAAATGGATAGCCATGAAATTGTATACTAAATGAAATATTCTTACATGTATTGTGGAGAATTAATGTTGACTAATATGGTTTAAAATTTTAGTAAGTTAACCTCATGTATATGTGATGGTGGACCGAGTGAAAATTTGAAATTGAAGGCAATTATGGAAGCTTTACAAATTTGGCAACTTGTTAACTTCTTGAAGAATGCTGGAATTCATGAAGTTGTTTGATGAATTGTGGTCCTAAAGTTTGCCAAATGTGTATGTAAGATAGTGGTAAAGTTATATGTTATGATAGTGGAGAAGTTATATGTTATGATTAGGTGATTAAATTGTTGTAATTGAGTTTGAAAAATTCTGCACTATATAGTGTATGTTGAGTGTGATTATAAGCTGCCAAAATGACCAAAAATATGTTGTGAAATATGTTTGGTTTATGGTACAAACCAAAATTGGCATGAATGTGTAGTTTGGTAAATGTTAAAAGTGACCTTTGATGAGTAATGAAGGAAATGCAATAGGGCAGTTTAGGTTTTGGGCCTAGAACCTTAAGTGTGTGGCTCCAATTGGTATGAGACCAATTGGAGGTGAAACTAGGCACAAAATGTGCCAACTTTCATGAAGGAAGCTTACCAAAATTCTGCTCGTAAGGTAACTTCAAAAATGACCAAATCCGGATTTGTGCAATTAAGGCCTGAAAATTGACCATTTGGGCAGCAGTTAGTTTTTAGGCCATAACTCAGTCAAAATAGGTCCAATTGACCTGACATTTTAACCATGAATAGTTAAGACATATATATACAAGTCTTATGAAGATACCAAAGCCTAGAAATGACCATAAGCAAGTCAAACAGCTTGCACAAGTTCGGGTCCAAAAACTAGCCGAACCTAAAATGACCTAAAGTGACCAATTTTGATGCATTTTGACCAGCAATAGTAAAATGACCATAACTTGGTCTACATAACTCAGAATGATTTGAAATTTTGTCCCTCATGCAATAAGACATAGATCTACAAGTTTGTAGTTTCAACCAAAACCTGAAAACCTAGGGAACTAGGTCGTCCAGCTAGGTCAAACTAGTATCCCGGAATCCAGCAAATTGCAATAAAATGCAATATACATGAAAATGAGTTTGGTAACATGTACCAACCCTAAAAGACTATTAAATGTGACATATTAGTAACATTAAAACCTAATTTACCTAGAACGGATCGAGAGTCGACATATTAGGTTGACTAAGCAAATAATAGAATTCAGTGAATTAATTATCAAGCATTATCGTTAGAAACAATTTAAATGAGTACTAAAACACTTCAAATTTTGTTTCTCAGTTAGCAAAAACTCAAGGAAAGGGAAGGAAACACTGAGTCAAGGCCAGGAGACAATTATCAGAGGTTTGCGCACAATAGCTATTTCTTTTGAATTTTTCAATTGAAATGAATTATGACTATTTGTACATTATTGTTTTAAATTATGGAAATGTGTTTGAATGGATACTTATTGCTTGAAAAACATTGTAAATGGTTTGAAACTGTGAAAAATTGTTTGAATGATAGTGATGGATACTTATTGATTAAAAAGCGAAATAGTTTGAAACCATAGCTATCATGTATATTGATTGTATTCCTCGCTAGCTTGTCTAGTGGGACGAATTGAATTCCCTCTCAGGCTGAAATGTTGAGGTGTGTGCCTGTTGAGGACGAATAGAATGAGTACTCATATTATTGCTAGCTAGCTATGTTATTCCTCATTAGCCATCGGCTTTTGGGACGAATTGAACTTTGGAACATGATTAAGCTGTGTGATTTATTGATATGTATTGTGAGATTAGGATATGGAGTTTAAATTCTTATTGACATTCGCTGTCTTTTGAATTTAACTATGTTTTGATTATTGAGATTTATTGTGATATTGTGAAATAGAGTTTAAATTTCTTATGACATTTATTGTCTTGAATTTAACTTTGGTTTTACGTATCCACTATTTATATGATTTAATGATTTGTGATTTAAAGTTGTATTTGGTTAATGTTGTGCACTACTGAGACATTGGCTCAGCGATAGCTTTTCATTCTTTATCGCAGTAAGCGGTAGAGCGTGAACTAGGCTAGCTAGTACATTCAGCGAGAGATCATTGGGTATATTGAGTATACCGTATTTTATATTTTGTACTGTAATGTATGTTCACTGTATGTATATAATGTTCTTGGTTTTGAGCAGTTGTAAATTAAAACTGTAAATTGAAGTCGTAAAATAAATTATGAGTTATTTTGGCTTATAAAATTTGTACTATATTTCTTTTATCTCAGCCTTTGAAAAATTATTGTGGATTTGAGTTGAGAAATATATGGTGTTGATTAAATGTTGGAGTTTGAGGTTGAGAAATATAATTAAAGTATAATTTTACAGGTTTTTGAAGAACTATTTTATTCAAAATGCAAAGGGCACTCCGCCAAAATTTTTACAGAAATTACTAATAATTCAAATGTGTTAGCTATTTCACTTCAGTTCAAAAAAAGTTTTTAACACCTATAAATATTGCTCACCACTGTAAAAAGAAGTAAGAAAAGTTTTAAAATCGCTTGTAGTGTATTTAATGGGCTATCAGTAGACGAAGTTGGTAATTCATTAGGTATACTACGGGATCATGTTATGCCTTACAGAGGGGTAGGGTGTGACATGTTTTAGTGGTATCAGAGCTAGTTTTTTAAATTCTGTTTTCACCTATTACTTGAATATTCTTTCTTTATAGTACAACTACTCAATATCATTGTTTGATACATACAGTTCATTGCATTATAAATATGCACTAACGGGAGGAAATCTCCTTGTGTTATTTGTTCAGGAGGTCTAAGATCCTCGCATTGACTATGGAAGAGGGTGATCGTTCAGTCGATCAATCGATAAAGGCTGAGGTGCAAGGGGATGCTGACCCTACACAACGTCGATGGTTCAAAGACACCAGCCCCACGATCGTAGTTTCCTACTCAATTCGCTCAGCAGATGGCTGCAATGTTCCAATAAATGGCTGGTAATGTGCCTACTCAAGTCCTAATACAGACACTAGTGGTACAACCACAGTCTTCTGCTAGACAATATGACAAATTGATGAAAAATGGGGCTACAGAGTTCAAGGGGACAGTAGATCCTCTAGAGGCAGAACAGTGGTTAAAGAGGATGGATAGGGTATTCAAGAAACTGCACTGCACAGAGGAGCTCAGATTTGAATACTCAGTATCTTTGCTACAGGGGGATGCTTATGACTGGTGGAAAACCATTCCCCACAGTCTGGTAGAACCTGCAGTGCTAACATGGAATGACTTTCTCAAGGAATTCAGACAAAAATATGTTCCTGATGCTTATGTAGACCAGAAGTTACAAGAGTTCCTATGTCTGAAACAGGGGAGTAGATCAGTGGCTGAATATGAAAGGGAATTTTCCCGCCTGAGCCATTATGCAGTAAGTCTACTTTCTACCAGCAGGGAGAGATGCAAGAGGTTTGAAACCGGCTTGAAGCCCAGTATCAGATTACAAGTAGTCGGATTCAAACACAGTAACTTCTCTGAACTTATTTCTCAAGCCCTAGAGTTAGAGAGAATTGAATTTGAAGTAGCTCCTGAGAAAAAGAAATCAGAGAAGATAGAGAAAGAGGGAAAAATCAGTAGAACAGAGTCCCAGTGGTCCTACTGGAAAGAGAAAGAACCATGGGGGACACAACAAAGGTGGCAAGAAGTCTGGTAGGGGAAGATATTCAGGACAAAAACCTCCTTTATCTGGTCAGCAGAGTACCTACCCTCCCCGCCAATGTGAAACTTGTGGAAGAAATCATGGTGGGATATGCTATAAGGTTATTGGAGCCTATTATAATTGTGGAGGCATAGGACACTTTGCCAAGGACTGCACCAGTGCCGGCAGAGTTGGACCACCTCCTACTACTGCAGAAGGGTCAGTTCAGAACCCTGTCACTAGAAGTTCACAACCACCCAGCAGAGGTAGAGGCAAGGGTAGAGGTAGCCCAGCAGGCAACCAAGGCACAGTGAAACAATCAGAGCAAGAAAGTGCTCCAGTCAGAGTCTATGCAATGAGACAGAGAGAAGAGGCCGAGACATCTGATGTTGTGGCTGGTACCTTCTCAACTTTTAATCAAAATGTGTTTGTGTTATTTGATCCGGGTTCTACCCATTCTTATGTGAGTGCTAGCATCATTGATTGCATTACTATTCCGTGTACAAAAATGGACTTTGAGGTGCTAGTAACAAGTCCGTTAGGATAGGAGGTCAGGGTTAATAGAATGTATAGGGATTGTCCTTTGGTGATCCAAGGACACACTTTTCTGTCTGATTTGATTGAAATGCCCTTCAGAGATTATGATATTATCTTGGGCATGGATTGGTTAGCCAGGCATCATATGATGATTGACTGTAGACTGAAAACAGTGACTTTTGGTCTCCCTCAGTATGGTGATGTAATAATACATGGGGAGAGGCAGTTATTGCCTTCAAACATCATTTCAGCTGCACTGGCCAGAAAAATGATTAGGAAAGGGTGTGAGGTGTACTTGGCACATGTGATAGACACCCAAGTGGATAGTCCAGCTCTGAAGGACATCCCTACAGTATATGACTTTCCAGATGTGTTTCCTCATGAATTGCCAAGATTACCTCTAGAAAGAGAAGTGCAGTTTGAAATTAATGTTATGCCTGGTGTGGATCCAATCTCCATAACACCATACCGAATGGCACCAGCAGAGTTGAAGGAGTTGAAGGCACAGTTGCAAATTGAAAAGGGCTTCTTCTGCCCTAGTGTGTCACGTTGGGGAGCGCCAGTATTTTTTGTTAAGAAAAAAGATGGCACCCTCCACTTATGTATTGATTACCGGCAGTTGAATAAGGTGATAATAAAGAACAGATATCCATTGCCTCGCATTGATGATCTGTTTGATCAGTTGAAGGGTGCAGCTGTATTCTCCAAAATTGATTTGTGATCTGGTTATTATCAGTTGAAGGTGCAAGAGCAGAGTATTCCAAAAATAGCTTTCAGAACTCAGTATGGCCACTATGAATTTCTAGTAATGCCATTCGGTTTAACTAATGCTCCAGCTGCTTTTATGGATCTGATGAACACTATCTTCAGACCATATCTCGACCAGTTTGTGGTGGTGTTTATTGATGATATTTTGATATATTCGAGGAATGCAGAGGAGCATGACAGACATCTGCGGATTGTACGACAGACTTTAAGGGAGAAATAGCTATACGCCAAATTGTCGAAATGTGAATTTTGGTAGAGAGAAATCTCCTTCTTAGGACATGTTGTGTCAGCTGAAGGGATCAAGGTAGATTCCAGCAAGGTAGAAGCTATCCTTAATTGGAAGCCACCCAGGAATATCACAGAAATTTGCAGTTTTCTAGGTTTAGCTGGATATTACAGTCGGTTTGTGAAAGGGTTTTCTATGTTATCTTCTCCACTAACCAAGCTACTTCGAAAAGATATAAAATTTCAGTGGACTAATAAATGCCAGCAGAGTTTTAATGAGTTGAAGAGGTGTTTGACTGAAGCTCCAGTCCTCACTTTACCTACTCCGGGTAAAGAATACACAGTTTATAGTGATGCTTCTCAAAATGGGTTAGGCTATGTACTGATGCAAGATTGGAATGTCATTGCTTATGCATCATGCCAGCTGAAACCGCATGAGAGGAACTACCCAACACATGATTTGGAGCTAGCAACTATTGTTTTTGCTTTGAAGATCTGGAGACACTATTTGTATGGGGAGAAATGTTACATTTGAAGGAACGGAAGCGTGAAAAACACAAGTTTATACCATTGAATTCAAAAATTTTCACCTAGGGTCACATGCATCATGCAAGATTTATTTTTATCTATTTGATTTCAATGATAAACAATATATTAAAACTCTTTTAATATATTTTTGGATCTATATTTGCCATTTAAGATTTTAAAATTAATCAGATTAATTTTAGAACCCTAGATTAAATCAAGAACGATTACACTAACCTCTTGATGCACTGCAGCGTGTCTGTGCCTTTGAGATTCGTCTTCAGGACACTAGATGTTGTCCCTCTAGCTTGTCCACCCCAAGAACACCTATGGCAGCCCTTGAAAAGCTTCTAAAGCTTTTTCTATTAATTAGAAACTCAAGTTCTGCCTTTTAAGAGATTAGAGATGTAAACAAGACACTAGAAACAATTTCTAGTGTTCTTAATTCAAGAGATTGATGGCTAATCTCTTTGAATTGATGAGAGATGAAGAAGAATAGATGAAAAGCCTCAAAGTGGCGTGACAAAGGAGAGGAGTGGCTGCTGGTAATTTTTCTTTTCATAACCACACTTAAATAGCTAGTTTAACACATTAAACCCTTGCCACATGTCACCCTTTGATTAGCTCTAGGTTTAAGTGACCCAATCACATTGTGCCAAGTGTCAAACCTATATTTAATCTTGATTTTAATCATCTTACATGATTTCAAAAACATTTGGCAAGTTTATGTGTAATCCCATGTGTCACCATCTCATGGTACCACGTGTCACACTGTGAAATGACCAAAATGCCCCTGTGTCTTAATTTTGAGTTCTTAACCCAAAATAATTATTTTTCTTCTTCTAATTAATTTATATAAAAAATTAATTAATTAATTAATTAATCTCTATTAATTAATTTCTCATTAATTAAATTCATATTTAAACACTTTAAATATAAATTTAATTTATACTACACATCCAATAATCTAGATTTGGTTTCAAGTCATGCTAGGGACTTTGCAATTTAATTGCAAACCAAACCTATTTAATTAATCAATTAAACTCTTTAATTAATTAATTAAATCATATTTAAATAGGTGATAACTTGTGTATGTGTGTGACTTACTAGGCTCATCACTAATTGGCAATGAGACATGATATCAACTCTTAATATCATCAGAACTCTTTCTTACCATAAATGATTTCTCTAAATCATTTTATGCACCTCATAGACCATGGTTAACACCTAGCATAGCATGCCATGGCTACCCAATTAGTAATAAGGTTTAACTTAAATGAACCTATAATCATATGTTACCATGAACTAGAATCTCTCTGTTACAAAATCCCAACTCAAGCTGGAGTCATGGTTTATGTCAAACTCCATTTGCTACGAGTATTATGTTCTCTTTTAATTCCAGTTCTTAATTAAAAGATTTTCTCATCAGAAACTCTTTTTTGTATAAATCTATCTGTCCTGGCCAGGAACTTGAAACATCAAGAACAATTAAATGAACATAGGATTTTATCTCTATTTACTTAGAGGAACAAATTCCATCTTGATCAACACCTACCTCCATATATAACTAGTAGGAGCCAACACATGCCCATATACCCATACATAGTACAAGTATGAAAGCAGTATCAAACTCAAACTACCTATATACAAGATAACTGTGCTATCTCATTTCTAAAGATTATATGCACTGATATGATTTATGACAAAACATTGACAAGAGTAAACTCCATGTGCTTGTCATAAGTGTCACTGGTTCGGCCTACTTATCATGTATAAGTGCCTATCATGTTTGTTATATGGCATGAGACTCACCATTCCATCTTATTTATATCTCATATAAATAACTTGGGAACAAGCATGAATACAATCTTTCTGGATAAGTCATGTCCTTGTTATGAAGTATCCTCGATTGTGAACCTATTTATGATACTTTGTGCTAGAAATATTGTCACTCATATTCTTAACAACTTAAGAATAATATTTCTAACAAAAAATCAATGGACCTTTTCTATTACACATAAATATATTATGTAAACGGAAAAGTGAAAATACATTTTATTAATAAAAATACGTACAAGATACATACTAAATGATATGCTCTAGGGCATACTACTAACAACATTTACACAGATCACAAGAGCTTGAAGTACTTAGGCACCCAGAAGGAATTGAATTTGAGGCAGAGGAGATGGTTAGAACTGATTAAAGACTATGATTGTTTAATAGGCTATCAGCCAGGGAAAGCAAATGTGGTGGCTGACGCCTTAAGTTGCTATACTATGGCAAGTATCAGAGTTTCTCCTTTGTCCATGGTATATGAATTGAAAGCACAGCATGCCAGTTTAGAGATTGATAATGAGGGACAGACAGTAGTTGCATGGCATGTACAGCCAGTGTTGATTGATCAGATCAGAATGGCTGCTCAGAGTGATGAAAAATATCAGAAGCTACTGAAAGAAGTCCAGCAGGGCAAGAAACCTGAATTTTCTATGGAAGATAATGGTTTATTGCTACATCAGGGTAGAATGTGCGTTTCTAATGATGCTGAATTGAGACAGATCATTATGAAGGAAGCACATGAGTCTCCTTTTGCTATGCACCCTGGTGGAACTAAAATGTACAGAGGGCTGAAAGAGCATTACTGGTGGATGGGTATGAAGAGAGATATAGCTAAATTTGTTTCCAAATGCCTAACTTGTCAGCAAGTAAAGGCAGAACATCAAGTTCTAGCTGGTTTGTTACATCCATTGCTAGTACCAGAGTGGAAATGGGAGCGGATAACTATGGATTTTGTTACAGGACTTCCAAGGACAAAGAATAGTCATGATGCAGTATGGGTTGTAGTTGACAGATTGACCAAGTCTGCTCACTTTTTGCCAGTTCGGATGGACTATAGCCTGGAAAGATTGGCCAGATTGTATATATATGAGATTGTAAAATTGCATGGAGTGCCAGTATCAATTGTGTCTGATAGAGATCCTAAGTTCACTTCTAGATTCTGGGGTAGTCTTCAGAGAGCCCTAAGAACTAGATTGAACTTCAGTACAGCATTCCACCCACAGACAGATGGCCAGTCTGAAAGGGTAATTCAGATATTAGAGGATATGCTACGGGCTTGTGTGATTGAGTTTGAAGGTAGTTGGGATACACACTTGCCTTTGATTGAGTTTGCTTATAACAAGTGTCTTATGATCCTAATCAATTTTCAATGCCAAATTGCATACCAAAACACATTTTAGCATGTATTAAAATTTCATTTGCCATTAAAGATTGTGAATTAATATTTAATTCAATTAAACCCTAACTAAAAGAGGGATTTTTAGGTACTAACCTCTTGATGCACAATTGATGCAATTCCGACTCTTAGGATGTTCTTAAGACCCCAAATGTTGTCCCTCTAGTTTGTCTACCACAAGCACACACCAAAGTTGCAATGGCAGCCCCTAGATTGGCTTCTCAAGCCTTGTCAACCAATTTTGACATGGGATTTATGCTTTGTAAAGGTTATATGAATGTATTGGGAGTTAGAAACACTTTCTAATGATTTTAACTCAAGAAGAAATCAAAGTTTTTCCTTTGAATCAATTGAGAAATTGAAGACGAGAGGAAGACACCATGTTGCCATCCAACTTGAGAGAAAAGAGAGAGGGGTGAATTTTTCTTTATTACTTTTCTTTATACACTTAGGTCAAACCCTCATTAACTCTCTTGCCACATGTCATCACAAGATCCCATCTTGTTATTGTTTGATTTAATCCTATGAAGCCAAGTGTCAAGCTCCATTTAAATCATGACATGTGGTTTTCCATCATAGGAAGAGAAGTGGCAATATCACATGGTGTCATGTGTCACCATCTCATGGTGCCACATGTCACCATGTGAAAAGACCAATTTGCCCATACTTTTTAATTTTAGTTCTCAACCCAAAATTATAATTTCTCCTCTTTAAATCAATTTATATCAAATATAAATTAATTAATTAATCTCTATTAATTAATTTCTCATAATTAAATTCATATTTAATCAAATTAAATATAAATTTAATTTATACTATGCATCCAATAACCTAGATTTGGTTTCAAGTCATGCTGGGCACTCTGCAATCTTATTACAAAGGAAACCTCTTTAATTAATCCATTAAACTCTTTAATTAATCAATTAAATCACATTTTAAATGGTGATTAGCTTGTGCAGATGTGTTACTTACTAGGCTCATTACTTATTGGCAATGAGAAATGATATTAACTCTTAATATTATTAGAACTCTTTCTTACCGTAAATGATTTCTCTAAATCATTTCAAACATCTCATAGACCATGGTTGACACCTAGCATAGTATGCCATGGCCACCCAATCAGCAATAAGGAATACCTTAAATGAACCTTTAATCATATGTTACCATACACTAGAATCTCTCAATTACAAAATTCCAATTCGAGCTGGAGTCATGGTTAATGTGAAACCCCATTTGCTATGAACATTATGTTCTCTTTTAATTTCAGTTCTTGATTAATTAGATTTTCTTGTCAGAAACTCTTTTCTGATTAAATCTGTCTGTCTTAACCAGGAACTTGAAACATTAAGAACAATTAAATGAACATAGGATTTTATCCCTATTTACTTAGGGTAATGGATTCCATCTTGATCAACACCTATCTCCATATATCACTAGTAAGAGCCAACAAATGCCCATATACCCATACTGAGTATAAGTATGAAAGCAGTATCAAACTCAAACCACCTATATATAAGATAAATGTGTTATCTCAGGTCTAAAGTTTATATGTACTGATATGATATATGACAATGCATTGATAAGAGTAAAATCCATGTGCTTGTCATAAGCGTCACTGGTTTGGCCTACTTATCATGTATAAGTGTCTATCATGTTTGTTATGTGGCATGAGACTCACCACTCCACCTTATTTATATCTCATATAAATACCTTGGAAACAAATATGATTACAATCTTTCTGGATAAGTCATGTCCTTTGTGAAGTATCCTCGATTGTGAACCAATTTATGATACTTTGTGCTAGAAATACTATCACTCATATTCTTAACAACTTAAGAATAGAATTTCATGAAGGAGCATATGCATGAAAAACACAAGTTTAGATCATTGAAATTCAAAATTTTCCATGTAGGGTCACATGCATCATGCAAGATTCATTTTTATCTATTTGATTTTCAATGATAGTTGCACATTAAAACTCTTTTAATATATTTTTTGATCTACATTTGCTATTTAAGATTTTAGAATTAATCAGATTAATTATTAGAACCCTAGATTAGATAAAAACAAGTGCACTAACCTCTTGATGCATGCAGTGTGTTTGGCACCTTTGGGATGCGTCTTTAGGACACCAGATGTTGTCCTTCTAGCTTGTCCACACCAAGATCACCTATGGCAGCCATTGAATAGCTTCTAAATCCTTTTATATGAATTAAAAAATCAAGTTTTTCCTTTTAATAGATTACAGATGTAAATAGGACACTAGAAACAATTTCTAGTATTTTTAATTCAAGAGATTGTTTGCTAATCTCTTTGAATTGATGAGAGAAAAAGAAGAAGAGAAGGGAATGGCAGCCAAGGGTGGCGGCACAAAGAGAATGAATAGCTTGTCTATTTTGTCCTTTCATCCTTACACTTACATAGCTAGGTCACCACTTAAAACCCTTACCACATGTCACCTTCTGATTGGTTCTAGGTTTAATTGACCCAATCACATTGTGCCAAGTGCCAAACCTATATTTAAACTTAACTTTAATCATCTCACATGATTAAAAGACATTTGTCAAACTTATGTGCAGTGCCATGTGTCACCATCTCATGGTGCCACATGTCACCCTGTGAAATGACTAAAATACCCCTGTGTCTTAATTTTGAGTTCTCAACCCAAAATAATTATTTCTCTTATTCTAAACAATTTATATAAAATATAAATTAATTAATTAATCTCTATTAATTAATTTCTTATTAATTAAATTCATATTTAAACACTTCAAATATAAATTTAACTTATATTATACATCCAATAACCTAGATTTGGTTTCAAGCTATGCTAGGGACTTTGCAATCTAATTGCAAACCAAACCTATTTAATTAATCAATTAAACTCTTTAATTAATTAATTAAATCATATTTAATTTGGTGATTACTTGTGTATGTGTGTGACTTACTAAGCTCATCACTAATTGGCAATGAGACATTATATCAACTTTTAATATCATCAGAACTCTTTCTTACCATAAAATGATTTCTCTAAATCATTTTATGCACCTCATAGACCATGGTTAACACCTAGCATATCATGCCATGGCCACCCAATTAGTAATAAGGCTTACCTTAAATGAACCTATAATCATATGTTACCATGCACTAGAATCTCTCTGTTACAAAATCCCAATTCGAGCTGGAGTCATGGTTTATGTCAAACCTCATTTGTTATGAATATTTTGTTCTCTCTTTAATTCCAGTTCTTAATTAAAAAGATTTTCTCATCAGAAACCCTTTTCTAATTAAATTTATCTATTCTTGCCAGGAACTTGAAACATCAAGAACAATTATATGAACATAGGATTTTATCCCTATTCACTTAGAGGAACAGATTCCATCTTGATCAATACTTACCTCCATATATAACTAGTAGGAGCCAACACATGCCCATATACCCATACACAGTACAAGTATGAAAGCTGTATCAAAATCAAACTACCTATATACAAGATAAATGTGCTATCTCAAGTCTAAAGATTCTATGCACTGATACGATTTATGACAATGCATTGA